>NC_079332.1:11475959-11807858 GCF_029931775.1 Euleptes europaea
ACCTACAAGAACCAATGAACTCTGCCCGTGAAAGCCTTCGACAATATTTCCAAGGTATGCCCAAACGTAAGCGCACAGCAAAAGTGGAAGCATGTTTGGGGTGCGATGCTCAAGCTAGTCAACGGGAAGGTGGGACAGTTGTCACCCGAGCCCTTTGCGGGGAGACTAACTCCAAAAGGAGAATTCGGAGTGACCCCAATGACCTTAGAACAGAGAGCCTGTTCCCCCACCCTCTCCTCCAGAAGTCCAGTTCCAGTCACTGCAAGCAAGTGAGAAGTAACTGCAGAGGGACTTCAAGGGCGTTAAGATCAGGCTTTGGCACGGGTTTGGAGTCGTGAGAACGCGCTTGCTTGGGAGTAAAGCGGGCCCGATCCTGTCCCTTAAGCGGACTCTTCAATATAGTAGAGAAGAGCAAGAGTCCAGTAGCACCTTAAAGACTAACAAGAATTGGTTCTTGTAGGTTATCCAGGCTGTGTAACTGTGGTCTTGGAATTTTCTTTCCTGACGTTTCGCCAGCAGCTGTGGCAGGCATCTTCAGAGGAGTAACACTGAAGGACAGTGTCTCTCAGTGTCAAGTGTGTAGGAAGATATAGTCAGAGAGGGGTTGGGTTTGAGCTGAGTCATTGTCCTGCAAAAGTAATGTGCTAATCATTGTCCTGTAAGTATCAAGATAATGTGCTAATGACGGTGTGGTATGTTAATATTGGAACCATTGTATCCTGAAGAGATCTGTTAATGTGTGAAGTCCAAAGCTAATCTCCATGGCTATTGTTGACTATAGTCTTTGTTAGTCTGGAGGTTTTTAGGACTAACAAGAATATCTTCTGGCAGGGTGTGAGCTTTCGTCAGCCACAGCTCACTTCTTCAGAAAGCTCATACCCTGCCAGAAAATATTCTTGTTAGTCTTTAAGGTGCTACTGGACTCTTGCTCTTCTCTACTACTGCAGACAGACTAACACGGCTACCCACTGGGAATTATGTGCAATATAGCTGAGCTGCAAAGAAGCGATTCTCGGATAGAGGTTAGGGACAGACCGTTCTGCAGGGCGCGGGTCCTGATTGGCCAGCCCCGAAGGGGCGGGGACTAAGTCCTCCCTCTGCCCGCCAGACCCACGCGGCCTTCAGCGGGCGCCGACGCGGCGTTCGCCCTCTTCTGGGAATCGTAGTCCTCCCGCCCGCCCTCCGCAACCTACCGCTCCCCCCGCGGCGACTACATTTCCCATAAGCGCGCGGGGCGACGGGGAGCGAGAGCGCCGCGGTTTGGTTTCTTCCCCCCCGCCCCGCAAAGCACTCTGGGGCTTGTGGTTCGAGCGCGGCCGCGGGAACCCTCGCCTCCCCGCCCGGCTCCCCCGGCCGAGGACTACCTTTCCCGGCAGGCCCCGCGCGGCCGCCAATTTCCCCCCTCCTCTTCCTCGCCTCTCTGTCTGGACGCCCCCCCCTCCCTCTCCCCCCCCCACTTTTGGCGGAGACATTTGCGAAGCGAGTCTGTCTCTCCAAGATGGCGGCCTGGGGAAGGAGGCGCGCGGGGCCCGGCAGCTCCAGCGGCGGAGGAGGCGGCAGGGAGAGGTGAGAGCGAAGGAGGGCCCCCCCCGGCCTGGCCCGGGCTGCCCTTGGCCCGGCTTCCCCCCCCCCTTAGGCCCTGGTCCCAAGCGGGCGGCGGGGGCCGCCTCAGGGGTCGGTTGAGAGCTAGGCCGCGGGGTGGTATTGGGGGGGGGCGGACGGACACACACAAAGGGGCCCCTTTCTTTCCGTTGAGGTGGCAAATTTGGGGGTTTTTTATGTGGGGGGGTCGGGTGTGCCTTTGTGGGGGGGTGTTGGTTGTGCGAGGCCTGACGGGGATGTCTGTGTGTGGAGGATGGGGGGGGTCGTGATGGGTGGGGGGGTCAGGGGGAGCTGAGGAGGAGGGGGGAATGGGAAGGGCAGAGCAGCTTTGGGGGTGGGTAGGCCGCAGGGGGGGGTAGGCTGGCCCCTAGTTCAAATCCGGAGTGGGTGAGGTTTTTTTTTAAACAGGACTCTAGAGGTGAGACTTGGGGTTGGGGGAGGCGTGGTGGGGGGAGGTAATTGTGTGCCTTGGAGAACAGGGGGCGCAGGCTGGGGGGGGGGGCTGGGTTGGTCCTGTGCAGCTCTCAATGTCTTGTAGTCTGGCCCTGAGTTCAAATCCAGGGAGGGTGGGGTTTTACAGGTCTCTAGAGGTGAGACTTGGGGTTGGGAGAGGTGTGGAGTGGTGGTAATTGTGTGCCTTGGAGAACAGGGGGCGCAGGCTGGGGGGGGGCCTGGGTTGGTCCTGTACAACTCTCAAGGCCTTGTAGGCTGGCCCTGAGTTCAAATCTAGGGTAGGTGTGGTTTTTACAGGACTCTAGAGGTGAGACTTGGGGCTTGGGAGAGGCATGGTGGGGGGAGGTAATTGTGTGCCTTGGAGAACTGGGGGGGGGGCTGGGTTGGTCCTGTGCAACTCTCAAGGTCTTGTAGGCTGGCCCTGAGTTCAAATCCAGGGAGGGTGGGGTTTTACAGATCTCTAGAGGTGAGACTTGGGGCTTGGGAGAGGCGTGGGGTGGTGGTAATTGTGTGCCTTGGAGAACAGGGGGGGGAAGGCTGAGGGGGCTGGGTTGGTCCTGTACAACACTCAAGGCCTTGTTGGCTGGCCCTGAGTTCAAATCTAGGGTAGGTGAAGTTTTACAGGTCTCTAGAGGTGAGACTTGGGGTTGGGAGAGGCGCGGGGGGGGGGAAAGGTAACTGTGTGCCTTGGAGAACGGGGCGCCTGCTGGGGGGGGCTGGGTTGGTCTTGTACAACATTCAAGGATTGGTAAGGGGGGGCGGGCAGGGTGTGATGCAAGTAGGAATTAGGTCAAGGGTTTGGGAGGGTGTAGGAGTTTGGGGCAAGCCATTGTGGAGGGTCTCCCTGGGAGAGAAAGGTGGAGCTTAACTGAGTAAATAAGGATATTATCCTTATCCCAAGGGCATGGAGGGAGTTGAGGTGCAGCTTAGGCGACGGTGGGGGGATGCTGAGGCGGGAGGTGGTGGTTTGGGGACAGTGAATGAGGGGGGGAGTGAGGGTAGGGTTTCAGGGTGGTTGTCCGGGGAGGGGCCGGAGAAGGGCTTGCAGGAGGGAAAGAAGGTCAAGGAAGATATGTTGGTGACCTAGGAGCTCTCGTTGCCCTCTGAGGCATTTGGTGTGAAGCTCGCACCTTGCAAGCGCCCATTGCAGTTCTGGGAGGGCAGAACAGTTTGGCTGGGGTATGTGTGTGTGAGTTTTTCCACTGGAATGGGGAGGGAGGGGAGTGGGCAAAGGGAGGTCAGTTTAAAGCTGGGCCGTTACTTAAAGGAGGCTTTTTGCCATGCCCAGGTGTTAGGCGGAGAGGTGGCGAGATCCGGCATGGCAAATGTTCTTGGATGCTCCTGTGATCTATTTTCGCAGGCCCGTAAATACCCCCCTAAGCCCTCTGAAGCTGTTAGTACACAGCTGTTAGTGCGGGTTGAGTGATTTGTGTTTTTAGGGGGTTGAAGCATTGTTCTGGGTTTGGAGAGGAAACTGAAGGAACTCGACTGCTGTTTGTTGCCTTTGGCACTTCGGTACTTTGAGTGCCAGCGTGGTGTAGTGGTTAAGTGGTGGTTTGGAGTGGTGGACTCTGATCTGGAGAACCGGGTTCAATTCCCCACTCTTCCACATGAGCGGCAGAGGCTAATCTGGTGAGCTGGATTTGTTTCCCCGCTCCTCCACATGAAGTCAGATGGGTGACCTTGGGCTAGTCACAGCTCTCTCAGCCCCACCTACCTCACAGGGTGTCTGTTGTGGGGAGAGGAAGGTGATTGTAAGCCGGTTTGATTCTTCCTTAAGTGGTAGAGAACGTCGACATATAAAAACCAACCCTTCTTCTTCATCATCTGATCCACAGAAAGTGCGAATAAGAAGGGGCAACTTATGAGTTTGCAGAATTCTGTTAAGGTACCCTGTCCTCTCTCCCGGTTTTGGGGGTTAGATTTTTGCCATGGAGTTGTACACCTTATGTTCCATGTTAGCTAGCTTCTAAAACGTTAGTAGGTATAAAGCAACATTCTCATCTGGGGAGTGCAACATAACTTTTATTTTTGCTCCTCCATTCAAAGGTTTCTGTGAAATGTCTGCCATTTGTATTGGTGCATTATTTCCATGACAGCTCCTTTTTTATCAGAGTTAAACTCTTAACTGGAGTTAAAGCAGCAAGCCCTGGTTAGCATTTGCCATAGGGAAGTATCAGCACTGACATAGATGATTGCAGTACGATGTATACTATCTAATAACAGGCGTTCAGTATTATCCTTGTTTCCGTAAGCTCAGCAAGGGTGATGGAAGTCACTCTAAGTACTGCTGACATACAGCTGACCCAGCAATGTGGTGCATTCACATCGTTCTGGTTGGAAATCTCTTTATTTGCGTTGTGTTATGGTTTCTCCAAACTGGGAAGTTGGGAATGCCAGAAAGATAGCCTTGAATGAGCAACACCTGCTTATCTTTGGATGCCAGGAATACAGCTCGGCTGAAGAAGAAATCTCAGTGTTCATTAGATGACCGCAGAGTTTGTGCCTCTTGTGTGGTAGATGCAGTTCCCATCACTCTTTGCTGTGTTATCAGGTTCATAAGAACATAAGAAAAGCCCTGCTGGATCAGGCAAAGGCCCGTCAAGTCCAGCAGTCTGATCGCACAGTGGCCAACCAGGTGCCTCTAGGAAGCCCACAAGCGAGACGACTGCAGGAGCATTACCTTGCCTGTGTTCCACAGCACCTAGTATCAAAGGCATGCTGCTCTAACACTGGAGAGAATGGATATGCATCAGGTTCCCACTGCCAGATTTCTCATCAACAAGACGGCTTTTGGAACTGCTTTGTGTGCTTTTGGGCGGCGAGTCTAAAAGGCGCTCTTCCTGACGTGAGATAGTTAGTGTCAGGGGAAATAACAGATGAGTAAAACATTGTCTTAATGGCTTAGATTCTAGTAACATTTAATATAAGTATCTCAAAACACCCTGAAGTTGGGGAGCCGGTCAATTCGCTGTTCAGATCATTTGGCCGTTGTGCCTGTGCTCAAAAATGTCATGGAACTAAGGATTCCCTTGTGAAGGTGGGAGGGATATTGTCATCATCACTCTGATATGGAACTGATTAATGCAAGCGATGAGGTTTCAAGTGTTTGTTGGTGTTGGGACTGTTAAAATGTGTTTACTCAATGCAAGTCAGTGTGTGTGTGCCATCAAGTTGCAGCTGACCCAAAGTGACCCCAGCAAGGGGCTTTCAAGGCAAGTGAGAAGCAGAGGTGGCTGGCCATTGCCTTCCTCTGCAAAGTCTTCCTTGGTTGACTTACATCCAATATTTATGGTTACCCCATCAATGGGCTTTCAAGGCAAGTGAGAAGCAGAGGTGGCTGGCCATTGCCTTCCCTGGTGGTCTCCCTTCCAAGTACCGACCCGGCTTAGCTTCCAACTTATGGCGACCTCAGGAAGGGGCTTTCAAGGCAAGGGAGATGGCTGGCCATTGCCTTCCTCTGCAGAGCCTTCCCTGGTGGTCTGGCCATTGCCTTCCTCTGCAGAGCCTTCCCTGGTGATCTCCCTTTCAAGTACCGACCCGGCTTAGCTTCCAACTTATGACGACCTCAGCAAGGGGCTTCCAAGGCAAATGAGAAGCAGAGGTGGTTTGCCATTGTCTTCCTGGGAGGTCTCCCTTCCAAGCACTGACCCTGCTTAGCTTCCAAGATCCAATGAGATCAGGCTATACCACACTGCCTTCCCTCCCATACAAGTCAATATGCATGTTAGAATCAAATTTCACTTTATTCAGAGCATCGGAAAGTTTTCCCATTCGAATTATTCTGGAAAGCCCACACCACAGGGCCAGAATTAATTTCTGTTGCTAGCCTAGTTGATAGAAAAAGCCCAGGGTCTGTGTTAGATCATAGACCTACATGTAAATGGTAAAGAGATTGGCCCGGGACTTGGCTCCTGGGATCTGATTCTCCTTTCGGGATTCTCAGTGAAACAGATCCAGAGAACTGGTGGTCTCTTTCCCCAAAGAGCCGGAGCTAAACGTGTGTGTAGATTTCTGTGCACTGGATAAGAGCTTAAAGAACAGAATGTTACAGCTGACCTGGACATCACAGGAAGACCAAGGCAACGAGGCCTATCTTTGGAATGTGGGATTGACGTCTGCAAGTGTTTTAGCCACTTCTGTGAGTTTTGCACGTCACGATTTGGCTGGCAAACACTTCTCTGAACCCTTGGGCTAGTCACAGCTCTCTCTCAGTCCCACCTACCTCAGAGGGTGCCTGCTGTGGGGAAGGGAAGGTGATTGTAAGCTGGTTTGAGTCTTCCTTAAGTGGTAGAGAAAGTCAGCATATAAAAACCAACTCTTCTTCTTCCTGAGCCGCTTTCAATATCCATGAGAGCGAGCATAATGTAGGAGGCTAAGAGCCATGAATTAGAGGAGCAAGTCCCTGGTTTAGGTTTCATTTGAGCCATGAATTTGGCCTTGGTCAAGGCATTGTCTTTGAATCTCAGCTCCCTCATCCGCAGTGTGACCGACCTTAGAGGGTTGTTGTAGAATCATAGAGCTGGAAGGGACCACCAGGCTCATCTAGTCCAACCCGCTGCACAATGCAGGAAACTCACAACTACCTCCCCCCCCACCCCCAGTGCCCAGAAGATGGCCAAGATGCCCCCCCTCTCATGAACTGCCCAAGTTTATAGAGTCAGCATTGCTGACAGATGGCCATCTAGCCTCTGCTTAAAAACCTTCAGGGAAGTTGTATGACACAGCTTTGAACATTCAGAAGTTCTCTATAACTACTAAGTATTATTGTTACTGCTTTCACCTCCCCCACCCCAAAGGAGTGTCTACTGGTTTCTGATGTAGCCACCAAAATCCAGATTACAGTCATGGTTTCTCTTTAAGTTTAATGTGCTCTTACAGTCTGGCCAAAGACGCTGGAGCGTGGTGTTCAGTTTGTAAAAGAAAACAGCAGGGTGAAGCTCAAGCGCGGATTTTGAGCAAAAGGCTTTGCCCGTATTCGTTTCCTTGCACGAAATGCCAGTCGCCTGATCCCGCCACGTGAGTTTTCCAGTTGGGCAAACTTCTTAACTGGTAATAAGCTACTTTTACTCGGGTCTGAACTTGTGGTTTTTGGTGTGGAGTGAGAAATCCGTGCCTGTGCCCCTTCACGTTTAGTTGCGCCCTGATTTATCCTGAAGTTTTGCTCCACTGGTCTGATGTGAGTGGGCGGAGGGTGGCAGCCTGCGGAGTGATGCTCTGGGAAAAACTTTTTGCCGCTGCTCTTGGCTCCGATCAGCAGTTCCTGCCCGGCTGCTGCAGCTCTGTTGGAAGCCATTTGGTCAAATCAGTGTGCTGGTTTGATAATGTGGCGTTCTTCAGCTATGGCTGACGTCGAGACATAACAGAGTTTCAGCCGGATCTTGAGTTATACTACTTAAAACATGGGGAGGGGCCGTGTCTCAGTGGTAGAGCCTCTGCTTTGCATGTAGAAGGTCCCAGGTTCAGCGTGGTATAGTGGTTAAGAATGGTGGTTTGGAGTGGTGGACTCTGAACTGGAGAACCAGGTTTGATTCCCCACTCCTCCACATGAGCGGCGGACGCTACTGTGGTGACCTGGGTTGGTTTCCCCACTCCTACACATGAAGCCAGCTGGGTGACCTTGGGCTAGTCACAGAGCTCTTCAGCCCCACCTAAATCACAGGGTGTCTGTTGTGGGGAGGAGGGGAAGGTGATTGTAAGCCTTAAGTGGTAGAGAAAGTCGGCATATAAAAACCAACTCTTCTTCATCGTCTCTTGTTTAAAATGGTCAGGTAGTAGGTGATGTGAAAGACCTCCATCTGAGTCCCTGGAGAGCTGCTGCTAAGTCGACAATACTGACCTTGATGGACCAGAGTTTTGATTCAGTATAAGGCAGCTTCACGTGTTCATGGGTGCATTTGGTTGTGCCAGGCTGCGCTGATCTAACAAGGATTGGTCATAACTTGGATTTCAGTGAAATAAATCCCTTGATGCTAAAGCTCCCGTGATTGACGTTGCCCTGTTAACATATGCACCACGTGAGGCAAATCGCAAGAGAGGGTGGCATAGTTGTTCGTCTCCCTGATCCCAGTCTGACTCCGAGGTTCGAGTTCCCACTTTGCTGTGGATGCAAGCAGGGTGACTTTGGGCCAGTCACATGTTCTTGTCCTGGCCTACCTCACAGGGCAGTAGTGAGGGTAAAATGGAGGCAAGGGGAACAATGTAAGCTGCTTTTGTGGGGGGTCCCCCTTGGAGAGACAGGTGGGGTGTACATTAACTTTAAAAATGAAAAACTTCCTTCCCAGCGGCACTCTGCCCTCTTCTTTTAAATCTCCCTTTTAATGAACAGAGAACTGACTCTTAAATTTCTCCATTTGGAAGTGGTTTACCCAGAAGCCTTCAGCAGCACTGGTGAGCATATGTCAAAAGAGCACGGTGTGTGCATATGCAAATTTATTAGTGCTGCCGGCCAATGAAAGACGCGGTGGGCGAATTGTCAGCCATTTACCTTTTAACTGATCTATGGATTAAATGTAAATGCAATTGTGAATCAGCACCCCAACATAGGTGCCTTTTTTGAGATATGAGGGAAAGTGTACAAACATAATTTAATTTATTTTTGGTGCCCTAACCTGATGCTGCAGTACTGCAGTCAAAGGTTGTGCTCACAACCTGAGTTCAATCCCGACAGAAGTCGGTTTCAGGGAGCCGGCTCAAGGTTGACTCAGCCTTCCATCCTTCCGGGGTCGGTCAAATGAGGACCCGGCTTGCTGGGGGTAAAGGGAAGATGACTGGGGAAGGCACTGGCAAGCCACCCTGTAAACAAAGTCTGCCTAGGAAACGTCGGGAAGTGGCGTCACCCCATGGGTCAGTAATGACCCGGCGCTTGCACAGGGGACCTTTACCTTATTTAACCTGATGCTGCTACTTATTTTTAGACAGGAAAAGGCTATCATTCATATTTTCCTTTCCTGCTTTTTGTTATACTGGCATGCCTAGGCACTGGGTCTTCCATTAATTTAGAATCAACTCTCACACCAAACTGAACTGGGAACCATTAAAGCTTGCCGCCTTAACATACAGGTATGCAGTTGTGTGCACACACAGGTTGGAAAAAACAATTTGAGTTTCCAAGCATCGGTATTGGGTTTTTTCCTTTGCACGTGAAATTCTGGTTATAGGTGTGTGCAAGTTCCATGTACATATTCGTATGCACACATGCACAAGTAAACAAAGCTGGGAAATACACATGAACACGTGAAGCTGCCTTATACTGAATCAGACCCTTGGTCCATCAAAGTCAGTATTGTCTACTCAGACTGGCAGTGGCTCTCCAGGGTCTCAGGCGGAGGTCTTTCACATCACCTACTTGCCTGGTTCCTTTAACTCAGTGGTTCCCAACCTTTTTTTGACCAGGGACCACTAGGACTTTTTTGTTTGGTGCAGGGACCCCAAGGTTCAAAATAAAAATTCTGAGAATTTGAAAATAAACTTTAATCATAACTGTTAGTTAAACATTAAACTTAGAATAATATTTAAATATATATTTTTATAATAGAGAACTTTTAATTGAAAATATTAATTTATTACGGGTTTATAACTTTGTTTCGCAGACCTTAATTTAGTTCTTGTGGACCCCTGGGGGTCCACGGACCCCCGGTTGGGAACCAGTGCTTTAACTGGAGATGCCGAGGATTGAACCTGGGACCTTCTGCATGCCAAGCAGAGGCTCTACCGAGCCACAGTCATACATTCTTCTCGCCCCCCTCCCCCATCCCTGGCTGCCTTGAGAGTGTGAAGGCACACCAGAGCCCCCACAGCTCAGCTTCAGCTTTTGACTGTGAGATATTAAAATAGTTAATTTTCAGCATTATCTACCAACCTGGCTAGTTGCATACCAAAGTTTAGCTTTCTGGAAGGTGAGGAAGTTCTTCAGCAATCTTGGGGGTGCATTGGGCGGTGAGTGCGTTTGAACCACGTCTGTATTTTTTAAAAAAATTGCTAATGGGTAGTCACAAGGCAACGGATAGGGTCTGTGAATTCCTCCACGCACATCTCGAGATTCTTGTGTTTGCCTCTGTTTTGGCACAGACGGTTCCCGCCCCCCTTTCTCGCCACACCACTAAATTCTGCCTTCTCCCACCAAGCGCTGTCGATGCAACCATCATTCCAGATGAGACGCTGAACAGAACGCCGTGCAACATAAAGCTTCCCTTTGTGTGTGTGGTTTTTTTGGGGTGTGTGAAAAGGTCTAGAAAATGAATGCGTGGCGCAAACAGCTGCCCTGGAGCTTTGTCCCGCCCGGTTGCTAACAAAGGTGTTCCGCAGCGTCCCCCGGGCACCAGATAAAGGCCTCCCCTGACACAGCATCTTTAAAAAGTGCTAAATTGATTATCGACGCCCTCTTGCTGCCCAAAGCTTAATGCCGGGGGAGGGGGGGTCCCAAAGGGACCCCATCAGTACGCAGGTGGGATCCTGAAGGGCCTACGTGAGAGAATGCAGGAGCAGCTGGTTTTCAGTTGAGCACCCCCACCACCCAAAGAACCCCACAGAAGGAAGGAGAAACTCACGCAATTTGTCATCCAATGGATACCTCCCAAAAAAACACCCCCTCTGGCCCCACCTTTCCAGAACCATGTCAGTGACCTTAACCCCCTTAGGTCCTGTGGTTTAGTCCTTAAAATTACTTTCAGATTATTTTGCATTGAGATTCTCTGGGTCCCCAGGAGGAAAAAAATGCTAGTAAAAGAGAGGGGCGACCTACGACTCGGTGCAGATCAAGTATTTGTTGCTTTATGGCCTTTTTTTTTTTTTTTTTTGCCATCTGGTTGAGGAAGGAAGTTTGAAATTGTGTGTGTGTGTGAGAGAGAGAGAAGTGCACATAATGAAAGTTTGGAAATGCAAGAATATTGGACGGGGCTTCCTGTAGTCAAGAAGGTGGTTTCTGTGCTCTGAGCCCTCTGCATCTGTTCCTAATTTTCATGGGCTCCTCTCCTTATCTGCCCTTGCCCCCGCAAGGTCACCTCACAAAACTTGAAATTCTGTGGCCTACAGAAGCATAAATCCGTCTAAGCACAGGCTTTTCAGTGTAGGAAACTTAGGAGGTTCAGAGGCCATAAATGCAGCCAAGGCCAGCCGAGAGGAATGCCAACTGGTGAGTTTCCCAGTTCAACTCTGCCTTTCTTCCCGCAGGGTCGCCTTGTCTGCCACGGACTGTTACATAGTTCACGAAATCTACAACGGTGAAAACGCGCAGGACCAGTTTGAGTACGAGCTGGAGCAGGCCTTGGAGGCCCAGTACAAGTACATCGTGATCGAGCCCACGCGCATCGGGGACGAGACGGCCCGCTGGATCACCGTCGGCAACTGCCTGCACAAGACGGCCGTGCTGGCGGGCACCGCCTGCCTCTTCACCCCCCTGGTGGTCCCTGCCGACTATTCCCACTACATCTCCTTGCCCGCCGGCGTGCTGAGCATAGCCTGCTGCACCCTCTATGGGATCTCCTGGCAGTTCGACCCCTGCTGCAAGTACCAAGTGGAGTACAACGCCTATAAACTCTCCCGCCTGCCCCTGCACACGCTCACCTCCTCCACTCCCGTGGTTCTGGTGCGGAAGGATGACCTGCACAGAAAGAGACTGCATAACACGATAGCCCTGGCTGCCCTGGTGTACTGTGTAAAGAAGATTTATGAACTCTACGCCGTATGATTGTGCAGCCGGGGGAAAGGAGGAACCCATGAAAGACATGGAAAATGTATTGAAGAAAAAAAAAGGCCCCCTCAGTTAACGATTGATTTCCTCCCCCCTCTCTTCTCGGTGGGCACCCAGGGAAGTGGTTTTGGTTTATCCCACTTATTTTTTTTAAAAAGAAAACCCACAAAAATAACACATCACTGATTTGGCGCGGTAAAAGGGGGGGGGACGTTCAGTCCTTTCTTACGCCCAGGACATCGGTTCTGCAGTGGAACGGAACACTGCGGGAGCCAAAGTCGATCGCGGAATGTCAATGAACGGGAACGATGCGCAGGCAAGGGGAAGGGGGGGTTGCGAGCTTTCTCTCTTTCTTTTGAGAAACCTTTAAGTATATTGTTTAATTGTATTCTACAGAACCAGCTCGAAGTTCACTGACCATTCATTAAAGGATGAGACTTTCAAAGAAAAAATAAAATCTTGCTTCTCCCCCCCACCCCTTTTTTTTTTGGTGCCGAAGCTGCCCTTAGAAGGAGTGTCTTTTTCAGGGGTGCTTCAGCTGATGGGAGTTGGGGGGGGCACAGAGCGGGGAGGGTTTGCCCTGGACTGAGATGGGCTTGGGGGCCATAGCCTTCCTGAGAGCCAGTGTGGCGTAGTGGTTAAGAGCGGCGGACTCTAATCTGGAGAACTGGGTTCAATTCCACACTCCTCCACATGAAGCCTGCTGGGTGACTTTGGGCTAGACACAGTTCTCTCCGAACTCTCTCAGCCCACGCAGAGGAAGGCAATGGCAAACCACCACCTAACATCTCTTCCCTGAAAATCCTACAGGGTCGCCATAAGTCAGCTGTGACTTGACAGCATTTTCCACCACACTTCCTGCAAGTAGCTGAGGGCCGCGCACATAGTATTCCCCTCCTCTAGGTGTGCAGTTTTAGTGAACGTTAAGAGGAAAAACTTGACGTAGAACCACTGTGGCTCAGTGGTAGAGCATCTGCTTGGCATGCAGAAGGTCCCAGGTTCAATCCCCGGCCTCTCCAGTTAAAGGGACTGGGCAAGTAGGTGATGTGACCAGAGACCCTGGAGAGCTGCTGCCGGTCTGAGTAGACAATGCTGACTTTGATGGACCAAGGGTCTGATTAAGTAGAAGGCAACTTCATGTGTTCATATGTTCTTATGGTGATTATTTATTCTACCCTCACACATCCATTCTCTATTCAAGGGCAGTTTTGCACAGTGCACAAGTTTCCACATCTGATCGATTTGGACTTTCACTTGCCAGTTTGAAGCTGAAATCCCTTGGCATAATTTTGTGCAGCATCTTTGCAAGGCTCCACCTGAGTCTCCGTGCAAGATTTGGAGAGCTCAGCTGTGAAACCCGAGTGGCCCAGAGACGAGCCTGCCCACCCTCTCTAAACGTGGTCGCTGCAACATGACCTGTGTGCCATAAAGCTGGCGACCTTGAAAAGGCATCCCGCAAGGGCAGAGCCAAAACTCTCAGCTATCTTTAGCTGCTGGAATCTGGCGCAGCCAGCAAAGAGCCTGCCGTTGTGTCCGTTCAGTGGGTCAGTTTGGCTAAGGAGCGAAAGGCTGCTGTTTCTGAGAACAAGACATCTGTACAGCTGGCAAAGTAGATTCTTGCTGGTTTTTCCCTCGCTGTTATTGGGCTGCAGACTATGGCTCTAAATGTGGTTTTTCTACAAGCATCTGGTGCTGAACTTTCTGACTGCCATGTGGGGGGGCTCGTTGAGAGGAGATGGTTTATGAATGAACTGAAATAAAAGCAAATACGTTTTCCTCCAGGACCGATGCGCTTCTCTGGGCCAGAAAAGCAGCTGTGTATCTTCTGCTTGGAATAGACAGTGATATTAATTGACCTATACTCAAGATTAAAACACTGAGATAACCATTTTGTGAATTATAGCCGCCCCAGGAGCATGAGAGAGATGACAAAAGGCTGTGAATGGCATTTAAGGCTTGTTAATCTCATTGTCCTGTAGGCAATATCAAGTCCCTGGATTAAAGAAGTAGAAAGATGCTGCTATTGAATTATGTGGACAAGTTATGTACGTTTACTTTTTTTTTTTTTGCAAGAGCCAGACCTGAAAATGACGTTTAAATTTGGCACTCTGAGTACAAGGGTGTTACAGATTCAGGATAAGAGAGGACTGTAGGAGGCTGTATACATGTCGTTGATCTAGCACAAACCAGCAGCTTCCGATTCTATAGGCGTCAGAGCTGACAATTTAAACGTGTATGGTGGGCATCTGATACTGACTGAGAGACACTGTCCTTCAGTGTTACTCCTCTGAAGATGCCTGCCACAGCTGCTGGCAAAACGTCAGGAAAGAAAATACCAAGACCCCGGTCACACAGCCCGGATAACCTACAAGAACCAATGAACTCTGACTGTGAAAGCCTTCGACAATAATCTGATACTGACTTTAAAAAACCAGGATAAGCCTGGGGTTATTCTGATCTCTTCCCCCCAGACTAAGCTCTGCTTGAGTTTGTGGGGCACAACTCTCAGTAAAAGCCAGCTATGTGCCAAAGGAGGGCAGCTAGAAGTTCTACAAAGTGCTTTTATTTCCACATCTGCCCCCTGATGTATAGAAAAATCCATGCACAGGGGCAGACCAATACAGAGTGTCACAGGTAGACAGATCTAACCCTGAGGTCAACTAGGTAACTATGCTAGGTTTCTAGAGACATCAGTCCCAGGATGGTGTGAATCTGCCCTGGATATTAAATTCATATGATGGCACAGTGTTTGTAGAGAATATGCAAGGGTGCTAACTTTAAATTGGCTATTTTAACCCACCTAGCAAGGAAGATCTAGGCTGTGAAGAAAGCTGGGCTCTGAATCCTTTAGCCACGTGCATCTAAGGGGTCATTTATAAAGCCTCTCCCATGATTCCTATCTGCCAAGGACAAGCTTGGAGCTTAACATGGGAGGGCTTTGGTCGAGGCCCAGGATTGCTGCTGATTGGCTAACTGGGGTCTTGGGGCACAGAGTGAACGCCATAAACATCAGTTCAATTGCTCTCCTTTCAGCACAGATGCATTCTGGGACAGCTTCCTTTTTTCAGCAGGCAGATAAGAGAGAGAAGAGGAAATTCGCGCACCCGGGACTCCTTTCCCCAACAAGCGCATGTGGCAGGGATGACAGATGCAGGAGCAGCAAAGTGGAAAGCGAGCTTCATTCCCTGCGAGTCTCTCCTAAGCCAAGCCCTACTGAAACGAACGCGTGGGGCCTGAAGCACCCGGCCCTCGTTCGTTTAAACGTGCAGGAGAACCTTGCGGTGTATGGTAAAGCCTTCATGCTGGTGATCCCAGAAAAAAGATTCCCTTAGAGGGCGGCCTCTGAAAAGAAAAGCAGACCGGGCCCAACTTCACATGCCAAGCAAAAGTTAAGGAGAATTGCTGAAGTCCAGACTTCCGGCAGAGCCTTAGGGTCTAACAGGTGGTTGCTTCTGCTTCCGGTCGTCGCTTGGTGGAGCTGGCCAGAGCAGGGCTTACGACTCCTTGGCTTTCCTCTCTTTCCGGGCTCTGGCTGCCATGAAGGCGAAGAAGAGCTTGGGGAAGAGCGTCCGCAGGTACACCGCCAGTGAAGGTGTGAGGCCGGCCACCAGCACTTCCTTTCTCCTCTTCCCCACGGCGCTGAGGACCTCCTGTGCCACCTCCGCGGCTCCTTGGCCTTGGCTGGTAGCCTTGTCCATCACTGTGAAAGATTTAAAAAAAGGAAGGGGGAGGTAAAAACTCTGTTCCCTCCACATGCAGCCTCTGTCAGCTCTCAGGTAGAAGAAGAGTTGGTTTTTTATATGCCGACTTTCTCTACCGCTTAAGGGAGACTCAGATCGGCTTACAATCACCTTCCCTTCCCCTCCCCACAACAGACACCCTGTGAGGTAGGTGGGGCTGAGAGAGCTGTGACTAGCCCAGGGTCTCCCAGCTGGCTTCATGCGTAGGAGTGGGGACACAAATCCAGTTCACCAGATTAGCCTCGGCTGCTCATGTGGAGGAGTGGGGAATCAAACCCGGTTCTCCAGATCAGAGTCCAGCGCTCCTAACCACCACGCTGGCTCTCTTCACGCTGGCTGGAGCAAGTAGCTCCAGGGAACATGAGATCAAAAAGCCAAGCTCGGGTTCAAGGATTAGGCAGGGATGCGGGGGCGGGGGGCGGGAAGAACAGTCATTTTAATGTTGAAAATAAGATACAAGGCACTCAGGAATTAAAACAGGCATGCCCTGTCTATTCCAGACTGGCTTTCATACTGTCATTTCTGAACCTGTGCAAAGGTTTCTTAAGGTTTATGATTCCCCGCCCTGTCCTCTACATCTCAGTAGATCCCTATGATCTACGTGAGCAAAAGGAGTTCTTACCTCCATACTGGGATCCGTCGCCTGTTATGGCGTTCAGCGACAAGTTTGTCTGAATGTAGCCGGGGCTCACGACCGTCACGTCGAGACCGTCCTGCTCCACTTCCGCTCGCAGGCAGTCGAAAAAGGCCTGCATGGCGTGTTTGGAGGCGGCATCTGGCAAAACACAGAAAGGGGGCGGATGCGAGCTCCGTCGGTCACTGGACTGAGCTTTGCCGTCGGCAACGTGGAGTGGCCCCACAGAAGGCCCTGCTGGCATTGACATCTGCTTGATGTAAAAGATGGGGAAACTATTCTTCCCACCCAATGCTGCAGGGGCGTATAAGCCAGGAGCTTGTATACGAGGTTCCCATCCCCTGAGCGCTGTTCACTGCCACATCGGGAGGTCTGCGACCCTGTTTCTCTCCCCGCTGACACTTCCGAAGCCAACAGCGCATGAAAACTGTCACCATCCCCCCCCCCCCAGCAGTCAGACTTACAGGCAGAGCGGAAAGGGATGGCGATTTTGCCCTGGATGCTGCTGATCGCCACAATGTGACCTTGCCTCCTCTTGATCATAGAGGGCAGGAGGGCTGAGGAGAGAGAAAAGCAGTGGGAGAAACGTTAGGAGAGTCCCTCCTCTTCCCCAAGGGCGCTGCTTCAACTTCTCACTACCCTGATCCGTTTCCATTCCTCTCCAAAGAAGAATCCCCTCCCAAAGACACGGAAACTGAACTGCATCATGTATTCTGTCCCGGAAGCTGGACTTTCTCTGAACCCAGTGGCGGTAGGATTTTGGTTTTCTTTTCAGGAAGCCCTTTTGAAATCTCGTTCAGTTGGAGAAAAAACCCACTAAATTTTTCACAGAGGCCCACCCAAGAGTGGGCACTGTGGTGTCTGGGTTGGGCCCTCTTTTCTCTTGCTTCCATTTGTTTCACTGGCAGGCAAGGGTGTGCAATCAGCTTCGGATTTAATTTAGCAAGAGGGGCATATTTTAAATATCTTTTAAGATGCTTTAAAGCCCCTGAGCCCAGCCTGGTTGCAAATGAGGGTGGGCTATAAATTTTAAATTAAACATTTTAGGTGGGTGCTCGGGTGGCTTAAATGCATTCTTTTAATGGTACTTTGTTTTTACCTTTTGTCAAAGCGATGGGACCGAAGTAATTGGTTTCCATTACTTTCCTATCCACCTCTACCGCTGTGTCTGCTATGGTTCCTCGATAACTGATCCCGGCGTTGTTGACCAGGATGTCCACGTGGCTCATGCTCTTCAAGATCTCCTCGGCGGCGCTGACCACTGCTTTGGTGTCCGAGAGGTCAAAGGTCACAGTGTGATGTTTATGGGGCTGTTTTTAACAAACAGGAGAGCGTATACTGTTATCTGGACGGGTCGCAGAGAAGCAATGGAGAGTGATTCAGATTGGGGAAATCTCTACTCAGCCACGTGATCACCGGGTGCTCATAAGCAAGTCGAGAGACAGAGAGATCGATAAGGATATTGCAGAGCTTGAGAAGGTGCAGAAAAGAGCAACCAAAATGATCAGGGGGCTGGAGCCACTGCCCTATGAGGAGCGGTTAAAGCGCTTAGGGCTGTTCAGCTTGGAAAGGAGGCGGTTAAGGGAAGACATGATAGAGGTCTATAAAATTATGCATGGTATGGACAGAACCAGAACGCGGGGTCATCTGCTGAAGATGGCGGGTGAGAGTTTCAAAACAGATACAAGGAAGTATTTCTTTACACAATGCATAGTTAAATTGTGGAACTCCCTGTCCCAGGATGTGATGGCTGCCAACTTGGAAGGCTTTAAGAGGGGAGTGGACATGTTCATGGAGGAAAAGGCTCTCCATGGCTACTAGTAAAAATGGATACTATTCAAGGTGTATACCTATTCTGTTCAGGATCAGAGGAGCATGCCTGTTATATTAGGTGCTGTGGAACACAGGCAGGATAAATGCTGCTGCAGTTGCCTTGTTTGTGGGCTTCCTAGAGGAACATGGTTGGCCACCGTGTAAACAGACTGCTGGACTTGATGGGCCTGAGTCTGATCCAGCATGGCCTTTCTTATGTTCTTATGTCTGGGACTGCTTGAGGAATGCAGGTGGTGAGCTTCCCCTCACCAGCAGTCTTCAAGCAGTGGCTTGTCAGGGATGCTTTCGGCTGATCCTGCATTGAGCAGAAGGTTGGTCTGGATGGCCTCTATGGGCCCTTCCAACTCCTCGACTCACTCTGCTCTAGGCCAGCACAAGCAAGCGCTTACGGTCTCCTTTAGAGGGCTACCCAACATTCACTGGTGGAGATGACATTCTCGGGCATTCCCCGCATTGGTTTAGGACTCTTCATCTGCTGCCCGTATGTACGCATGTAGATATATTTTTAAAAGTGGGATCTCATCAGTATCTTCTCCAGAAGGCAGTGGCTCTCTGGCGGAGATCGCTTCCAGTCCTGCACCCCAGGGTACCCTTTGTAACTAGAAATGAACTCGGAGCCTTCCACGGGACTGCTCAGCTCCGGCCCCCCACTCCGACCAGCTCCACCTCCTTTCCCACATTCTTACGTTCTTGGGATGACCGGCCATGGTGGAGAGCTCCCTCAGCAGGTCCTGCAGCCTCTCGCCGTTCCGGCCGCACAGCACCAGCTTGGACCCGGCGGCGTGGAAAGCTTTGGCACATTCTTGGCGACAGAAAGGAGAGCGGCGTCAGAAGAAGCCGTTTAAGTAATTCCATTTAATTCATCATTCCTAGGCTGGGGGCAGGTAAGGCATGATCCAAGTATTCCAGAATGGGCCCCAAACAGCCAGTGTGGTGTAGTAGTAAAGAGCGGTAGTCTCTAATCTGGAGAACTGGGTTTGATTCCCCACTCCTGAGCGGCGGAGGCTAATCTGGTGAACTGGGTTTGGTTTCCCCACTCCTACACACAAAGTCAGTTGGGTGACCTTGGGCTAGTCACACTCTCTCAGCCCCACCCACTTCACAGAGTGTCTGTTGTGGGGAGGGGAAGGCAAGGCGATTGTAAGCCAGTTTGATTCTCCCTTAACTGGCAGAGAAAGTCGGCATATAAAAACCAACTACTCTTCTTCTCTCTTTATCTCTTTACTACTGTGATAACTTCACTTACACAGCCACTGACTTGGGCTAGTCACAGCTCTCTTAGAGCTCTTTCAGCTTCACCTACATCACAGGGTGCCTGTTGTGGGGAGGGGAAGGGAAGGTGATTGTAAGCCGGTTTGATTCTTCCTTAAAAGGTAAAGAAAGTCGGCATATAAAAAACCAACTCTTCTTCTCTCTTTACCTCTTTCCTACTGTGATAACTTTATTTACACAGCCACTGACTGTGAATCAATCAGTCGCCTCCTGTCTTGGAAGACAAAAGATGATCTGGCAAGGAGTGTGGATTGCGTAAGGCAGGCACCCCCGTTTTCGGGAGGGGCATCACAAATAGTGCCCCAGGGAGGGGGGAATGAAAAGAAGGAAATTAACACCCCCTTTGGGTTAAACCCAGTAAGGCCTGTTGGGGAGAGAACGTGCATGGGCTGAGGGGAGGCCAGTCAAGTCAGGAGAACTTATAAGAACAAGACAGTAACTTCCAGAAAGCGAGTATGTTGGATAGTCCCCCACACACACACATCGCTGGCAATCAAGATCAAGTTAATTTATGCCATAGTATTATTCCCCATTACTATGTGTGGGTGTGAAAGTTGAAAAATGCAGAAAGCTGATTCCTTTGAAATGTGGTGTTAGGGGAGAGTTTTAAAGACAGCCTGGACTACCAAAAGGACACATCCGTGGGTTCTAGATCAAGCCTGAACTCTCCCCAGAAGCTGCAAAGACTAAACAGGCTATCGTACTTTGGTCACATTATGAGAAGACAAGGGTCACTAGAAAAGACAATCATGCTAGGGAAAGTTGAAGGCGGAACTAAAAGAGGAAGACCCAACATGAGATGGATTGCCTCTAAAGGAAGCCACAGCCCTCAGTTTGAAAGACCTGAGCAAGGCTGTTACGAGAGGACGTTTTGGAGGACACTGATTCATAGGGTTGCCATGGGTTGGAAGCTACTTGACAACACTTCACATACACACGTACCTCCCCATAGACCTACCTTTCCCTAGGCCCGAAGTGGCCCCAGTGATCACTACCACCGCGTCTTTGAGGTAGGCTCTTGCCCACATCCGTTGCAGCAACCAGAAGAAGCCGTAAACCCCCAAGCTGCCCGCCAGCAGCGGAAGGATGACCGCGGAGGCGAGATCCATCAGCTTCCCTTTGTGGCAGTTCCTCCTGGATTCACAAGAAAGAAGCCCAGGCCTGGTGAAACCTCTCTCCAGCCTTCTCTTTCGGAACGGTCCCCAAACCACCCCAAAGCAGCCACTCCTGGGGACAGGTTCTGGCAGCACCACAAAAACCGGCAAACAAGAAGCAGCAAGCGAGCTGGGAAATCAGCTGGCTAAATGTCCTCTGACCGCCTGGCCTGATTTTGTCAAGCCTGCAGCAATTCTTTGGGATTTCTAGGAAAGGGCCATGGCTGCCTCCTGCCAAAATGGTGGCCACAGCCAGCTGGGCCAATGAGCGCTCGGTGATTGTCCGGGGGGACTGGCGGTTTGCTAATCAAGTCACAAAACCGAATGCAAAATCGCTTTTGGACCCCCACCTCCTCGCAGGCTCATGCATTCTATTGACATTTTAGAGAGTATTTCCTAACATAGAATCATAGAGTTGGAAGGGGGTCCATAGAGGCCATCTAGTCCAACCCCCCTGCTCAATGCAGGATCAGCCTAGAGCATCCCTGACAAGTCTTTGTCCAGCTTAAAGACTGCCAGTGAGGGGGAGCTCACTACCTCCCTAGCTAGCTGAAATTGAAAATTCTATTCAATAAATCAACCCAGTCTTGCCACACAAATATCCACAGCTCTCCACCTTGTGCTTCACACACAAAAACCAGACGCAAACTCCGATTCAGGCAGAAGGCAGCAGCCAAACGCCAAGGCAGGCAAGGGGGGGAAAGGAAAATGGCAAACCACCTTACGAACAGCTGGGTCCGAGGAGCATTAGTCTCCGGAGAAAATACCTTGGCGCACACTGGATCTCTTGATGTCGGAGCGAGGTTCGCCCCAAATAAACACGGCCCCTGGTTAAGGAATTCCATTTTGCCACTGTAGAGACTAATTTTCCACAGGGAGAGCATTCAATCAGCTTCAGACTATCTAGCACAGTATGATCCCACCCTTTCTCTGAGGAACATAAGAAAGGCCCTGCTGGATCAGACCAAGGCCCATCAAGTCCAGCAGTCTGTTCACACAGTGGCCAACCAGGTGCTTCTAGGAAGCCCACCAACAAGATGACTGCAGCAGAATTTATCCTGCCTGTGTTCCACAGCACCTAATAGAATAGGCATGCTCCTCTCATACTGGAGAGAAGGAAGGTGGGAAGGAGGGATGGAGCGAAGGAAGGAAGATAAGTACAGCCCTGCTGGATCGGACCAAGACCCGTCAAGTCCAGCAGTCTGTTCACACAGTGGCCAACCGGGTGCCTCTAGGAAGCCCACAAGCAAGACGAGTGCAGCAGCATTCTCCTGCCTGTGTTCCACAGCACCTCATATAATAGGCCTGCTCCTCTGTTCCTGGAGAGAATAGGTATGCATCATGACTAGCATCCATTTTGACTAGTAGCCATGGATACCCCTCTCCTCCATGAACATGTCCACTCCCCTCTTAAAGCCTTCCAAGTTGGCAGCCATCACCACATCCTGGGGCAGGGAGTTCCACAATTTAACTATGCATTAAAGAAGAGCTCAGACATGGCTCTTCTTTCCTCATTCTGTCTTCACAACAACCCTGTGAGGTAGGTAAGAGGGGGAGAGAGAGAGAGCTCGATGGCAGAGTGGGGATGCAAGTTCTCAATCTGATACACTGAACCAGAGTCCCCAACCTCTTTGAGCCTGCGGGCACGTTTAGAATTATGACCCGGCATGGTGGGCGCAGCAACAAAATGGCTGCTAGAGAAGGCGGAGCCAGCCACAAAGGGATTGCCACAGTTTAACTTCAGTAACATGGTGCAAAGATCCTTGTGCTATGGTGGCAGCTGCTGCCCAAGCGATGTTTAAAAATATCTGCACAGCCAATCAGAAACCTTGCTGGGCAAACACCCTACCTGGCCCCACCTGCTCCCTAAAAACACTTGGCAGGCACCAGAAAGGTGTGCGTGGGTCGTATTGGGGCACCATGTTGGGGGGCCCTGCACTAAATGTTGGACCACGCTGGTGCAGAAAATGGAGAACGCCAGGAGAGACTGAAAGCTGTTTGACGAGAACCAGGGAGTGAAACTTAGAAAGCACAGCCTTCTCCATTTCACGCTTCACAGCACAACTGAGCTTCTCGAGGCATCTGCCAGCGACCCGTGTTGTGTTTTCTCTATTTTAGGATTATGCGGGGGAAATAAAGCAAGCCCGTTGTGATGGAGGACGACAAACAGGGAGAAAAGAGTTTGATTTAGTCGTCCAAGCCCTCGAGTCAGGTGTGACCCAGCCAAGGTACAACCCTGTCAAGGGCTCTCTCTCTCCAGGGCAGACAAGCTGGGCATGTTTAGCCTGAAGAGGAGGAGAGGGGATATGATAACCATCTTCAAGTACTTGAAGGGCTATCATACAGAGGAGGGTGCTGAGTGGTTTTCTGTTGCCCCAGAAGGTCGGACCAGAACCAACGGGTTGAAATTAAATCAAAAGAGTTTCTGTCCAGACATTAGGAAGAACTTTCTAACAGTTAGAGCAGTTCCTCAGTGGAACAGGCTTCCTCGGGAGGTGGTGAGCTCTCCTTCCCTGGAGGTTTTTAAGCAGAGGATAGATGGCCATCTGTCAGCAATGCTGATTCTATGACCATGGGCAGATCATAAGAGAGAGAGGGCACCTTGGCCATCTTCTGAGCATGGAGTAGGGGTCACTGGGGGTGTGTGGGGAGGGAGGTAGTTTGGAATTTCCTGCATTGTGCAGGGGGTTGGAATAGATGACCCTGGTGGTCCCTTCCAACTCTATGATTCTATGAGCACCTGCTTCAAGGCTGCCATCCAAATAAAGGGGAACTTCCTGCCTGGGAATTATGATCACAGGACGAGACCCTCCTGACTGTCCCATCAATCAAAGAAGCTTGTTGGGTGGGTAAAGACGACAGGGCCTTTTCAGTGGCGGCCCCACGATTATGGAACTCCCTCCCCAGGGAGGTGCGCCTTGGCCCCCTCACTCTTATTTAGGACTGCATTTGACTACAGCAGACCTAAACTGTGATTTTAAATTTTGGTTTTGTGTATTTTTACATAGTATGCTGCCTTGAGCTCCGTAAGGAAGAAAGGCCGCCGCTCTTCCTCCCCGCTCAACTAAATGCGGGCAAAGGCTGAAAGGGATTTCCGAGTACGAAAAACCAAGAAAAGAAAATCTCCGCAATAGCCTGGCACAGAAATAGCCAGCGGGGCTATTTAGCGGCCACAGATTAGTTTAAGAGGTCCAGTCAAGTGATTTTAAGATTAAAAGTGCCAAAGGAATTTAGCGTCTCCTGACTTCTGACTCGGTGCAGGCTCTGGATTTCCACCAGGGGAAGATCATGAATTATCTGCAGGCCTGGCTGTTCGCATAAAAGATTGAAACGCTCAGATTCCGCCCCCACACACACGGGACAGAGATAGGACTGCAAAGTCTCCGGCAGTGACCTGGTAGTGGAGAAGAGATACCGGGATTTCAAACTTTATCCCACAATATCCATATGGATCGGCCCAGTCTTTCATTCAGGCAGTTGCAAGCACTTGGCATACTTACGGGTATGAGCTAGTAACTGATGAAAGGGGGCATACGGTCTTACTGCCGAAAATCCTTCCTGACGGTCTCCTATCTTAAGTTTATTTTTTTCCCTCTTGGTTTCTAGAGTGGTGACTCGAATGTGTAAATCCTGTACATGCTGATGCCCTTAATTATAACCAAGTCAATTGGGGGTAAAGATTATTGCCTTTGCCCTTCATTCTCTAAAATTAGCACATAAACAGAATGTCCCCACCCCAAGAACTTCTCCAAGTGGCTGCAGACGAAAACATTTCCCCTAAGCAAATTACACAACATTAATTCAGTTGCCCAATGTATGATTCAGAATGTCATCACTACACAGTGACAAGCATTTACTTGTTAAGGAGCAAACACCGACGCGATACAGAATTAACAGACTTTCCAGACTAATCCTGCTGTCTTTTCCCAACCATTACTTTTCAGCGGTGCGGGTTTCTAATCCCCACTCTAAGGATCAAGGTAGTAATTAAAACAATGCGGAAATATTTTGCTTAAAAAAAAGAGAATAGAATAATTTACTAAAGGATCACGGGACGTCACTGTCTGATGCAGCATCACTAGATTTATGCAGAACTGCTTATTTTCCTGACGGCTGACGGTCAGAGCAGACAATTAAAATGGTCTGACCCAGCAATAGGGCAGCTTCCTGTGTGCCTCTGGTTTAAATCATCTGTGCACTAGATGAACATGGCCGAGGCACTCTCGGCCCACCCACCCCCATTTGCAATATACTGGCCTACCTCGCAGGGCTCTAAAGACGAGAAATGTACGTCAAGTGATTTGAACATGGAAACGACAATGTGGATGCTCAGATAGATTTGAGTCCAGTAGTATCTTAGAGACCAACAAGCGTCTTTGTTGGGGCAGGGGGAAGGTGGGAGAATTAATTATGAGGCTGATGATTGCAGAGAATATCTTGAGAACCCACTGGGAGATTCCTGGCAATGGTTCTGATTGATGAACAAGTAGCATTGCCAGCCTCCAGGTGGGGCCTGGAGATCTGGAATTACAATTCGTCTCCAGATTAGATCAGTTCCCCTAGATAAAATGGCTGTTTTGGAGAGTGGACTCTATAGCATTATAACCCCCGAGGTCCCTCTCCTCCCCTGCCCTCCCCAGGCTCCACCCCAAATCTCCAGGAATTTCTGAACCCAACGTTGGCAACCCAAGGCTGCAAGCCCGTTGGACACTCCCCCCCTGCTCTTGGGGCCTCTTTTCTCCTGCTCTAGAAATATAGGCAAAACACATCCTTCCAATGAGCCAGCATGGTGTAGTGGTTACGAGTGGTGGTTTGGAGTGGTGGACTCTGATCTGGAGGGCCAGGTTTGATTCCCCACTCCTCCACACGAGGCTAATCTGGTGAGCTGGATTTGTTTCCTCACTCCTACACATGAAGCCTGCTGGGTGACCTTGGGCTAGTCACAGTTCTCTCTGAACTCTCTCAGCCCCACCTACCTCACAGGGTGTCTGTTGTGGGGAAGGAAAGGTGATTGTAAGCTGGTTTGATTCTTCCTTAAGTGATAAAGTCGGCATATAAAAACCAACTCCTCTTTTTCAATGCTCCCCCAATATATTTTTTTGCAGAAAAAGACATCAGTGCCCCCATTTCTCCACTTTTGCACAAGCTACAGTTGCCATCCTCCAGGTAGCACCTGGAGATCGCCTGAAATTACAGTGGATCTGCAGAGTAGACAACAATTCCCCTGGAGGAAACAGCTGTGTTGGAGGGCGGGCTCTTTGGCATCACACCCCACAGAGGACCCATCCCCAGGCCCTACCCCCAAATCGCCAGGAATTTCCACACCCAAAGCTGGCAACCCCAGCCCGAGCTCGCAGTAGGGTTGCCAGGTCCCGCGGTCACCGTTGGGGGGACGGGGGACGTACAGTTGCCAGATCCTGGTTGGAAAACTCCTGGAAGGTTGGGAACGGAGCCTGGGGAGGGACCTCAGTGGGGCACAATGGCATAGAGGCCACCCTCCAAAGCATCCATTTTTCTCCAGGGGAACTGATCTCTGCAGTTTGGAGATGAGCTGTAATTCTGCGGCGGGGGGGGGGGGGGTCCCCAGGTCCCACCTGGAGGCTGTCTTCTCTAACTGAACAGAGGAACACATGAAGCTGCCTTATCCTGAATCAGACCCTGGGTCCATCAAAGACAGTATTGTCTACTCAGACCGGCAGCGGCTCTCCAGGGTCTCAGGTAGGGGTGTTTCACATCACCTTCCTGCCTAGTCCCTTTAACTGGAGATGCTGGGGACTGAACCTGGGACCCTTCTGCAGGCCAAGCAGATGCTCTACCACTGAGCCACGCCCCCCCCCTCCATTTGTACTTGGGGGAGAGCCACCTGCCCTTCTCCATATGCCTTCCATTGCTTTTTTTTGGGGGGGGTGCTACCCCCCAAATAATTATTAAGGCCAGGGCAGATCCATTCTCCACCTGCTGTGACCCCTTGGGGGGGAGGTCCTTCACTCCCCCCCCCCCGCCATGGTTTCCAAGCCAGGGCTCACCCCTCCTCTCCTTCCCCCCAGTCGGTTCATTACCTGGCAACCACGCTCACCATGACCACGCACCCGGAAGCGGGCTGGCTACCCTCCTCCCCCGCCCCCTTCAGCCGGCCCAATCAAAACACGCCTTCCTTGCCTCGGGCCAGGGGCGGAGCCGGGCAGGAAACCGGCCAACAAAAAGGCCCAATCAAAACACGCCTTCCTTGTCTCGGGCCAGGGGCGGAGCCGGGCAGGAAACCGGCCAACAGAAAGGCCCAATCAAAACACGCCTTCCTTGCCTCGGGCCAGGGGCGCAGCCGGGCAGGAAACCGGCCAATAGAAAGGCGCTCGGAGCCGAGTGGCTGGGGACACCAAAAAAGAGCGGACCGGTCCGCTCGTCTTTAGCGGTCCCCCCCCTCAACAGGGGCTCTGCGGCTACGGTTCCGCATCGATGGCAGAGAAAGAGGCAAGAGGCGATTGGATCCTAGAAGGGGAGGTTTCGAGGTATTGTAAGGTACTTCCCTCCTAATTCAGGGCCCCCCAAGGTGCTGAACATTAAAACAGAGCAGGACAACATTCCCAGCGCCGAAAAGTCTTTAAAACACATCTGCCTAAACTGGAGGCCAAGCCCTATGAGGAAAGGTTGAGGGGCTTGGGGGTGTTCAGTCTGGAAAAGCGGAGGTTGAGGGGAGACATGATTGCTCCCTTTTACGTTTCTGAAGGACTGTCACTGAAGTGCCTATAAACTTCATTTATATGGGAAAACATATATTCTTTCACATGTACGAACACTCACAGAATTATAAGGTGGTATGCTCAGGTATGAGAGCATAAGCATTAGGCACGTATATATTCTGCACACATATGTAAAGGCTTTGCCCCATGTAAGAGAACTAATCTGTGGTTCACGTTCACTAGTGTGTGAATATGAGTTAGCAGAAGCTGGCAGCCATTGCGGTCAGGTGTCCATGAGCTCATCCTGCAGGCCTGGTACAACCAGGCTCCTTAACAAGGCCTAAAACCAAATGATTGAAGACACCAGAAGTGTCAGAAAAGAATGTTAGGTTTCGGTTCTTCATTAAGGGATCATATGGCCATCTAAAGTGAACGCCTTAAGACCACTCAAATGATTGTGTATACGAATCTAATTTGTACTGGCTCTGATTGTTATACGCCATCCTGATTAACTTTCCTTTATGCTAAAGTCTATAAAAGATTATGCATTCTTTTGTTCTTGGTGGTCAATGCTCTGATACTTTTAAGGGCATTTTCCACGCGCGCTGTTCTTTTATTGGCCTAATAAAAGAATCTTTTACTCCTGATAACCTCTCCTGAATTACTTTATTGGGCAATTGAGGTAATTGAGGCATTTCATCACTTAGAGGAGGACAGGGAGCTGTTCCTGTTGGCAGCAGAGAATAGGGCTTGCAATAATGGCGACCCTATTCCTTGGCGGACTCCCATCCAAGTACCAGCCCTGCTTAGAGCCAGCATGGTGTAGTGATTAAGAGCGGTAGAGTCTAATCTGGAGAACCGGGTTTGATTCCCCGTTCTTTCACATGAGCGGTGCACTCTAATATGGTGAACCGGGTTGGTTTCCCCACTCCTCCACTCGAAGCCTGCTGGGTGACCTTGGGCCAGTCACAGTTCTCTTAGAACTCTCAGCCCCACCTACATCATAAGGTGTCTGTTGTGGTGAGAGGAAGGAAAGGAGAGTGTAAGCCGGTTTGATTCTCCTTAAAAGGTAGAGAAAATGGGCATATAAAAACCAACTCTTCTTCAGTATTCTGTCCCCAGTATTCCAATCCCGCTCTCTGATTTCTGAACAGCTGCATAAGGCCTGATCTTCGATCTGCCCCTTGCGGTCACCGGTGTGCCATCTGCTGCCTGGTTTTGCTTCATGCCACATAGCCGTTGTCAGCACCACACAATGTCACCACCTGCCTTGTCTGTCAAGGTGTTTGGCAACTGCGAGTTGAAGCTCAGCTGTCTCCAGGGCGTTCCCTCCCCCGCTGGATGCTCCATATGTAGGGTTACTAACCTCCAGGTGGTGGCTGGAGATCTCTCGCTATTACAACTGATCTCCAGGCCATATAAATCAGTTCTCATGGAGAAAATGGCTGCTTTGGCAATTAGACTCTACGGCATTGAAGTCCTTCCCCTCCCCACACTCTGCTTTCCTCAGACTCCACCCCCAAAATCTCTAGGTATTTCCCAACCCTGAGCTGGCAACCCTATGGCTAGGTGATACAGGTAAAAATGCATGTCAGTGTCATTCTGGATCTATTTTGCTATATTATGGTTGGTGTGTAATTGACATGTGTTGTATGGCACCGTATGGCTATATGGTTTCACATTTTTTGCCTGTTGCATACCCAGTCCCTAGAGCTGTATAGCAATGGAGACTTATAGGGAATTTTATGGCAACTATTAATTTACAAAGCAGCCTGAATACTCTTGACGAGCCCAATCTCATCAGAGTTCAGAAGCTAAGCACGGGAGGCCACAGTTAGTACTTGGGATGGAAGACCACCAAGGAAGCGGAGGAAGGAAATGGCAAACCACCTCTGAATGACTCTTGCCTCGAAAACCTCATTCTGGGGTCACCATAAATCAGTTGCGACTTGATGGCTCACGTTAACTTATTAGATCACGATGGGTAGCCGTATCTGTCTGTAATGGTAGAAAAGAGCAAGAGTCCAGTAGCACCTTCAAGGCTAACAACATGTCTTGCAGGGTACGAGCTTTCGTGAGTCACAGCTCCCATACAGCTGGAATGTGAGTCCATCTATCCTTAAGTAGAGGGGTGTGAATTAGAGGTACAATGGCAATGTGCATGTCAAAAGCAAGTAAATGGCATTAGCAGGTGTGATTGGGTTAAGTGTGATATGCAGAGGGAGAGTAGGCGTGGAGAAATTAGCATCGGTCATGATTGGTGTGTTACCTTACAAGTTACAAACAGGCACTGAGCACCAAGAATTCTCGTGCCTGTTTTAAAAAGTCTCAGTTCCTCCAAAAGCAACCCGAAAACGTGAGAACCCAGCAGCCTCGAGTTTCCGGCTGTCAACGCTCAGGCTTGTTTCCCATTGGGTTGGCTGCGTTCAATACCGCCAGACTGTTTTTCTCTCCCCGGTGCGTTCTGGTTGGGACCTGTGTTCCCAGCTCCAGCAATGCCAGCCGGTCCCTGGGGCCCCCTTCTGCAGTGAGCTTCCATACCTGCTTGCTCAGATAGGCAAATCCTACTAAATTCAGTGGGGTTTTACACTTCAGTGGGGTTTGCAATTCTTTAAAATAGGCCTTTCCCATAGGCAGTGCTACTCACGTCGTCCAGTAGGTGGCGCATTTGATCCACAATGTGTTCAACTGCAGCTCTTTTCCCCTGTTCCCCAATGTGTCTATTTAATCTCTATTCCTTCTATCTACTCCCCCCCAAATATCCCTCTGGGGGGATACTTATTGATGCTGGAGAGAGGACAGGTATAATTGGATGCCACGGTGAGCTAGCAACCCACCCACACTCGCCCACACCCGCCCGCCGGCTTTTTAAAGCTTTGGGTTTTAAAGCAGGTCTCTTTGCTGTAGTGCCGGCGGCTGGAGATTGAATTCTTTCTGTGTTTTTCTGTTCCCACAAGGAAACAGCTTCAAAGATGAAGGGCGGGGGACCATTCTCTCCCCCCCCCCCAAGTCATAATAGCAGATAACCTTTAAGGGAGCTTTTTAGGAAAAAAAATTCAGACATACCATCTCATCTTTTCTGGTTCCTTTACAGACTGTTAAAAAAACCCCACAAATTAAATACACGCACTCACAGAAAATTCACCTTTGTATTCAGGAGACTATTGCTTCGTCAAGGTCACGGTGCCTTCCTATTGGCAGTTTCTCTTCCCTTCCCAAGACTGAGACAATTCACCCCCCTGCACAAATCCAGCTAAAAAGCTGGAATGGGTCTCCAACTGCTGTTGCGATGGTGGAGAGATGCCGTGGCTGTTGTGTCAGATCGGGACCTCGGTGGTGTGGATTCGAATTCACTCAGTGGTGAAAAGACGCCGGGTGACATTGGGCTGGTTGTTTTCCTGTCAGCCTAGCCTATCTTGCAGGGTTGTTGCGAGGATACCATGGCCAAAGCCATGTGTGGAGTTCTGAGCTGCTCCATGAGGGAATGGTGGGGTTAAAAGGGGATGGTTTTCTCTCCAGAGGAGGGTGTTAGAAAAGTTTTCTCTTTTATAATTTTTTTCCCCACCCTTTGATATTTCAAGTTGCCAAGTGTGGTGTAGGAGAGCCAGTCTGGTGTAGTGGTTGAGTGGTGGTTTGGAGCAGTGGCCTCTGATCTGGAGAACCGGATTTGATTCCCCATTCCTCTACATGAGCGGCAGATGCTAATCTGGTGAACTGGGTTGGGTGACCTTGGGCTAGTCACAGCTTTCTTAGAGCTCTCTCAGCCCCACCCTACCTCACAGGGTGTCTGTTGTGGGGAGGGGAAGGGAAGGAGATTGTAAGCCGGTTTCTTCCTTAAGTGGTAGAGAAAGTTGGCATATAAAAAACAACTCTTCTTCTTCAAGAAGGAGAAGTTGTCACTCAGTGAGATTCTCCAAGACAAACATGGTGATACTGGGATTATTCTTCAATGTGATGAACTTTGACCAACACAAACCATACGCTTTCCATCCTTCATGGTCGAACAGGAGTTAGTAGAGTAGGGTGGAGCTCCAAACTGTCAGCCGTATTCAGGGCCTTCTTACCAGGAGCCCCTTCCCTGTGGAACTCCTCTGCCTGTAGGCACTTGGGGAATGTTGAGAAGTGGTGGTAGGCACCACCATGAAAATGGCTGGGAGGTGGGGCACGGTTAGCTGTTCCCTGTTCCCATTATCCAGCTCAACATAGCTGTCATGGGGCCAATCACAAAATGTCGGGTGGTCCCAAGATGAGCATTTTGGGGAAGAAGGAAATAGGTGGCAGAAAAGACATCCGTGGGTGCCGATGGTGCAAATTGTTGGGGGTCATGGCAACTTCTTTATCCTACAACGTTTACTATCCAGGTTGTCAATTCTGCCCTGGCCTGGATGGACCATGCTAGCCCGATCTTGTTGCAATTTGAAAGCTAAGCAGGATCAGACCTGGTCATTATTTGGATGGGAGACCACCAAGGAACGCCAGGGTCATGAACACATGAGGCTGCCTTATACTGAATCAGACCCTTGGTCCCTCAAAGTCAGTATTGTCTACTCAGACAGGCAGTCGCTCTCCAGGGTCTCAGACAGGGTGTTTCACATCACCTACCTGCCTAGTCCCTTTAACTGGAGATGCCAGGGATTGAACCTGGGACCTTCTGCATGCCAAGCAGAGGCTCTGCCACTGAGCCACAGCCCCTCTTGTTACACAGAGGCAAGCAATGGCAAACCACCTTTGTTAGTTTCTTGCCTGGAATAGGCAACGAGGTTGCCATAAGTATGTTGTGACTCGATGGTACTTAATTATTACCCTGAGCTGGATGGGCTAAGTTAGCCGGGATCTTGTCGGATCTTGGAAGCTAAGCAGGGTTGGCCCTGGTTAGTACTTGGATAGGAGACCACCGAGGAATTTCAGGGTTGCTTTCCAGAGGAAGGCAATGGCAAACCACCTCTGTTTGTCTCTGGCCTTGAAAGCCCTATGAGGTCGCCTGCGACTTGACAGCGCTTTCCACCACCAGTCAAGTTACGGGAAGGCAGAAATGCTGCTGCACTTGTGCAGACGTTAGTGATTAAAAAAAAAAAGACATCCCCAAACCTCGGGATTCTTTCTTTCTTTCTTTCTTTCTTTCTTTCTTTCTTTCTTTCTTTCTTTCTTTCTTTCTTTCTTTCTTTCTTTCTTTCTTTCTTTCTTTCTTTCTTTCTTTCTTTCTTTCTTTCTTTCTTTCTTTCTTTCTTTCCCTCCCTCTGTTCTTAGACCAAGGTCTTGAACAATAAAACCATAAAACTTAAACAAGACCCATCTCTAAAAACACTTCCCTTCGTCTCTTCTCCCAGGATTGAAATGTTTCAACGTTTTACAAGTTCAAGCTTATCTTGATTCATGCTTCTCACGCTCCACGCATCGAACAGCTTTGGACTTTCCAAAGATTTCCCATAAGGGATAATGGGAACAGAGAACTATCGGGGACCGGAACCAGATAATGGGAACAGTCTCTGGGAAACGGCGAGAGTCGGCATGTAGGAGATGCGAAAAGCACAAAGGCCTGGGGAGCGTGGAGATGCCTCTCGAGCCCCGGGTGAATCGCCCCGGTCCCCGAAGGCCACAGAACCATGTGCTCAATTGCAGGCGGTGAAATCCAACCATGCATTAGCGCGTCCTTAATGGGCTCGCTCGGTGGAAAACTCCCCCCCTTCATTAATCAGGAAAACCCTGAAAGCTAATGATTTAAATGCCGGGAATTAACAGCCTCATCACATTACCGGAGCTGGGGAGGGTGTTCTGTTTGCTTCCCTGCGGAGATGTGTGTGTGTGTGTGTGTATATAGGGGAACAAACTTTGCCCAGGTGTGCAACATGATATCTCAGGGCCGCTCCTGGCTGTTTAACCACATGCTCCATATGTGGCCCCTTCCCTCGTGATCCCTTTCAATTAATTCCCCCCCACCCCACACACACACCTGTATAGGAAAGCTTTCACCCTCGGTAGGTGCCAGGGCTTACCATTGGCGGTATTGGAGGGAAGATATAAGAAGGTCCCTATAGCAGAACGGCTTTGCCCTTGTGGGTCAGGGGATATAGAAACTTCAGAACACGTCTTGATCTGCTGTTCGTTCTACCGAGAAGTCCGCACAAGGGCTCTTTCCCCTTGGCTTAACACTTTCCCTGACCAACCAGACGAGTTTCTGACTAAGAAGCTCTTAACTGATGAAAAATCACAGTTTACACTCTTGACTACTAAATTCTGCGCTGCAGCTATTAAAATACGTTGTACCCTGACAGGATAAGAGTAGCAGAAATACTTTATTACTCAAAATATTAAGGGGGTCATGGTCACACCAAGTTATACAATATTTACATAAATTTTATTCATACATGTAATATGTAATTTTTAGGCGTAGATTATTTGTAGTAGCAGTAGTAGCTGTTGTGGTGGTTTTCTTATTATCTGTTGTGGCTGTTTTTTTTTCCTGCTGGTCAGTGACCGTGTTAATAAATTATACTTATGCCCCCACCTGTATATCCCAGGACAGATTTATGGAGGTGGATTCAGGTCACGTCTTTGGGCTCCAAAACCATTTTAAGGGAAAGCTAAGCCCCGACCAGTCTGTGAAGATGGGATCTGCTGGATATATTATAGGAACAGGGAATGGTTTTTCTCTGCCTCCATCCTAGATCTGTGAATTAGGGTTGGGCAATGAACCGGTCGAACCATAGGTGGTTTGAAAGCATTTGTTGTGTGTGTGTTAAGTACCATCATTAACAATCTTGCTTAGGTCTTGCAGACTGAGGGCCGTGGCTTCGTTCATTGAGTCAATCCATCTCATGTTGGGATCTTCTTCTTTTCCTGCTGCCTTCCATTATTGTCTTTTCTGGTGACTCTTGCCTTCTCATTTATTAGAGCAACCAAAAATTATACCTTAACCATCAGCCAAGTTCAGTACTTATGAAGTAGTCATTTGCTGTGATAAGTGACTAGGGTTTTTAGATCTCGTACTTCACAAGCAGCTAATTGCTGTCTGCTGTTCCTTTCCCATCAAGGCATATTTCACATTCAGCCTTTTAATGCCTTATTCAGAAAAACCAGAAAATACATTTAGCTTTATGCTGAAGTTTGTCAATAATATATACTTTTGACACTAAATATATTGAAAACCACAACACTTTGCTTTAATTACAAATAATAAAATGGTCAACGGTGTGCTGAAGCCGTGAAACTTTCTTTTCAATTATCTGCAATAACTTATTCTGCATTTAAATAGAATGTTTAACTTATTCTGCATTTAAACAGGTGTCTGGAGGCGTCTTAAAAACAGTCAAATTTGATTCCAGCGTAAGATTCAGTGAGTCAGAGCTCCCTTAATCAGTAGGTTTGCCAGGTCCCTCTCTGCCATCGGTGGGAGGTTTTTGGGGTGGAGCCTGAGGAGGGCGGGGTTTGGGGAGGGGAGGGACATAGAGTCCAATTGCCAAAGCGGCCATTTCCTCCAGGGGAACTGATCTCCATCGGCTGGAGATCAGTTGTAATAGCAGGAGATCTCCAGCTACTACCTGGAGGTTGGCAACCCTATTCATCAGCTGCTTGAGGGTTTGCACCATTAGGCAGGCACAACTACAAAGCTTCTGATTTCTATAAATATGACGATTTCCTGAACAGTGCTGGGTTTTGTTTCTCCTTAGAATATCTGGGTCAGCTTACAGTTCCCACTCTTAAAAATGAAATCAGAACAAAAATAAAGCCAATGGACAGCGATTATTCACGCAAGAAATTACTTTTTTTAAAGGCAGTGGTGTCAAGTAGGTAGCAAGGCATTTCTTCCTGTTTGGAGTTGTAACAGGTAGTCAGTAAAGGTAAAGATAGTCCCCTGAGCAAGCACCGGGTCATTCCTGACCCATGGGGTGATGTCACATCCCGACGTTTACTAGGCAGACTGGGTGTACAGGGTGGTTTGCCATTGTCTTCCCCGGTCGTCTACACTTGACCCCCAGAAAGCTGGGTACTGATTTTACCAACCTCGGAAGGATGGAGGGCTGAGTCAACCTTGAGCCGGCTACCTGAAACCGACTTCCCTCGGGATCAAACTCAGGTCATGAGCGGAGCTTTTGACTGCAGTACTGCAGCTTACCGTTCTGCGCCACGGGGCTCATAGGTGGTCAGTAGGAGAGGCTTTATCATTCCTTCTAAGGTTCACCCCTCGTTCCTCACTGACGCAGGGCCAGCAACCTTTGCTCCCACCCTTGCTACCAAATTACATCAGAATGAAACCGAAAGGCAACCTGCCACCTACACAGTGGCATTCTTGGCTTCCTGGGATATTTGACAATATTTAACCGTGGTCCGATAATAGAAGGTCAGTTGACTGTATTTGACTGATTAGTTGGCCAGCATGTTGGCATTCTTGCCGATCTCAGCTTTCGCCTTCCTCAGGAGCTAGTCCACATTTTTCTTTCCACAGAAAGACGTGAAACTGTGTCAGCAAGCTTTTGAAACCAGAGGGGATTTTAAGCGCTGCTATAGAAAGCTGGCTAAGAACGTGCCTTAGAATCCCCCGTCTAGGGTTGCCAGCTCCAGGTTGGGAAATACTTGGAGATTTTGGGGCAGAGCCTGAGGAGGGCGGGGTTTGGGGAGGGACTTCAACGCCATAGAGTCCAATTGCCAAAGCAGCCGTTTTCTCCAGGTGAACTGTCGCCTGGAGATCAGTTGTAATAGCAGGAGATCGCCAGCCACCACCTGGAGGTTGGCAACCCTACCCCCGTCCCAAGCTAACTTTAACCATGAATTTGGGAAGCTACCATCTCTCTGCCTTGGCTCTCTCTCCCACACTGGCAATGTGGGGAATAATACTGACCTACCATAAAGGGGTGTTGTAAGGCCCACAAGTTACCTTATTTATGGGTCCACCCTTTGTCCTGTCAATCAGACGTGCCCTGGGAGTTCCCGTGTTGAAACTTAGATTCTCAAGTGCATGGAGTCATAAGAACCTAAGAAAAGCCCTGCTGGATCAGACCAAGGTCCCATCAAGTCCAGCAGTTTGTTCACACAAGCAGGTGCCTCTAGGAAGCCCACAAACAAGACAACTGCAGCAGTATTGTCCTGCCTGTCTTCCACAGCATCTAATATAATAGGCATGCTCCTCTGATCCTGGGGAGAACAGGTATGCATCATGACTAGTAGCCATGGATAGCCTCTCCTCCAAGAACATGTCCACTCCCATCTTAAAGCCTTCCAAGATGGTGGCCATCACCACACAAGAACATACAAAAAGCCCTGCTGGATCAGACCAAGGCCCATCAAGTCCAGCAGTCTGCTCACACAGTGGCCAACCAGGTGCCTCTAGGAAGCCCAGTTTGGGTTTAGGGTCCCAAATTGGATTATGCCCAACAGCATGCAGGGACAGGGGGGAGGTTCAAGTTTCTTCCTGCTCGTGCTGTTTACCCATCCAACCCAGAACAGCCATGGAGAGGCATTACTTGCCCTGCTGGGCAAATGTAAACACATTGATGGGCTACATGTAAGTTTTCCCAACGGGAAACACCTCCCAATCTTCTGACTGCTGATTCTCCCTTGCAAGCCCTCTGAAGTTTAACAAATCATATACAAGATTCTGCCTTTGTAACCTCCTATTCCTCAGTGGTTTCAAGATGGGCTCAGATTTCCTGTTCTCTAGTATTTTCCCACTAGGTCTTCTCCAAAATATGCACTGTTCTGTACTCCAGTAGGCTCATTAGCTAGTGCAGACTTGCCCGCCCCTAGGTAAACAGGACGGAGGTTGCAATCTTAACAATCACTGCGTGTGACAAATGTATGTTAATGTTCTCGCTTGTGTTCGAACACTGCTCGGCAGTATTGTGATGCTTCTGTTCCGCGGGTGCGAATGGCAGACGATGTTTGCAAGCAGGGTACACCCTTGAATATATGGATCACTGCAAGGACCCCGAGTAGTTCTCACTCTCCGAGGCTATGTACAGCCAACACAAATCAGCCCATGTTAACCGTTACTCCAACTTGGGTTTAGAAGCCGGCTCTGCCAGCCTGTGCCTGCCTTACCTGACTTGGCGAGAATGCATTTCCGGACTTTGATAGAATGTGTTTGTGCCTGAACGTTATGCCTTTATGAATCTAACCCAGAGAGTCCTGACTCACGAATGTTTGTTCTGCAACAAATCTGTTCATCTTTAAGACTCTTATTTTGGCTCCCAAAGATGAACAGGGCTTAGCCCTCTTAAGAATAAAATTCTGAAAAGTTTTATTTTAGGAGTGTGAGGTCAGGTGACCCCAGATGGATTGCTTCTCAGCTGGAAAATAGGATTGTGCATAACAGGTGTGTGTGTGGAGGGGCTGTGGCTCAGTGGTAGAGCATCTGCTTGGCATGCAAAAGGTCTCAGGTTCAATCCCCGGCATCTCCAGTTAAAGGGAGTAGGCAAGTAGGTGATGGGAAAGACCTCTGCCTGAGACCCTGGAGAGCCGGTGCTGGTCTGAGTAGACAATACTGACTTAGATGGACCAAGGGTCTGATTCAGTAGAAGGCAGCTTCATGTGTTCAGCGCAGCCCCACTCAGTTCCGTGGGACTTACTCATTTGATCTAGACCCCACTTTCTTCATTTGATCTAGACCTCACTGATTTCTTTTTGGGCGGTCCATGGTTTTTCCTATTTCAGCGCTCAGTAGAGATGTGAAGATAGGAAGGGCTGTGGCTCAGTGGTAGAGCATCTGCTTGGCATGCAGAAGGTCCCAGGTTCAATCTCCAGTTAAAGGGAATAGGCAAGTAGGTGATGGGAAAGACCTCTGCCTGAGACCCTGCAGAGCCACTGCTGGCCTGAGTAGACAATACTGACTTAGATGAACCAAGGGTCTAATTCAGTAGAAGGCAGCTTCATGTGTGTTCATGTGTCCATTTTTTAAAAAGGATTTCAAGATCTCTGCAGCACCCGTGACGTCAGGAACCACGGTTTGTCACCGTCACCATCTACCAATGTTTCCCAGCTTTCTACCTGCTTGCCAGGGGGACGTGACAACCAAATTTTCCAGAGCAGTTCCTAGCAGTGAGAGGAAGCCAGGGGGATAGGAGGGGACTTCCTCCTTGCAGGAATGTCTTTACTGCACCAGGAGGAATTTATGCTCGGGGTGGGGGAAGAGATAACAGCAGCACGTGGAGCCCGGGGCGTGCAGGATGTCACAATGCAGCAAAAGTCGGCTGTTGCAAGAGGAGCCTGCAAAGATCCCGCACCGAAGAGATCCCGTGGGATTTCAGACCGGACCAAGGGGGTGGGGGGGAGGGAAACCCCCACCCCGGTGCAAACTGGGGGGGGAGGGTTTAATCCCGCCCCTCCTCCGCAAGAAATCACTGGGGTAACAGAGAAGCTGCAAAGCTAAGCGGATGTGACAGTCATTCAGCCTCTGCCCGGCCTGCCCACATCCTCCTTCCCCCTCCCAGCCCTGAGAGGGGCGGGGCCTCGCCCTGTGACGCCCGCCCCAGCCAATCCCCACCTTCCCCCCGCCCCCGCGGACCGACGACCCGCCAATCGCCGAGCTCCACCCGCAGCACGTGCTCTTCCTCCTTTTTTTTTCTTCCCCCCTCCCTCTCTCTCTCTTTGGTGTCTCCCAAACTTCCTTTGTCAACCAACCGGGAGGACGACTCCGACGAGCCCGCCTCCCTTCTCCCCCCCCTCAAAAGGCGTCGCGCCCAATGAGAAGCCCGCGGGGGCGGGACATCGCCCGGGCCGCGGCCAATCAGCGCCCGGCTCCCGCTGCTCAGGGGGCGGGGCGCGCGCGGAGCCTCCTCGGGGGGCCGCCCGTCTCTCTCTCTCTCTCTGTGCCTCTCTCCTCTTATCATCCTTTTCCCATCCTTCCCCCCCTCTCCCCCACTTGGTTCGTCCCGCTTCGGGGGGGGGGGGCGCGGCGGAGTTCGCGGCGCGCGGCGGCGGCGGAGGAGGCGGGACGGACCATTCGGCGCCGCGCGCGGGGGGTGGGGTGGGAGGAACAAAAGAGGCGCGATTTAAAGAGACAGGGGACGCGGGGCTGAGGGGCGGGCGGCGGACCCGGGTTGAGGGGGGGGAGAGCACGCCCCCTCGCGCCGCCAAAGGTTTCCCTCGCGTCCCCTCCCCCCCTTCACCCCCCCCCCCCGCCTCATTCCCCTCAGCCGCCGCGAGGCCTCCATGACTGACTGACTGACTGAGGGAGGGAGGCCGGCCGCCGCCACAGCCTTTTCCCTCCTCCGCGGCGGCGGCGGCGGCTTTGTTCCGAGCGGCCGGGGGCGGGGTTGAGGAAGGGGGGGGGACACGCGGAAAGCCGGAGAGGAGCCGCCGCCGCCCCTCCTTCCCCACCTCCCGTCGCAGCCGGCGGAGGCCTTGAGGGGGGGGTGGGTGGCCGGCCCCGCAATCGCCCCCCCACCCCTCAGAGAGGCGAGGGAGCGGCTGAGAGGTTCTCCCCTTCCTCCTCCTCCTCCCCCCCTGGCGGCGGGGGGAGGGGCCCGTCCCCTCCCCTCCCCCATCCCATTTCCCCCCCCCCCGGCTTTTCCCTGTGTGTCAAGGAGGGGGGGCACGGATAAGTGTGTGTATGTGATTTCCCCCCTTCCTCCACTCTCCCCTCCCCCCCTTGGGCCCCCTCCCCCCTTGAGCCCACTCCTTCCTTGATCCTCCCCCCCCTCTTGAGCCCTCTCCTTCCTTGAACCCCTTCCCCCTTGAGCCCCCTCCCCCCTTGAGCCCCCTCCCCCCTTGAGCCCCCTCCTTCCTTGATCCTCCCCCCTTGAGCCCCCTCCTTCCTTGAGCCCCGCTTGAGCCCCCTCCTTCCTTGATCCTCCCCCCTTGAGCCCCTCCCCCCTTGAGCCCCCTCCCCCCTTGAGCCCCTCTTGAGCCCCCTCCTTCCTTGATCCTCCTCCCCCCTTGAGCCCCCTCCTTCCTTGATCCTCCTCCCCCCTTGAGCCCCCTCCTTCCTTGATCCTCCTCCCCCCTTGAGCCCCCTCCTTCCTTGATCCTCCTCCCCCCTTGAGCCCCCTCCTTCCTTGATCCTCCTCCCCCCCTTGAGCCCCCTCCCTTCTCGATCCGCCCCCTTGAGCCCCCTCCCCCTTTCTTTCCATCGCTTCCGCCATCTCCCCCCCCCTGCACCCTATTTTTTTTTACCCACCCCACTTCCAAATCTTAGCCTCGGGTCTCCCACCCCCCACCCCCGGGGCTTTCTGGTGTCATCTCCCCACCCACCCCGCCATCCGGACTCTGGGGAGCAGCAGCCGTGCCGGCGGGGCGGGCGGATTGATGTGGGGGGGTCTGACATGAGTCCGCCGGCCGCCGGGTGCTGCCATGTGACCGGCTTCAAGGTGGAGAACTGGAAGCAGAACCTGAGGGTGATCTACCAGTGCTTCGTGTGGAGCGGGTCGGCCGAGACCAGGAAGCGCAAGGTAAACACCCTGGTGTGTGTGTGGGTCACCCAACACACCCCTCTCCCCTTTCTTAGAAGGAGTCTGCACATCTTCAGAGAGAGAGAGAGATGCCTGTGTGTGTATAACTACGTTTTGCTTGTGTTTATAGACACACACCTCTTCTGTCGTTACATACTGTGAGTCCCATTGTAATGAAATTCCATCTGTTGTCTCATGCAGGTATCATATCTGTTTCATTGTGGTGGGGCCTACAGATGTATGTATCACTCTTATCTGGTGCATCTGTTTCGTTAGAGTGATACATACACCTGTACGTCCCACTGTATCTGCTGCATCTGTCTCTTTCTAGTGGGACATTCAGATGTATGTATCACTCTGATTCATCTGTTTCCTTATAGAGGGATGTACAGATGTATATATCACTCTACCAGATGCATCTCTTTTGTTATAATGGGACATACAGCTATAGATATATATAACTCTACATGGTGCATTTCTTTATAGTGGGGCATACAGATGTATGTATCACTATCTGATGTCTCATACAAGTATCACTATATCTGTTTCATTGTAGTGGGACATATAGATGCATGTATAAAGTGATATATACATGTGTGTGTCCCACTCGATCTGATGCATCTGTTTCCTTATAGTGGGATGTACAGATGTATGTATCGCTCTATCTGGTGTATCTGTTTCCTTATAGAGGGACATACTGATGTATATATCAGTATCAGATGCATGTGTTTTGTTATAGTGGGCCATACAGATGTATCACTATCTGGTGCATCTGTCTGGTTATAGAAGGACATATCACTATATCTGATGCCTCTCTTTCTTTATAGTGGGACATTCAGATGTATGTATGACTACATCTGTTACATTTCTTTCCTTATAGTGGGCCACTATACAAATATACATGTGAGATAGTGGTTTGCCTGTCTCTTATGTGTGTCAATCTATATATGGTACATATGTCATTGTAATGGGATCTGTAAGTATACATCATAAATAATGATGATGGTTTAATGTAGATAGCTCTCATATGTGTATGAGGTTGTGTTTACCTGTACACACCTCATGCTCTGTATGTATCTCATTATAATTAAATAGATGTCCTCTGTAATGGTATAGGTCAACATACACCTTTCACATATATGCATCTCATGTTCTGTATCATGGGACATAAGATGTCCTATATGATGATATACATCTGTGTATATCTTATGCATACATAATGTTCTGTATATCCCATTATAATAGATGTTCTATCTAACTATACATGTTTAAAACTATCTTTTGTATCTACCCATCTGTGGTTTTGTATCTGTATATTCCAACATTTTGAAATATATATATATCATAATGTGTCATGTGTGTATCCTTTCATAGGATACATATGTCTCATATGATGTCTGTGTGATGTGTCAACGATGTGCAGTACATCTTATGTATTATGTGACATATGTTGTATATAAGGTGTATATCATAATGGGCTACATAGTTATACAATGTGGGAGGTCTTTTTGTGTTTATATGGTACATGTGTGTGCGTCTCATTATATGTGTTGCTGTGATAATAAGCAATGTGCACATACACACACAGACCAGTGATTCAGCCCAGCATCTCACTTGCTTTGCTTTTGCCTTCTCCTGTAATAATCCCTGGTTGTGATTCCCCACTGGGGGGCGGGATTCTTTCTTTTTGCTTTTTTTTCATATCCCCGCCCAAAATATACAGGCAGTCTGCCCTGTAGCTGTAATTTGCTGTCCCCCTCACCTTTGAGAAGCACGATTGGTTTCTAGGGGGTGGGGAGGGGGTGGTTGAGGCAGAGGTCCACGGGTCCGCTGTCAGGGAACCACTCCTCCTTCTCTTCCTCCTGGAGGTGTTGGAGGGAGTGAGGTTTCCCGGAATCGGGCAACTGCAGAGCATGCGGGAGGGAGGGAGGGAGGCAGGAAGAGGGGAAGAGAAGGGAGGGAGAACCAAGAGCTCCCAGCACAAAACAGCAGGCCGCTCCTTGCTTTTGTGTGCTTGGTCAGGGGCACGGGGAAACTGCTCATTGGTGGTGTGCTTTCTGCAAGCTTTCTCCTGTTTCTCTCGGAGCAGAAATGAGCGAGGCCTTTATAGAAAAGGAAAGCCGAAATAGGGGGAAGTGGTTTTCTTAATTTTACTTTGGGTAGGTGGCTTACTGAACTGTTAAGGTGATGGAAGGGGGTGGTATTTAATCATCAGAAGGGTTGGGGAGTGTGTGGGATGGATTTGGCATTTTTACATTTTTACAAGCAGAGATGGAAGTAGTCAGAGGAGGCAAATTTTGTTGTGAAGAATACAATAGGTGTAAATGGTTCTAGGAGTGATTCTAATTTCTTGTATGTGATATCATTCGATAAGGGCATGTCAGCGGGAAGAAAATCACTGAATTAGCGGTTCATACAGACTAACATTCCTTGGACAGGTTAGTAAATTCACCTTCATAGGTAGCCTAGACATAAGAACATCAGAACAGCCCTGGTGGATCAGACCAAGGCCCATCAAGTCCAGCAGTCTGTTTAACACAGTGGCCAACCAGATGCCTCTAGGAAGCCCACAAACAAGACGAATGCAGCAGCATTATCCTGCCTGTCTTCCACAGCACTAATATAATAGGCATGCTCCTCTGATCCTGGAGAGAATATGTATGCATCATGACTAGTATCCATTTTTTACTATTAGCCATGGATAGCCCCCTCCATGCACATGTCCACTCTCCTCTTCAAGCCTTCCAAGTTGGCAGCCATCACCACATCCTGGGGCAGGGAGGGACAATTCAGATGCTCTGCAAAGACAAAATTTCCGATCCCATTGGCCTTTTCTAAAAAAAGTAATGATGTGAATAACCCACCACATACACACAGTTTTAACATTTGAGCAAATACTCATCTCCAATTCCCCCTCCTTGCTAGTCTCCCAGCATCACCTAATTGTTGCCCTGAAGTGGGCCTTGCCTTGTTGAAAGAGTGCCTTGAGGACCAAAAAGCAACAGACTCCCAAAACCAAGAGCACGACAGGCTAAAGCCAGGGAAAGGTTTCTATTGCCAGAGACCAACATAAGGGTTTTAGAAAGACCCCAACATTTAACTTCCAGATGCCACCATTGAATAGATATCTCGGATTTTGAGATGCTAGCATAATGTCTAGGAGGCGGACCAGTGAGGCTGACTATTTTTGCTTACTGTCATTTGGGGAGGGGGGGAAGGTCAGAAAGATCTGTGAAGAACAGCTGATTAGCAAGTGTCAGTGATGAGATTGTAAAAACTGATTTAATTTTTTTAGACACATCTTGTGTTGTAAACAAACCTCCCCGTTCTTAAATTAGGGAGTTTACTGATTCCATAAATGTGTTTCTGCCCAATGCTGTAATCAGTGGCTTGAATGAATGAGAATTTAGGATCTCGGTGGTATTTTTCCACCAACCTAGGCCTTGGGACTTTCACGCAGACTACTCAAGCCTCATCTATATACACAACAGAAGCAGCTGGGAGATTGGAACGCACCGCTTCAGAGTGTCGGTGTGGGATAGAGTTTTTGAGTGCTCCTCAGGCAAAATTAATTCCGTGCAAGCAGAAAGCAAGTATCGCAGAGGGAGAGGTTCTCATTCAGCGCTCTCTGTTGGGTCAGAGGGTTTGTGCATAGGGAGAAGTTCTCAGACCTGATTTACCTACTTGCTGTCTGAAGTTCTTGGATTTCCATCATTTTGAAACGTATTGCAACTGTATCTTTAGCTTAATTCTGTTTAGAACTGGGTTTTTCAGCCACCATATTATTTCTTGTTGGTTAATTTTTATTTATTTTTAAAACACTATGTTGGTTTATGCTTATCCTTTGGAAGTAATAGGAGCTAAGAGAAATGCTGCGAGTGTGGATTCTTAGCGCTCTTTGCTTCCGGTGGTACATTTTGGGTCTTTTATCAATATTTTCCTTTTTGAATACATTCCATGTTAATAACTTCCCTTATGTGTACGCCTAGGCTGCAAAGGATTTTTGTTCTGAACATTTCCTGTGAGGTGTTGATTGTTGTCCCTCAGCAAGGGTGCATATGTGAGTCTTGGGACATAAGACACATACAGCTGCACTATTTGTTCGTGGCATATCTCTGGCACAGTCTATGAGAGAGTTTTGAAGGTCAGTCTTTGTTGGAAAGTTTTATTCCCCTGGTTTGTCCTAATATCCAAAAATGCAAAAGAAAAAAACCCAGCTTGAATGGGCTCAATACTGTGTTGGACTCGAGAACTGAAGAACCAGTGACAGGGGAGAAAATATATATAAATGCCAACATCTGGCCTGTTTTTATACCAGCAGTAGTGTGAAGGATAGATGGTATACAGTTCAATGATGAAAACCAGTCTTTGACAAATGAACACAGCCTTGCAAAGCTGTTTTTCATCGTAATCTCTCCACAAACGACAGAGAGGTTGTCATTTGATTTTTTAAAGATTGTTTTTGCAAACTAAGCCTCCCTATTCTTTCTTTCTAGGCCTTGCGTCTTCAAAATCCAGATATCAATATAAACTGCAGGGGGCGGAGAGTGTCAATTTTTTGCTTTCCTGCTTGGCTGCCAACATTGCTTATTGTGTTGCATTCACAAAAGCCGCTTCAATATTGTTTTGCTTCTTTATTCCTGTCCCTTCTCCCTCCTCTCTTTGTCGGTACGAGATCTCTGGTCTTAATTTCTTGGCTGTTTTTATTTTTACAGAGAGTGAAGGTTGTTTCCCACATTAGTTTTCCTTCATCAGAGTGCTACTGCAAGTCACTGCATGATGAAAACTGCAACGTGGATAGAATGCACAACAGCATCTCTCTCCCCCACCCCCCGTGAGTCAGATACGGGCATCTTGAAAAGCCAGGAACACCTTGGGTCCTAGGGATTCAGAATGCTTCTTTCTGTTAGTGCTTGTGCCAGTTACATTTAATAAAAAGTCTATGGCTAGAGAAATAGGCATGTGGTATAATGCTACACAGTGAGATTTCACAGGTTTAGAAACATGAAATTAGTACAGTGGCATGTATTGAACAGGGCCTGTGCTTGATGCTTTGGAAGATCTACAGGACTGTTGTAGAAGCTGTGGGGGAGAGGCTGTGGCTCTGTGGTAGAGCATCTGCTTTGCATGCAGAAGGGTCCCAGGTTCAACCCCTGGCAACGCCAGTTAAAGGGACTAGGCAAGTAGGTGATGTGAAAGGCCTAAGTCTAAGACCCTGGAGAGCCGCTGCCAGTCTGAGTAGATAATACTGACTTTAATGGACCAAGGCTCTGATAAGGCAGCTTCATGTGTGTTAATTGTGTTCAAGCTAGGGATAGAATGGAAGTTCCAATTGTGTCTCTCCCATTACGAGACCCCTTCCCCCAAAAAAACCTTTGGTAGTATTCTACTGGGTCTCTGCTTTGTCTTAGCTTTGAGGAATCTTGATTATATGAGTGACCCCCGTATTGCACAGTTCTAACGTATTGCAAAAGTACATTTGATTGGTTGTGGGTCTCTGCTTGTGATATGAGGCTGGACTAGTAGTTCTGTTATGAGGTGTATGTGTGTGGATGGACGTGAATAGGTAAGATACATCGTAGCTAGTGCTGCTATTTATGGGGGGAAATGTGTGTTGCTAAAATGTACTGAAACATTACTGCACTATTGTATATAGTTCACCAACCTTCACAGATACAGGATGTGTGTTGAATATTTAATTTTAGACAATAAACAAAGCAGCCAACTAAAATATGCTGCATTTTAAACATCTGCAACTGGGGAGCATGTGCTTGTCTTTTTATTTTAATCCTTGCTAGTCCCAAGAATGAAATCTACAGGTACAGAAGCGACTAGCTTTCTTGAACAACTGCTGCTAAATTGATTTCCCTGCTGCGTCAACCAAACTTAGTGCATACAGTGACTTACGTTAACAGTTCTTCAGAATGACCGACAGTGTCTGCCATTTTTAAGAACGTTCCAGAATGGCCAAGAATTGGGGTCAGTCTTGCAGCAACAAAGGGAAGAAGAGCAGGGGAAGGCATCTGTACCGTAAACCAGAGGGGACAGGAATATTGAGGCAAAGCCATTAAAGAGGGTGCAATAGTAGTTCGATGGAAAATCCCCGACATGTTTTGCATATCTTCAGGGTAATTTATTTCATTTAGGCTAGGCACAGTACGTCTTCTTATAAAATATAGAGCGACCGTCTGTCCAAACATCACCTTGTCCTAGCCATGTTTATTCAGTGAGATGTGGAAATCAGGTTTCCGTTTAAACAAATGTTACCTGGAAGTAAGCCCCACTGCAGTCAATAAGAATAACTTCCACCCAGGTACGTATGCTTAGGATCACAGCTGATCTTATCCTCTTTTGCTCATACGTAAGTCTCCTTGACCACTTACTGTAGGAGCACCTAGTTGGGTAACTGTGGCAACACAAAGGAGTCATAGATATGATCAGTGCTTAAATGGGGCAAATGTATTTGTTTATTATAACATTTGTACCCTGAATGCCTCCTTCCCTTCCCCCTTAGAGGATGCCTGCCGTTCAAACCCCCTTGAAAAGCCTGGCAAGTCTTGCAGCGCTTCCTGAAGGTCTCCAAGGAAGGATCCTTGAGCAGGAGCCACGGTGGAGAAGGCCTGGGTTCTGGTTGATGCCAGACGGGCCACTCCATAAGTGGTTGGGTAGCCAACAAATGGCTGCCTGTAGTTGGCGCACATGGGCGTATGGAAGGAGGCTGTTCTTCATCACCCCGGGACCCACGTATTTGAAGGGGCTTTAAAGGTCATAACCAGCACTTGAACTGGGAAACAGACTGGCAGCCAATGTAGCTATTTCAGAACGGGCAACGTGCGTTCCCCTGATGATAGCGGGGCTGCCGCATTCTGGACCAGTTGGGAGGCCCATGTTAATTTCTTCAGACTCTTTGAAAGGAAGGGCCTTGTTTCAATACAAAAAATAGACATGCATAGGATTGCAGTCTTTGTGTACTGCTTCATGTCAAAACAGTTCTGCATCAAGTTTGTCAACTGAGGTACGTTAAGGAAACAATGAAACAAGCATTGAAAATGCGAGGATCTTACTTTGCAGGCTAAGCTATTTCTCTCTTTGCATTGCGTCTACTTTTTGTATCTGTCTTCTTTTTCAAATTTTGGGTATTTTTTAGTACTTGAAGTACACATTTTTCTTTAAATGAAGTACAATTTCTGAAGTGTCCTCTTGGAGGCATGGCCCATGCCATGCGGCACATTCAAAATCAAAGCGAGTGAATCTTCTGTCTGCAGTCTTTCCCAACTATTCCTTTTCTGTCTGCTAATGTTCTGTTTCATTTTTCTTTTGTTTTACTCCAGCTATAAACTGACCAGAAGTTTTCATTGAGTCGTCATAGGGAATCCCAGATCAGTATCCAAAGTTGATATCCTAAGTTTAGACCCCAGTGAGATGTATGTATATTTCAGTTTTTCCTAACCAGTTTGTAGTGTCTAGAATGTTATTTTTTTTTTACTTGTTCTCAAGTGACTTTGGGCCAAGTCAGGGTGTCTGTAACAGCTGCACTGTCTTGTCTGAATTCGGTTATTTGTGACAGCTTCTGTATTGGTACCAAAGTTAGTATGGTATGCTGCCGAACAGTGGCTCCACCTGGTCTGTGCCTGGTCTGTCAAATCTGTACTTCCTCAGTAGCAGTTGCTCCGCTGAGATGTTCATCTGTGGGATCCAGGAATCAATTGGCTCAAAAGCTTTTATCGAACCAGCTATAGAAAAGTACCCAACGAATTAGAAATATTAAGGAAACCTGCTACACTGCATGTCAAAGCAGAGATCAAAATTGATCAGAATTGCATCTTCTCCCCATTAGGTAATTGGAACAGTAACCATGGTGGAGCCAGGTGAATGGTGTTGGTCACATTTTGTGTGTGTGTGTGTGTATCTTTTGTCATAAACATTGGTGCTCTTGCTTTCCACACCTCTCATGCCTCAGAAATTTTCTTGTCCCCGCCATTGGTGAACTCCATTCAGCGCATGATATACATGCGTATACTTGTTCTTCCTCACGCAGCTGTCTCTTCTCCTGCCTAGCCTCTAGCGATTTCTGTGTTGGCCCTGCTTTCTCTTCACTTGCTGATAAGTGGCTTTTGCCGTTGCAGCTCAGTCATGTTCAGGTGCTTGTTGTGTGGAGATGGGAGTAGTCCGCGCTCTCTCGCATGTTTTATTTTCCTCAGTGCAGTGAAGAGATGGGACTCCTTTCTCTTGCTGTTCTAGGCTTCTGGGTTTGTGGTGAAAATTCTCACTTGCCTTGTTGTTGGGGTATCTCGGGTGTCACTGGGAAGTAAAGCCAGATTCCATGTATTACAAAGGGAAGATGAACTACAGTCCAAAAGGAGAAACCTGCACAATTAGTTGTGTCATAGTAATGTAGGTAGCTTAGAGTTCCTTAGTGAAAGAGAAGTTGCATCTTTAATCCAGTGAGGCTGGTTATCGGGTGAGTTGTGAGTTTCCTGAAAGGGAAGCGTGTGGATCCTTTGAGGAACACGTGGTATGAGATGGCACCCCAATGCAGATTTAATTTTAAGGCATGGGTAGGATATCCTGAATCCTGGAATCTCTGTACTCCACTGCAAATTTCGTCTGTACCAATGTCGTTTGTGATGTGGAGCTGTTCTGAGACTTGGGTTGGTGGTGATGCGTCTTTTATTTTAAGTATTCCGAAGATGTGTTCCTGCAGGGTTGTCGGGTTGGCAAAGTGACGTAAATAGAACTGACGGGAAGTTAAAGAAGGAATGAGCAAGTTGATTTAATTTGTCCGTTCTGCCTGTATCTGCCTTTTGGAATAGTGGTTGGTTTTAGTCCTCTTCTTACCGCTCCCGTGAGTAGAGAGACAAGTCCTGGAGAGGGTTACTTTATATATTCACCACTGAAGTGCAAGACTTTTAGCGTCTCTGAAACCGATGGGAAAAACTAGGCCTTCAGATGCTGGTCAGTAGACCTATTTGATGAAAGGCTTGGACATTGTACACATTCCAGGAGGTCTAAGATATTTTTATATAAGTGGTGACCTGCCTTCTTAATTGGATTGTGCAGTCAAACAACATCAAAGGACCTGGTTGTGGGGACCTGGTTGGTCACTGTGTGAACAGACTGCTGGACTTGATGGGCTTTGGTCTGATCCAGCAGGGCCTTTCTTATGTTCTTAAGGCAAGGACGTACTAATCCCAGCCTTGCAGGAGTCTTATTTAGGAGCAGGAGCCCCATTGTAAAACCAAGGCCCTTTTTCATACTTATATGTTTTTCATTTTTAAACAAAATTTTCAGTTCTTTGGCTTCTAAATAAAAGCTGAGAAGAGTTGTCTGATGTATTAAAACATCATTTGCGTATTTGCATCCCCTTGGGTTGGGTCCCGTGAAGCGGAAGCAGGAGGTTCTTGCCGGTGGGGAGCTTTGCTGCTTCCCCCAGTAAACACTGGAGATTTCCAAAAAGCTTGTGCTGAAGGTTGTGGTGACTCAGGGGGACAAGAAAACCTGCAGCAAGGAGGGGGAGCCAGGCCAGGCAAAATAACCCCCATGTTGCTTTTGTGCTGGTGAAAGCACTGGCGGGGGGGACACATGGAAGTGGCTTGAGTTATTCACTCCTCTTTGCTGCAGCTTTACACATGAACGCATGAAGCTGTCTTCTGCTGAATCAGACCCCTGGTCCATCAAAGTCAGTACTGTCTACTCAGACCGGCAGCGGCTCTCCAAGGTGTCAGGCAGGGGTCTTTAACATCACCTACCTGCCTAGTCCCTTTAACTGGAGGCACTGGGGATTGAACCTGGGACCTTCTGCATGCCAAGCAGATGCTTTAGCACTGAGCCACAGCCCCTCCTCTATTTCTCAGTATCAGCCCTGCAACCTCTAACTTCAGCTTTACAAAGTGCTAAGAGTTTCACAGGGACAGATCCACGAGAATCCTGGAGCTCACCCTTTGTTGTGCGCAGTCCATTGTTGTGTGTGTGCTGTCAAGTCAAAGCTGAACTATGGTGACCCTGTAGGGTTTTCAAGGCAAAGAGGTGGCTTGCCACAGCCTGCCTCTGCATCACAACCCTGGACTTCCTTGCAGGTCACCCATCCAAATTCTAACCAGGACTGACCCTGCATAGCATATGTTATCTTAGATAAGTCTAGCCAGGGGCTATCCAGGTCAGGGTAAGTCCATTGTTAGTCATACACAGTAAGTGATAAGGATGGGTTTAGATTGAAGTTAATTGTTCCAGCACAGTTAACAAGCCTTTTGTTTAGTTTTGTTTTTGTTGCTGGGGCAAGCTCCTCTGTGTTATGGGTCTGCTAAAGGCATAGAAGGAGCTGGGTATGTTTAGCCTGAAGAGGAGAAGACTGAGAGGGGATATGATAACCATCTTCAAGTACTTGAAGGGCTGTCATATAGAGGAGGGTGCCGAGTTGTTTTCTGTTGCTCAAGAAGGTCGGACCAGAACCAACGGGTTGAAATCAAATCAAAAGAGTTTCCGTCTAGACATTAGGAAGAATTTTCTAACAGTTAGAGCGGTTCCTCAGTGGAACAGGCTTCCTCGGGAGGTGGTAAGCTCTCCTTCCCTGGAGGTTTTTAAGAAGAGGTTAGATGGCCATCTGTCAGCAATGCTGATTCTGTGACCTTAGCAGATGATGAGAGGGAGGGCATCTTGGCCATCTTCTGGTCACTAGTGGTGTGGAGGGGGGAGGTAGTTGTGAATTTCCTGCATTGTGCAGGGGGTTGGACTTGATGGCCCTGGTGGTCCCTTCCAACTCTATGATTCTATGAGTCATCATTCATTAAATAACTTGTTCAGTTTATCTCATTTGATTGTTGAATCTGCTTATGCATTTCAAAGGTGTTTTCTTCTTAAGTGGTGTTGTGTTTGGTTCTTAACTGTTGTGGTTTCTAATTTATTGATTTTTTTGGGGAAAGCATGGATATCAACTGGTTTGTTTCTAGATTTTCATCGTTCTTTTCTAATTGCAAAGGTCAAGTACTTCCAACAGTGCAATCCTATGCAGAGTTACTCAAGTCTAAGCCCATTCATTTGGAGCAACTCTGCATAGGATTGTGCTGTAACAATTGGAGTTCTCAAGTTTAACAAAACTGACTAGAGAACTGCAGATTTACCCATCCTTATTCTTGGTTATGTACTCCTTTTTTTGAGTGTGCTGTTAGAGAAGATTTTATAAGCTTGCCTTTTAACTTAAAATATACGTGCTTTGCTGGGTATCAGGTTGCACTAAATTCTATGCATTGTACTGAAGTACATAATTTTTTCCAGGTTCATGGTCTTTTATTCAAAATGTTAAAGACAGGTTAGGACAGTGGTTTTTTTCCTCCCTGTTCTTCAGCTGTGACCGTAGAACATGCCCGGTAAAGGTAAATACATATCAAAATCACTCCTTCCAGGTTGCTGAACTCCCCCCCCATCAAATTAAAGCAAGTGCTGTCTGCTTTTCACTTCTCTGCATAAAGGCAACATTAGAGGTTCCTTCTGCTATCATTTGTGGAGCCATGATCTTGACTTAGCTGTTTTTCAAGATCCCAATCTGAGCTCTAAACCAATGTGATCATACCTTATACTTGTAATAGGAATATTGCAAATGTAAAAGAAGCTTTAAAAATGTTGTGAAAAATGTTAACACCTTGTAGGTTCTCGCTCAGATGGAGGAGGGCATCTTTAGAGTGGGTGTTATCCTTCGCTTGCTTTGGGAGGCAGGAACCAAACTTCAACTTCCTGTCTCCAGAGGGAAACACCCCCCCTTCTTCAGTTCTGAGAGCGGTTGTGTGGTTTTCAGCTCCACTTAGCAGGCTGAGAGTTATATCCCACTTTCTGAGTCAAGAAGCAGCAAAAGACAGGAGGCTAAAATTACTAGATATTCTTTAAGCTGCAGAAACACAGGCCTTAAAAAGAGTGCTTATGTGATCACAAATCTAGGTGTGGCTGCATTCCTTGATGTGAGAGTTCTGAATTTGAATGTCTGATTCATAGGATAATTCTTGCATTAGTAAGCTTCGGGATTAGCGATCTATATTTCACCACCAACTGGGCTATGTGATATTACTCAGCTGAGATTTGTTACCATCAGGCCAATCTATAATAGGGCCAATACATCCACAGCAATGGGCAGTAACAAATGGGAATGGGGGAAATTAGAAAATACATGTGGCGTAACCCGTCTACACTGGCCATGTGGCATGCAGATGTACAGCTGAAAAACTGAGGCTACCGGATGGCTGTGATTCATTGATTCCAATAGCACATTTGTGCCTTAGCCTAGGCATTTTTTAAAAAATCTGTTCCGGTGTGCAAGAAAATGTACTATAATTCTGATGAATGGTCTTGCTTCCGGAAGTTTGAGAGGAGATTGGAGTAATATGTCCCTGCTCATCAGGCAGTTAGCTGTGTGCCGTACTAAGTCTTAAATATCCTCTCCCATTAAAGGGCAGCTCCACTTTTACTTCTTGGGTGCATATGGAATATTGTGTGGATAAATGTGAACTTTATTAATCAATATTCTTTCAGGTCTCACTTCATGGATATCAACCCCCCCCCCTCCGGGTGCCTTGCTTGTGTTTAATGGAGTCTGAAATTAACATGATGCTCTGTTCTGGCTCCTTTTGCATATCAGTGATATCAGTTCAGTTTTTGGGAAATGTTTCCCAGAAATGAGATGGATATGTAGAGACTGGGAAGCAGAGTCTTGAAAGACATCCATCTCAGGACTTCTGGTGTTCCCCAGACTGAAATTTCGATTCCTTCAACTGCAACCATGGGATGCCAGGAAGATGTTTGGCTTCCGTCGTATATATTTTAAGCACTTTAAATGATACATATCGGACTTCCTGTGGTACTTTAATGCTACATAATTAGGAATATACAAACAATGTATCAGATATTATTTTTGTTGTAGAAGCTTCGGAAGATTAGATGTTGCACCCGTGAGCATTTCCTTGCGGGCCAGAGGTTCCATCTGCCTTTTCCCTTCGTGCGTTCATTAGCTCAGACTATCTGCGCAACAGAACAACTGTCGTATCGTAATTCATATCTAATATGTTGTAGTGCTTGAATGCTGCACCGGATGCTTAAAGTTCTTCCTCTTGCAATATTAAGATACAAGTGTGAGCCCTACTGTATGGAGCTAAGCTATTGGCTGCAGTATTTGGAAAGAAATTTTTCTAGGTCTTTGCCAGTTCGGTGGCAAATCTGCATTACCTGTTAGAGTAGGGGTGGGGAACGTCAGGCCCGGGGGCCGTATAAGGCCTGCGAAATCATTTGGTCTGGCCCTTTGTGGCTCCTGGCAGATCTCTAGCTCAGAAGGATCTAAGACTGGTGATCCGCCCCCTCCTGCGGACAGGAATAGCCTCTATTCAAGGCAGATGTGAGTTTGTTTTGCCCAGAAAATGAACGTTCTCCCCCCTTGCAGAAGAGTCATTAGCTACAGAGCTGCTAGGACCGCCCAAGAATCTGTGTTAACCCTTTCCCACCCTGGCTGTGGAGAAACGTATTCCCACTGTACTATGAGGGCTGGGGGCGGAAGTGGCGACAATAGAGGGGTTAAAGGGGGCAGGACCAGAATGTGTGTGGCGGGGGGGGGGGAGTTCTTAGCCAGTGTGTCCTCATTTCATCCCTGAAGGCAGAGGTAGCAGGAGCCGGCTGTAGAATCCAGCCCCAACCATGCAACTCCGGCGTGTGGCTGGATGGCTATTCCTGGCTGGTGCAACAGACCATTCTGTGCCACCAGGTGGGCAAGTGCGCCACCGGTTGGATGCCTGCCTGATTGCCTGTGCGGGGGTGGGGGGTCATCTGGGGCAGCTGCCTGTTTGGGTGTTGGTGGGCTAATTTTTAAGTTGATAATTTTGTATGGCCCGCGAATGATGTTATAAATATCCAAATGGCCCTTGGCGGAAAAAAGGTTCCCCATCTCTGTGTTAGAGGTTTGAAGCATTTTTGCTAATAAAAAAAGTCTATTCTTCATGAATATCCGCAGGATGGCGCTGCTTTTAACTTGATCATAATTGTGTGTGCTCAGTTCTGTAAACGTGAAGTAGCCTAATATTGTGTTGATGAGATAGCTTCTAGAATAAAAGGAGAATCTTGAAAAATGAAGACTATCCTTGTAACTTCGATAGCTCTCCAGGGCTCCCTGATTCTTTCCTTGGTATTGCAACATTCCTATTTCACCCCCAGTATTTACCTAGTTACTGCTTAAAATATCTTCACTGGAGGAGATTGCTAGGCAACCTGTTACATCGGCCAGTTCTTGAAGTAGTTACTAATAATTTATCCTAAATTGGACTTTCATGTACTTTTTGTTGCTACTTGTAGTACAGGAAAACATTGATCTTTTATCACAGACTTTTAAATGTGTCTCTGTGTGCTCATCTCCCCACCCCCCCAATCCATCAAGCTCTCTCTTTTGGGCTGAACTTGGTTTTATTCCCTTTTCTCTCGGGTACTGCATCGGGCAAGCCTTATATAATCTCTCCATCTTCCAGTTTGCAGTGGACCCTGAAACATGTTCATTCTGTCTGGGAGGGGTGCTTTGAATTCTGTTGACTTTCAAATCACTTTTTCAGAGTTCTGTGACTTACAGTTTTGTACTGCAGAATGAACATCTGTCTGTCTGTCTGTCTATCTATCTTCACACAGTGCATAGTTAAATTGTGGAACTCCCTGCCCCAGGGTGTGGTGATGCCTGCTAACTTGGAAGGCTTTAAGAGGGGAGTGGACATGTTCATGGAGGAGAGGATTATTCATGGCTACTAGTAAAAATGGATACTAGTCATGATGCATACCTACTCTCTTCAGGATCAGATGAGCATGCCTATTATATTAGGTGCTTTGGAACACAGGCAGGATAATGCTGCTGCAGTTGACTTGTTTGTGGGCTTCCTAGAGGCACCTGGTTGACCACTGTGTGAACGGACTGCTGGACCAGAAGGGCCTTGGTCTGATCCAGCATGGTCTTTCTTATGTTCTTATAGCTTGCAACACAGAGTCTGGAATAGCGTCAAGAGACAGGCAGAATGTCTAGCTTATCCCACTGGAGTCCAGTACATAATTTTTTAAGAAGCCTGAAGTTGTACTTACATTCCTTACTATGCTTGAAGGGGATCATATGATATTTATTATATAAGAGCACCCACATGTAAGTCTGCCCACTGACAGCAATATGGGAAATTGCTTTAAATCCACAGGCTGCTTGCAAAATACTGAAAACCTAAACCCTCAATATTCGAGGCTATATAAAATGTACCTTGAGGACATAAAGCTGTGGAGGGGAGTAGCGAATTAGGAGTGTGTGCATAGTAATGCACACAGGAAGCAAATTCAGTACAACAAAGACGTGAATCATGGTTGGTTTTTTGTCTAATTCTCGAACACTGCAGAAGAGGTATATTGTTGAAAGGGAGTTGTTTACCTTTCATGACAGCTAAAAGTATCTCCTGGGCCTGCCGGAGCATGTAGGTGGTTATTCAGCCAGGCGCATTCGTTTCAGTGTTGCCGGTTTATCCCAAAATTGAGGAATAGCAGTAATATTGGGCCATCGTTCTCGCTGTATTGGCCGTCCATGCATTTTTCATGAGTGTTGGTTGCTATGTTTGGCTTTAAACATGCATTGCTTCCTAACCTAATGTATTAAAGCCATTACTGCAATCCTTTCCCAAGCCACTGGTTGTTGTTGTAAGCATGTAATAGCTTTTCTGCAGCATCCAAACCATCCTGCCCCCACTTCTCAGCAACCATAGTAAATAGAATGCAGGGGAAACAAATGGGTAATTTCCTTCCCTCATTTCATTGTTCTGGTGGCCACATGAGAATGGGGAGTGGGTAAGAGACACTATTGGCCATCAAAATAATTGGATTACCCGTATGCTTGCCTCATAGTGTATCTTTTTTGAAAGAATAATAATAATAATCGGTTTTTATACCCCGCTTTTTTCTACCTTTAAGGAGTTGCAGAGTGTCATACCATTGCCTTGCCTTCCCCTCCCCACAGCAGATTCCTTGGGAGGAGAGAGTTTTGAGAGAAGTGTGACTAGGGAGGGGCTATGGTTCAGTGGTAGAGCATCTGCTTGGCATGCAGAAGGTCCCAGGTTCAATCCCCGGCATCTCCAGTTAAAGGGAGTAGGTGATGAGAAAGACCTCAGCCTGATGGACCAAGGGTCGATTCAGTATAAGGCAGCTTCATGTGTTGTGTTCAGCCCAAGGTCACCCAGCAGGCTTCATGTGGAGGAATGGGGAAACAAACCCAGTTCACCAGATTAGAATCCGCCGCTCATGTGGAGTGAGTGAGGAATCAAACCCGGTTCTCCAGATCACAGTCCGCACCTCTTAACCACTGCACCATGATGTGGACATAGGGCTAGAAGGAGCATGATAGATGGATTGGTTTTTGTCTCTGTCTCTTGGGGAGTTCACCGAAGTGGCAAAGCATTTGCAGGGGGGCTTCCAGTTCACAGCTCTTACAGTGCAATCCTAAAGAGAGTTACTCTAATCTAAGCCCATTCATTTCAGTGTTCTTAGATGGGAGTAAGTCTGCATAGGATTGCGCTGTTCGACTCCTGGTGGCTTCCTACTTTAGTTCTTAAGTGCCCAAGTGCATGTCAAAAACTTGCCTAGCAATAAGCGGTGGAAATTCTGTCTTAGAAAGAATGATGGTCCCTCCTCAGCTTTGACTTATGTTCTATGGATTCCATGTAGACAGTTTTCATACAGAATGCATATGAAACTTGTTGTTGCTTTGGACTCAGCTAGAAAATGGTGCCAGTTCTTTGTGAGTGTTTTTATTCTTGCCATAGTCCTCTTCATGAGAGCCAGCGTGGTGTAGTGGTTAAGAGCAGTGGTTTGGAGCGATGACTCTGATCTGGAGAACTGGTTTTGATTCCCCACTCCTCCCCATGAGCGGCAGAGGTGAATCTGGTGAACTGGATTTGTTTCCCCACTCCTACACATGAAGCCAGCTGGGTGACCTGGGCTAATCACAGTTCTCTTAGAGCTCTCTCAGCCCCACCTACCTCACAGGGTGTCTGTGGTGGGGAGGGGAAGGTGATTGTTAGCCGGTTTGATTCTTCCTGAAGTGGTAGAGAAAGTTGGCATATAAAAACCAACTCTCCTCCTCACCACCATTCTGGACATCAGCAATTACTATTTAATGATAGTGGTGGGATATCCTTCTTGAATTCATGTGTTGAATTCTGGTGTGGAAGCAGCAGCTGCTGGATGCCCCTTCTGCCCTAGTGAAGTCTTGTAGAAGTGGACTGCCTGAGACTCGCTACACATTTTGCAGTCTGGCACTGACTGTGAGTAGAACGTCTGCCTGGTGAGGATATTTGGTGCGCAGCCATGCTTTGGCACTAGCCGGCACGGGAGCTTTCTGCCTTGTGTGGAGCAGTGAAATATAGATCAAGCCAGCAGTGTTGGTTGTGTGCCACATGGCAGTCCCCCTGGGACAGGTCATGCTGTCACTCTTGTGGCTTCTGTGCTCCCGGAATCACTTCGATGAGCCATACTTGAGCTGAACTGTGCCGTCATCTTTCCTCTGACGCAAAGCTGTCAGGATTACGTTATAACTCAGAAAGGAGAATAGTTTTATCGATAAAAATTGATTTTTAAAAGAATGATGGTTTCCAGGCTGATAGAATACACAGAATCTGGTTGTAAATACTTGACAAAAGCAAATAAATAAATGTTGGTCGGTAAACATATAATCCATCTCATCCTTTTGTTTTTTTAAAATATCCTAAGACTTGTCTTTTCTTTCAGCAGTACCTTCCTTACAGTATTCTTGATAGGCATCTGCATTCAAATACATTTTCCCCCAACCCCCATTTCTATTATTATGTCTTCTATTGTATTTTCTCCTATTTGGTATTTCGGAGGAGTCCTGAATTTCCAAAGAGTATTGTAAACATCAGAAGTTAAAACGTGGTTTAAAAAGATCTGTTGGTGCAAATATTCCATAGGCAGTAATTTCAGTGTAAGGCCTAGAGCCTACAAAAAGTCTTGGAACTGGTAAATCAAGGGATGAATATTCAGTCTATGGCCAGAGCAGAATATTGATGCGAAGGAGGAATATGCAGGGGAATTGATACCTATAAAATGTTATGATTGGGATTTCTTGCTGAACTGAGCGACCAAGAGAGACTGTCCTTTCTGGCTACGGATGAGCTTAGGGTGGTGTAAGGCCTTACAGTTAGCTGCCTTGAGATGAATTTGAGTAGCCTCCTAGGTACAAATGGGCTCTCCCTCCCAGAATATTTCTGAAATGCTGTTATTCGGGGAGAAAATATGAGACAGCAAGGGCATCATATATTGATTCCCCTCCCCCCATTTTCTTTGTGGTTAAAATAGCTGGTGCCTTTGTAGTATGGATGTAGGCAGTACGACTTGACTATATATAGAGAGAGGACTTAATTAAGGCTCATACTTTACAAGCTTATAGTATTTTATAGAATTATCTGTGCAATACTGTTCGTTTATAGTATAATTGTGTTACCCAGGCCTTTCTTTTATCCCAGTGTTTCTTCCATGTCATTCTTTTCTTTGGGGAGTTAATGCTGCAGAATTTGCCCATATCTAGAAGCATCGCTAATCCGAATTTTAAAAGCGTGTTATTGATTATTTTTCTGCCTTCTCAATATTTGCAAAGTTGGCTGTTGAAGGTAAGGGCTATGCAGTCCACCTGCCAAGAAGAAGAAGAAGAGTTGGTTTTTATATGCCGACTTTCTCTACCACTTAAGGCAGAATCAAACTGCAGAATCAAATTACGGTCACCTTCCCTTCCCCTCCCCACAACAGACACCTTGTGAGGTAGGCGGAGCTGGGAGAGTTCTAACAGAGCTGTGACTTGCCCAAGGTCACCCAGCTGGCTTCGTGTGGAGGAGTGGGAAAACAAATCCAGTTCACCTCTGCCGCTCACGTGGAGGAATGGGGAATCAAACCCTGTTCTCCAGATCAGAGTCCACCGCTCCAAACCACCGCTCTTAACCACTACACCACTCTGGCTCTTGCATATTAAAAGTCACTGCTTGCTTTTTAGCTCATGGTAGAAAGATCCTGCTTCACATGTATGCTGGTGAGTTCTGAACAGGGGATGAAGGTGATGGAATTCGTTGCCAGGGGATTGACAATAGGTGGTGGTGGTGGTGTCTGTTGATTTGGCCCGGTGTCCTCCAGCTGCTGATCCTTAAAGACTACTGAATGTGGGCTGGGTTGAAATCCTGGATGGGTTATACCCACTGGAATGGGTACAAGATAAATATTATTTAAAAATATCACCCGGATCAGTGAACCGCGTGTGGACGCTATGCACTGGAAAGCGGTAAAAGTGAAATCCAAACCCATTCCTTTTCAGAAATCTCTCCCTTTCAGATTAGCATATGGGGAAGAAAGTAATGCGTGTTTTTGGCTCATTTGTTGGGCTGGAGGGTTTTTGGCTTCAAAACCTTTGTTGTTTTGCCCTTTGGGAACGTAGAGATTAAAAGTCTTATTGCTGCGTAAAACACACGTCTTGCTGAGAGATCTTCCTAGTAAGCCCAGCTGGCTTTTGAGGAGTCTTATAGTTTTGTTTTGTGTTAAGCGGTGCTTTGTCATTTAATGCACCGTGTCCATAAATGAAACCAAACACTATAATCTACTAATTTCTGGGGGTGGCATTATGTAATCAGCCTAGTAGAAGTAACATCAGGGCCCTGTGGGATCTGAAAGTTTTCCACAGGGCCTGCAAGACAGAGCTTTTCTACCAGGCCTACAATTGAGGACAGCCACCTATATTTGCTCATATTATTTATACCATCTACTGGCCTCCCCCCCCTTTCCCCTTTAGTGGGAACAACAAATAGCAAAGTGTTGCCACCTGTACAGTTCCCTACAGCTTTTAGACATGTGCGCCACCATGTTAGGTTTTTTAGAATTTTATTGATGGTTTTATTATGGATTTTACTGTATATTTATATTTGTATTTTTAAAATGATGTTACCCGCCCTGAGCTGGGGAGGGTGGGTTATAAGTCTAATAAATAAATAAAATAAATAAAAATGTAGAAATAATAGCAGTGGGATGTGTAAAATATTATATTTACATACACACACACACACACACACACTGCCTGCTTCATAGGAAAATTCAATACATATATATTCAAACAGTGGCAAAATGTTTAGGCAAATATTTTAAACATTTTGCCACTGTTTGAATTTTTCTGGGGAGCAGGCAGCTTTGTATAAGAGTTTGTTCTGTCCTGTAAATTAGCAGAAATGCCATGTCTTATCTCAGTTCTAGATAGTGGGAATGGTTTTCCTTTGGCTAGCTCATTGTTTTGACTGAACACTTACTTTAGAAGGAAAATGTACCTAAAACTGTGTAGGGCTGATAGTAAAATGCCTCTATGAAGTAAGCAGTTGCTCTCTCTGTATATGGTCCTGTTCTTCCACTCTGAATTGTGTTGCTGCCCAGGGACTCTTACTAGTTAATGTTCATCTCATCTAGGCTCCTAATTGTTGAGACTTTCTGTGGAAGAATACCTTGCTGCTTCTTTTTCTTCTCTGGGTCCTGCTTCATCTGAACCATTGCTGTTATCTTTGTATCCTTTTGGTGCTGGCAGAGTTCTAATAACCAGGCCGAAAATGACTAGCAAATTCTGTTAGTCAGGGAGTATTTACAAATTCTTGCTGCTTGATTCTTAATGTCAACCTTGAGAGCCAGCGTGGTGTAGTGGTTAAGAGCGGCAGACTCTAATCTGGTAAACCATCCTCCACATGAAGCCTGCTGGGTGACCCTGTTCTCTCTGAACTCTCTCAGCCCAGGTGGAGGCAGGCAATGGTAAACCACCTCCGAATGTCTCTTGCCTTGGAAAAACCCTACAGGGTCGCTGTAAGTCAGGTATGACTTGACGGCGCTTTCCACTACGCAATGTAAACCTTGATCAGATTGTATCAGGAAATAATTTTTTATATTCTGCTTAAGGGGCTCTGCAGTTAGTACGTTTTCAGTGCTATCCTAAGAACACTTTCCTGAGTGTAAGCCCCTATTAGATCTCAGTAAGATTCTGGGTAGACCTACCTGGGATTGCAGTGTTTGACCTTCTAGCACCCACTTACAGCCATTGTTTTACCGTGCAACTGCAAATGTGGGCATAAAGTCTGAAAGTGGACCTAAATGCAATGATCATTCAATCAGTTTTATTAAACTTGTTACCGCTTGTTAATGTTGCAGGAGTAATGTGGTTGCACTGCCCGTTGGGCTCCTCTGTACATGGTTCTTATTAATGCTTGAGCCTAGGAGCTCATCTTGGAGAGGGTGCAGTCCAGCGACAGATTTATTTATTTAAATTCTTATTTGTCTTTAAAATTTGAAAAAGTTCTCAAGGCGGCCTACACAAATTCTATCCCAGAAGCCTGCTAAATTGTGCACTTGCTTCTGAGGCTTCTTGGAGACATACTTCTAGGATTGCGGGTTTCTCTCCAAAAGGTGAAGCACTCTGCCTTCTGTGTTCCTCCGGGGGGAGGGGACAGTCATCAGTGAACTCCGAACTCAAAGGTCTCCAGCTTGGGCACCTCCAAAAGTTACTGTTACGCTGAGCTCCAACATCTGGCTATTCCGCCTGGTAATAGTTACAGAAGAGGTGTCCTGAGCTCCCAAGTGCACGCTGGAAGAGTTGGGTAGTTTCATGTGACATATTAAGGAATAGGAAATCAGGAGGCTGCTTCCTCTGCATACTAGTAAGCCAACAACCAACTTGGCACAAGCTTAGAGGGAAGGCGTTGACATCCCTCCCTCTAATTTTTTCCTTGTTGTAGAAATCATTTTGTGGATCATCTGTATTATAGCTGTCTTTTCCTTCCTGTCAGAACTGGAGTAAGTTGTGATTAAGTCCGTGTTGTCTATGAATGGCTTAGAGCAGGGGTGTCAAACATAAGGCCCATAGGCTGGATCTGGCCCCTTGAGAGCTCTTATGCGGCCCACGAGCCAGCCGAGCCAGCCACCACCACCCTCACTCTCGATCTGGGCTGGCGAGGCCTGGCCTGGCCTGACCAAGTGACATTTATGTCATATCCGGTCCTCGTAACAACCCTGTCTTAGAGTCCTTTAAAAAAAGTCACTGTCTAAAGATCCCATGGGTTGAACTCATGAACACATGAAGCTGCCTTCTACTGAATGAGACCCTTGGTCCATCAAAGTCAGTATTGTCTATTCAGAGCAGCAGCAGCTCTCCAGGGTCTCAAGCAGAGGTCTTTCACATCACCTATTTGCCTGGTTCCTTTAACTGGAGATGCCAGGGATTGAACCTGGGACCTTCTGCATGCCAAGCAGATTCTCTACCACTGAGCCACAGTCCCTCCCTGTTGCTGAAGCATTGATCTACATTTCCCATAACTTTCTCTTTTTCTATTAATACGGCTTGGATTATTTCCATCAAAAAAGACTTCCCAAAGAGTATACCTTTTTTTCTTTTTCTTCCCCCGACCCCCGCCATCCCTATTAAGATTAAAGATTTTGGTGTGTCATCTTGCCTTACAAATATCATCTCAGCCTCGTGGGCAGCGCGGAATAAAACGCTCCGCGCAGCGTCAGGTAGGCACGGCTGCTTGGCTTGCCAACTGCGTTACTTCTCAAGTCATGCGTCTCTGAAGATTAGATCAATGCATTACCTAATAGGATGTTTAAAAACATTTTCACGATTTGCTGACACAGGGGAATGATGAGGTAAAGCAATAGATTTTTATACTCTATCCTAGAACACTCTACTGCGGCATTGGCAGTCATCTTGTTCTCGTGTGGAATTGGCCACTGCAGTGGTGCATTGCAGGAAACTGATAAAATCACCACGCTGAAAAAGAGTTTTATGTGTATATAATATAAAATGCATGTGTGTTGTATATATTCCTTAAGCAATGCTCTGAAAGGAGAGGCACTTGGAATTTGAAACCATTTCCTATCTTTCTCTCATCTGTTGAAGAGAGAAGTTCCTCTGTGGGTTCCCAGGGACGCAGCTACCTAGCCATTAGTTAAACGTATATTCATGCAATGTCAGGGGTTCTTCACCCATTCCTAGAGGAGTTAGTTTTATTGAACCTTTAAAACAATGTGTTCGTAGTTCCCAGTGCGCTGGAGTAATGTTCCTACCCATGAGAGCTAATTGTGAAATTTGAACCTGTGCTAAAGATGACGGATTTTTCCTCTGAGGTAAATCTGGTGCATTTGTGTTGATGAAAAAAAAGCATTTCAAATAACTCATTTCCCACATGTCCTTATTATACCCCCTCTGTGGCTATATATTAGACTGTTGGGTTTTTATAAATAGTGTAAGGAGCATAGCCTTGGACTTGGAGTTTCTTTTGTGTGCCTTTGTGTTCTTATATTTTAGTACAGTTTTAGCAATAGCTGAACTAAGGAATGGGGACCACTTTAGAGAGAGTTTCTAATCTTGCAAATGTAGCTGCTCTTCAGAGAGGGCATAGGACCACTGATCTATTTTCACTACCTTCTCTACAGAGTTCACTGTGTTGGCAGTTCATCCTGCTGAGATGAATGCTGGATCCTTCTGGTGGTGCACACTGGAACCAGAGAACCAATTTGCATTTTACATACCTTCGTTTCTGCTCTTCCTGGGGATGGGAAAAGAGCCATGCAGGGCAGTGAAGCTTTACCAGAAGGATTACTGCGAATCTTATTTAGCCCATTCTGACTTCTCAGAGTTGCTAGATATTCTCCCTACTTTTGAAGTACTGGTAGTCAATACTTGCTCACCCCACCCCCCAAACTGAAGTCTTCCTTCAAACTTCTGTGCATTGCAATGCTGAATGTTGGTAGGCCCAACTAATGATTCACAAGGTGCTTTCTTGTTGTCTCCCTTCTGAGTGGTTTCTTCCTGGCCTACCTGAGGTTTTTGGTAGGTCACAATTTTAAGAAAAGAACATACAGATGCTTTTGTATGTCACTTTTTGTGACTGCCTTTAACAAACATGATTCTCCTCTTTTTCTGCTAACTCCTTGTATCATCTTCAGTTGGATAAGAAGCTTCTACAACTGACCAAGGAACTAAATCGCCAGTAGTTATAGCTGTTGTCACATCGACGCTGACCATCATAGAAGCTGCTCACAATCTATTTTGTGCCATCCCCAAAACCACAATTACCCATCAGTTTGTCGTGAGATTTTCAACACGTGTATAAATTATCAGGGTTTTTTCATGTTTAAAAATCTTTAAAGCAGATGTTTTCTTAGGCTTCCAGGTGCATCTGTTAACTAGATTTTTGTGTCCCTTTGGAAACTTGATTTGTGTGAGATGCACAAGTCAAATCTGAGTATGAATCACCTAAACTTGTAAGTGGTGGGAAGCCTCATGCCTATCCTTAATGCCCCCCATAAGTTTCTAAAATCCAAGTGTTCAGCCCAGAGTAAAGTGTTAAATTGCTAACATCTGGCTTTCATAGAATCCTGCCAAATGGAAGAGGAAGTTTGGCCTGAGGCTTTTCAGTGGAATAAAAGATAACTGGCATATTAATACATCCAGTTTCCAGTGTTCTTTCACTGTGTAGCATCTCATCAAGAAATGGAATTCAGGGAAAAGATCGGTGATTAGTGGTGGGTTCAGTTCTTGCAGGCTCCTTTCGCCATATCTGGGTAAACGGCCTATGATCTGAGGTATAACACAGGATAGGTTAGTCCTGATGGATCCTGGACATTGAGGTCTCAAGAGAGAGGGTGGATTTAACCTTCCCTCTAGTGATATCCCCAAATGTGGCCCTTTCCTTTTTCTTGTGGAAGTAAATGGCAGCTGTTCAATCATGGGGAATCCCCCTCCCCCAAAAAAACCCTGTATTTGGACAGTTGCAATCATGAGAAAAATCGCTCTTCCCCCTGGCATTAGGTAACTTGGTCTTCATTGATAACAGTCTTCATGGGGTATATGCATGTGCTTCTGTGCACAATCAGTCACTACTTGTTCATTGCTGTAGATCCATTATTACTGACATTTTACTAGTGTGGGGGGGAGAACATGCGTTGCTATCATTCAGCGTAAACTGGAGTTACGGGCTTTTAAAAATTATCAAATGGTGTGTATGTGTGTGTGGGTCTTTCCAGCCTTTCATACTTACATTATCCAGCCTTTCATACTTAAACCAGCGTGATGTAGCCGTTAAGAGCGGTGGTTTGGAGGGGTGGACTCTAATCTGGAGAACCGGGTTTGATTCCCCACTTTTCCACATGAGCGTTGGACTCTAATCTAGAGAACCGGGTTGATTTCCCCGCTCCTCCACATGAAGCCAGCTGGGTGACCTTGGGCTAGTCGCAGATCTCTTAGAGCCCTCTCAGACCCACCTACCTCCCAGGGTGTCTGTTGTGGAGAAGGGAAGGTGATTGTAAGCCAGTTTGATTCTTCCTTAAGTGGTAGAGGAAGTTGACATATAAAAACCAATTCTTCTTCTTAAGAATGGAAGGAGTCCACTTTGTTCTAAAGTTAAGTTTAGAACTTTGTTCTAAGAAATTAAGCAAACGGTTTGTATGATGACGATCTTTATGACTTTATCCATTTCAGCAGTTTTCCAAATCGTAGTGAAGGGATCGTTTTCCAATTACAGCCAGTAATGAACTTTGGACCTGTTTTGCCCCAACCAGGGTGTTTTGATGTAGGACATAAATGGGCAAATTACCTGTTTTTCATGCAGGAATTTCCAGGTTCTGTCTCCAATAGGGGAAAAACGAAGCCATATTGTATATATAGTCCATTGTTGATCACCCTCAAACATTCAAAGCAAACTTTAAGCTTTCCCTTGTTAGTTTCGTTATTTAGTCCACAGACAGTTACAATAGCAGAATATTGAAATGAATGTGTGGACATAAAATGATCGCTCTGTTCTGTTTCTAAGTCAAAAGTCTTATTTGCCATGGAAATTGTTCCATTGCATGTCTTCCTGGTATTACAGGGTTGTAAAATTCTAGGTTAATTTGTTTTATTTTACTAGTTGTCTGGAGGTCCTTTTAGCCTTTATATCCAAATTCGTATTTGTTTACTCAAGGCTTGGATTAAAACAAGATCAAGGGTTTCCCAGATGGTTTATTGATCAAATGAACTTGGCATTTGGGTGGAAGTCAGAGAGCCTGTGGACTTGGACTTGTGGCCTTTAAAGTTGGAGCATATTTATTTCACTTTCCTGGTTAAATGGGCGAAGCAGAAAAAGGATTTCTTCTTACTACTGTAGGGTTGCCAAATCCGGGTTGGGAAAATTTGGGGGCTGAGCCTAAAAGGGTGTGGTTTGGGGTGGGGAGGGACTTCAATGCCATAGATTCCAATTACCAAAGTGGCCATTTTCTCCAGGGGAACTAATTTCTATCAGCTGGAGATCAGTTGTAATAGCAGGAGATCTTCAGCTAGTACCTGAAGGTTGGCAACCATATAATACTGTGTGTCATGCTTTTGTGCACACAAAATGACTTGAGAGAACCTCCTTCAGATTGGCCGTATGTTTGGGTGGACAACAAAACAGTGATCTACCTGGGGCTATAAATTATTGTAATATAATAGTGTAGTTGTAAATTATTTGGGTTTATTCAGGTACTACAAAAAAAAGTTGCATTGGAAGAACATCGAGTTTGGAAATGGGTTGCATTGGGGACAACGATGCAGGGTTGAGTAGGAAACTCGACCGAAGCTTTCAGTGTGGCTCACCTTTAAGGCAGAAATGAGATGAGTCCCCCCCCCCCCATGCAAGACTGTAACCTGACAGTATTGGTTGATTGTAACCAACGTCTCTCCTTTACGTTGCAGGCAAAGTCGTGTATCTGTCACATGTGTGGTGCCCATCTGAACAGACTTCATTCTTGCCTGTACTGTGTCTTTTTTGGCTGTTTTACAAAGAAGCACATTCACGAGCACGCGAAGGCAAAGCGACACAACTTAGGTAAGCTGTCTTCCTACAGTAATGCGGCTTGTTTACCAAGGTCTGGTCTCTGTGACACGGAAAGTTTGACGTTTAGATCAGATGAGCCCATACAGCTAGTTTGTTTGGGTCATAGACAACATTTCTTGCATTTGTCTCATTTCCCCCCCTAGTAACTTCGCAGCTCCCCTGTAATTGTTGCATAGATTCATGGGGGCTAGGTGTTACGGATACCGTGGACAGCCAAAAAAACAAAAACAAAACAGTGGGTTATAGATCAAATCAAGCCTGAACTGACCCTAGAAGCTAAAAGGACTAAACTGAGGCTGTCGTACTTTGGTCACATTATGAGAAGACAAGAGTCACTGGAAAAGACAATCATGCTAGGAAAAGTTGAAGGCAGCAGGAAAAGAGGAAGACCCAGCAGGAGATGGATGGACTCTATAAAGGAAGCCACGGCCCTCAATTTGCAAGAGCTGAGCAAGGCTGTTAACAGTAGGACGTTTTGGAGGACATTGATTCATAGGGTCGCCATGAGTGGGAAGCAAATTGACGGCACTTAACACACACACAGGTTGCCCCTTCTCAGGTTAGAGGAGGACATGACTGGCAGTTTCCTACTGGGGCTAAGAGGGGTCACTAGTCCCTCTTGGAGTTCTGTTGTCTGATTTATTGTGTGGCAGAGCCCCCTTAGAAACACATAGTTAAATCGTGGAACTCCCTGCCCTAGGACGTGGCGATGGCTGCCAACTTGGAAGGCTTTTAAGAGGGAAGTGGACTTGTTCATGGAGGAGAGGGCTATCCATGGCCACTAGTCAAAATGGATACTAGTCACAATGCATACTTATTATCTCTTAGTATCAGAGGATCATGCCTATTAGGTGCTGTGGAATACAGGCAGGATAATGCTGCTTCAGTGGTCTTGCTTGTGGGCTTCGTAGAGGCACCTGGTTGACCATGATGTGAACAGACTGCTAGACTTGATGGACCTTGATCTGATCCAGCAGGGCTTTTCTGATGTTCTTATGTTCCAAATCATGCAAGATGGTCATGTCCCTCAGGCTGACACTTGGAAAACTTGCTTCTGATTATTTTGACAAAACTAGCAAGTACTTTAGTCCCACCGAATCTTGAGTGGCGTTTTGGACTAGGACCTGGGAAACCCAGGTTCAAATCCCCAGGTTCACGCCATGGAAGCTTGCTGGGTGACCTTGGGCCAGTCACACACTCTCACCCCTGACCCTGGCTAGTATTTGGATGGGAGACCTCTGAGGAATACCAGGGTTGTGAGGCAGAGGCAGGCAATGGCAAACCACCTTGAACGTTTCTTGCCTTGGAAACCCTACGGGGTCACCATAAATCAGCTGTGACTTGACAGCAAAACAAACAAAGCAACTTTGCACCTAAATCCAAATGGCAAGTGGCGTCTTATCCTAGAAGACCTCCTTTCCCTCTTTAAATACTCAAACCCTTTTTCATGAGAAAGGAGGAAGACAGAGCTGTGATTGCTCACTTAGGACTGAATAGTCCCACATGAGTGCATGCATGAATTTTTGTTTTTTTTCATACTTCTATACACGCTAGACATTGGCTGTAGAACCTCCTTGTCGCTGTTTTGAGTTTCAAAATGAATGGATTTTGACTGTCGTGTATTTACTTTATTCGTTGTAAACTTTGCAACTACCACCTCACCTTCCCAGACTTGTCAGATGCTCAGCCTGATAGGATTCAGCAAGCAGTATGTCATCTTCTCTTATCAATGTATATGCCAATGCCCTTTCTTCTTCTTTTTTGGAAAAAATTACATATATTCCCTTTTACTCTTGAAATACATCTTGAGAAGACATAATGGGTCTTCAACCAAGTTTCAACCAAGTTGTTTCATTGTCTATCTGTAGACCTTTATTGCACATAGATCTGACACCTTACCTGTGCTTTTGTGCTTGCATTCTGTATTTTACAATGCACCGTTTGTCAAACTTTCTGCTTTCAGAGAACTCTGTGCAGTGTTTTGGGAGAGTGATCTATATAGATCCAGCCTGGTGTAGTGGTTAAGAGCGGTGGTTCGGAGCAGTGAACTCTGATCTGGAGAACAGGGTTTGATTCCCCCACTCCTCCACATGAGCGGTGGATGCTAATCTGGTGAAGTGGATTCATTTCCCCACTCCTACACACGAAGCCAGCTGGGTGACCTTGGCCTAGTCACAGCTCTCTTAGAGCTCTCTCAGCCTCACCTACCTCACAGGGTGTCTGCAGTGGGGAGAGGAAGGGAAGGTGATTGTAAGCTGGTTTGATTCTCCCTTAAGTGGTAGAGAAAGTTGGCATATAAAAACCAACTCTTCTTCCTCTTCTTCCACCTCCTCTTCTTCCACCTCCTTCCTCTTCCTTCTTCTTCTTGCTCCTCCGTACACCCTAGCCCATGTGCTGGCCAGGCCTTTGGGGCTCGGATGTTGCCCTCTGAATTGAGTGCCTTACCTACAACACACGTGACACTTACCAATGGCTTCACACTACTGGGCTTTATAGTGACGATGAGTTGTCTTTCAAGGGTGCTTGCCCGCCCTTTGTGATCTTCCCACTGAGAAACCTCCAATGAGCTTCTGAGAAACTCCTGGGTTCCTCAGACTACCCTTCAAAAACATTATTAATAATATTGGTAAGGAACGTAGAGGGCTGAAGATGGGAACCCACTGAATAAGCAGCTTAAAACAGCCAGCGTGGTGTAGCAGTTAAGCGTGGTGGTGTGGAGCGGTGGACTCTGATCTGGAGAACCAGGTTTGATTCCCCGCTCCTCCACATGAGCAGCGGAGGCTAATCTGGTGAACTGGATTTGTTTCTCCCACTCCTACACACAAAGCCAGCTGGGTGACCTTGGGCTAGTCACAGTTCTTTCAGTCCCACCCATCTCACAGGGTGTCTGTCGTGGGGAGGGGAAGGTGATCGTAAGCTGGTTTGATTCTCCCTTAAGTGGTAGAGAAAGTCGGCATATAAAAACCATCTCTTCTCCTTACAAGAAATAGTTTAGGGTTGCCTAGAAATAATTAACGCAGACTTCCTTTCAGTACTTTGTGTTGTTGTTGCTGCTATTTTGTGTAGGATTGTTGTAATCAGGATGTAAGGCAGAGAATAGTAACGCTTAAAGGGGATGAGAGAGCAGGAGGCAGGCAACAACGCTATCATGCAGCTGCACCTGGTGCGGCTCAGACTTGCCCCCTTCTGCTTCCTTTCTCTTTTATTGTATATTTTGTGTCTGAATTTTTGTTTTTTTAAATTTCAGGATCTTTAAATTCTAGGTCCCCCCCCCACCTGTTCTTGCCCCCCACTCATATCTTTTCTGGCATATCCGTTTATTAGAATTGTTTCAGTGTTTCAATTAAAAGGGTTCTTACTTTCAGAATAAAAGGGTTCTTACTTTCAGAATAAGAGCCCCGTGGCGCAGAGTGGTAAGCTGCAGTACTGCAGTCCAAACTCTGCTCATGACCTGAGTTCGATCCCGACAGAAGTTGGTTTCAGGTAGCCGGCTCAAGGTTGACTCAGCCTTCCATCCTTCCAAGGTCGGTCAAATGAGTACCCAGCTTGCTGGGGGTAAAGGGAAGATGACTGGGGAAGGCACTGGCAAACCACCCCATAAACACAGTCTGCCTAGTAAACGTTGGGATGTGATGTCACCCCATGGGTCAGGAATGACCCGGTGCTTGCACAGAGGACCTTTACCTTTTATACTTTCAGAATGGAACGTTTCGTTTTATTAATATTATGAGCTGTACTGGGGGTGGGTTGGCTGAAAAATGGGTTTCAGAGCCAGTAAATAAGGGTGCTGCTTGACATGGACACAGACAGCTAAGCTATGCAACTTCTTGTATGGGGAAAGGGATGGAGCTTGGCTCCAGTGTGTATCCAGATCTTCATGATTCAATGCACTTTCTGAATGTTTTCTTTACCAGCAGTGAATCATGGTCTATTCTAGACACAGATGGGAGACATTGTGCCCAGATTAACCAAGGCTATATAGCTCAGTGACAGAGCGTATGCTTGGTTTGTAGAAGGCCTTAAATTCAGTCCCTGGTTTCTCCAGCTAACAGTCCAGTTGGTAACAGGACTGTGAAAGACCTCTGCCTGTCACCCGAGAGAAACACTGCTATTCAGAGTAGACTGGTTGTACTGCAATAGTGTTGTCAGAACCGTAGACAGTACATAACAGGTTAGATCAGGGGTGTCAAACATAAGGTCTGAGGGCCAGATTCGGCTCCTTGAGAGCTCCAGCCGAGGCCCCCCCACACACACACTTTCGATTTGGGCTGGCAAGGCATGGCCTGGCCCCACCAAGTGGCATTTATGTCATATCCGGCTCTTGAAACAATTGAGTTTGACACCCCTGGGTTAGATGGACCACTGATCTGACTCTATAAACTTTGTATGTTTTCTTGAAAAATCAGTGTTGTAATATTTCCAGTTGTAAGAAAAATGGCGGGGCTGACATAGCGAATCCATAGTGAAAGGTCTGGAGTTGGGTGATTAAGTATCAGCTATAGAGGGTTTTATTAGTTGCAGGAAAGGGTGAGCAGACACAGTAAGTGTTGGCTTTTATTGTCTGTTAAGTATATGTCTCACAACACTGCCATGATGGTTAGTCACTTATTTTAGCTATATTCGGGAAAGAAATTGCTTTAAAAAACAAAGCCATAGGGTCAGCTTGCACGTGACTCCAGTTGTGGAAGTCACAGGCTTACACACCTCACCATTGCATGTTCCGAAACTAGGAATGAAAGCTCCAGTCTGGAACTGGTTTGCAGTCCTGGTTTGGAGAGCAAGAGTAAACTAGCTTGCTGGCTCACATATAGTGGTTTGTGATTAAGCAGAAAGTGGCCAATTGAATCGGAGTACGTGAAGGGAGAAGGGAGCAGAGACACCCGTATTGGTTGGCAGTATGTGCGCGCAGATCATTAGTGCGGGACCTTTTTTGGGAAACTGGTGCGCAACGAAGATCCAGTGTTTACACACACAAAAATTACATTGACTTGTGCTGCGAGGCTCGCTGTAGCAATAGAGTACTGGATTTGCACGTGGGGAAAACTTACTTCACATCCTTAGTCATCTGTGAAGCTCCTAAAGTAGGCTTGAAAAGGTCATTATGTCTGCCCTGCCCTGTGAGGTTGTGACAAGGATAAAAATGTGAGCACCTCATTTATGCTGTCAGTTCTGCTCTCCTAGGAAAAGAGGTGGGCTGAAAATGACACGGTTATGTCATAGTGTCAAACATAAATACCTTAAACAGCAAATCTCCGAAATGGTTCAAGTCCAGGATCTACACCAGCATTATTCCTATTCTAAAAAACCCTGTTTGGGGAGGAGAGGGGAGAAGGCCATATATTTTTTGTTTTTTGCTCTGAAGGGTCCAAATGTTTTCATCTCACAGCCATACCCAGGGCTGTTAACCGTGTCTGAGGTGGCGTTTTTGGCCCCAATCAGCAACAGATATGTGTTAGTGTCAGCAGAATACCTGTCATTCCTGGAAACAAACAAAGAAGGGCTTTTTCATTAGCCAGAAGTCCTGCCCTACCTTCAGCGGTTCTAGAAGCCAGATTCAAAAGGTTATCTGGATCAAAATGGGAGTGTCCCTGTAAGTCGGGTGAAGCCGAGTCGATTGCGCACGTTTTCTTCAGATGCTCTTTTTATGAGGAAGCAAGACTTAGGCTAATTTCCCCTCTCCCTAATCTAACAAAGGACAGCTCTGAGGAAGGCAGGTTGAGGAATCTCCTATGGGAAGGGTCAGCCCAGATGATGAAACAAGTAGCTAAATTCTGTGCTGCAATATACAAGACTCGTCAGATAAAGCGGGGGCTTGGCCATCTAACCTAAAATGGAGAATGTTATTTAAATCTGAGGTTTTTAGCTAATTTGTTTATCTATTTAAGAATTATATATCCTATAGTTTTAGATTCTGTATCTTTTAATTCTACCTTGTAATCGATATGAATATTTTAATGGCTTTGCCATATTAATAAATAAAATCTGAATCTGAACTGTGTCCGAGGAGAGCCACCGGATCATGAAAAACAGGTTAAGTGCATGCAGATCTCAAAATGAACAGACATTATTTTGAAGGACTGAGTGACTTTTGCCGAGCTAACATTGGTCTCCATGGAGATGTGCAGAAACTGGCGCTCTCGATGCCAAAAGATGTAACTTTAGCAGGAACAGCTCCACGCATGCTGCAAAATGACGTCTTCGTGGTAGGAACAGGCAACTGGCGGAGGGGCAGGGGGCAGATTCGTAGCCCTGGCATAGCCCGTGGTCCCAGCGCCCCCCATGCATCTCTGATTCCCCCCCCACAAAAAAAACAGAGTTGTTCAAAAGGCAGATTCTTCCCTCCTGAAGCGAGCAAGCAACAGAGGCAACGAAACAGCTATCTTGGTGAGCACCTCAGTTGCTCCCTTCTCAGGTGCATGTTACGATGCAGGTGGACAGGAACAAGCAGCTTCTGAGATGTGACAAGATTGGGCAAGCCTGGGCCATCCAGCTCAGGGGAGCAGGAATCTTAAAAGAAGAAGAGCTGCTTTTTATATGCCGACTTCCTCTACCACGTAAGGAAGAATCAAACCGGCTTACAATCACCTTCCCTTCCCCACAACATACACCCTTGGATAGGTGGGGCTGAGAAAGCTGTGGCTAGCCCAAGGTCACCCAGCTGGCTTCGTGTGTAGGAGCGGGGAAACAAATCGAGTTCACCAGATTAGCCTCCGCCGCTCATGTGGAGGAGTGGGAGAATCGAACCTGGTTCTCCAGATCAGAGTCCACTGCTCCAAACCACTGCTCTTAACCGCTAAACCATGCTGGCGTACCAGCATCTTACTGTGTTTTATGTATTTGCTTTTCAACTGCAGTTTTCCAAGCCACTTCCAAGGTGGAATAACATGTTGACATTTACTGCTCTAAGGGTCCTGTGGTAAAATGGCTGGCTGCTACAGTCAGATAAGCTCCCCGGCTGGTCTGGAAGGCGGTAAAGTCCAGGGGGGTAGCGTGCGAGCTCATTGGATGGAATGGCTGCCTGTTAAATGGCCAGGGAGCCCCTGCCCTCTGGCCTCCACTGGAAGGTGGAACTCGGCGACTCAGTCAAGTGGAACGGCTGTAGATGGGCTGATTCCGTGTTGCTTGTATTTGTTCAAAATGTCAAACTGGATGCCACTGTTTCAAGAAACGCTAGATCAATCAGGCTCTTTTAACACCCCCGTGTTTTGGTTTTTGCTCCTGTGATCATAAATTCAGTCAGTTTGGACATCTATGTTCTTACAATATTCAGCAGATTGCATATACAAATAATAAGCAACACTGATGCATCGCTTCCTCATCGACATGGGTCTTTTTTTCCTTTTGGCCTCTTTCTTTGAGGAAGTGAGTACATCTCTGCTCAGATTTCCTGGCCATTGCCGCTTCAGTTTGCCTGGTTCTCTGTCAACATAGCTTCAGCCTCTGGCGACCAGTTCAGAGTACCTCCTGGCCATTTAGCTGACAAAATGTAAGAGCTGGGTGTCATAGACGTGCTATCTAGGGCAGTCTTTCATTTCAGCTTCTTAGAGGTATTAAATAACTAAGAAAGCCATCCATGCAGGGAAGCCCCCGCTGCCAACCTCTGGGTCTGTTCTCGCATGAAAAGGACAAAAGTGAACAAAGGGCAAATCTTTACGTAGAAAAACATTATGGGGTACCGTGGGACTAGCAGCTAATTATCATTAGTGCCTGCAATTTTCCTATGAAACAGCACCCAACGGCCAGTGTGGTATAGTGGTTAAGAGCGGTGGTTTGGAGTGGTGGACCCTAATCTGGAGAACCGAGTTTGATTTCCCCACTCCTCCACATGAGTGGTGGATGCTAATCTGGTGAACCGGGTTGGTTTCCCCACTCCTCCACATGAAGCCTGCTGGGAGACCTTGGGCTAGTCACAGCTCTCTCTGAACTCTCTCATCCCCACGTACCTCACAGGGTGTCTGTTGTGGGGAAGGGAAGGAGATTGTAAACCTGTGATTCTTCCTTAAGTGGTAGAGAAAGTCGGCATATAAAAACCATCTCTTCTCTAAGTGAGATGCAAGACAACAAGAGCAAACGAAGCAATTCTCAGGCTGTGTAAAAGTAGCAGTTCAAGGTATCGTGAATGCTGAAAAATTCCACCTGTGGTCCAGATTATCTGCCTTCTTGAATGCATGTGGTGGTGGAAAGTGCTGTCAAGTCGCAGCCGACTTATGCTGATCCCTTAGAGTTTTCAAGGCAAGAGACCTCAGAGGTGGTTTGCCGTTGCCTGCCTCCTCGTGGGGTGAGAGAGTTTGGAAAAACTGCGACTGGCCCAGAGTCACCCAGAGGCTTTGTGCAGAGGAGTGGGGAATCGAACCTGGTTCTCCAGATCAGAGTCTGCCGCTCAAGTGGAGGAGTGGGGAATCAATCCCAGGTCTCCAGATCAGAGTCCGCTGCTCATGTGGAAGAGGGGAATCAAACCCGGTTCTCCAGTAGAGTCCACAGCTCTTAACTGCTACATCACACTGGCTCTCTTCTTGAATGCATAGCTCATAATATACCTCTGTCACCACAGGGCCTCATAAGCACCACTGTGCAAGGCATGGGCTGTTTTATTCACTAATATGACTTCTACATCTGCATCTGGCTTTCTGAATAATTAATGAGATAGTCGAATGGGTTGTTGCCCGACATACACATTTTTAAGAAGGTGCAATGGAGAAAATGTGACTTCCCGGGAACGAAGGGATTCCATACGTTGCTACATTCGTCTCTTCTGATTTATCAGCCAAACGCAACTTTTGTGCTCATCCAGCTTTCCTTGTGAGAGACTATACAAAAGCCACGTAATACTTTTTATTAAGACCACCCCAAACAGTACAAAGTGCGTGAGCTCCTGCTTTCTCCAGAACATCAGACTAGGTGTTACTTTTTTCTTTAGGGTGGGGAGAAGCTTCAGGCTTTTCCCCTGCTCGGAAAGTTTTGTGGAGTTCATAGCAGGCACTGCTTATCATCATCACCATCAACTTTATTCGACATTTACCACACCATAGTTATAAAACAAGATCACAAAAAACAAATAGTCTATAGAAGCATTAAAATAACATTGTTAACAGCATTATCTGGGAGCACACATGAAGCTACCTTATGCTGAATCAGACCCCTGGTCCATCAAAGTCAGTATTGTCTACTCAGACCGGCAGCAGCTCTCCGGGGTCTCAGGTGGAGGTCTTTCACATCACTTATTTGCCTGGTCCCTTTAACTGGAGATGCCGGGGGTTGAACCTGGGACCTTCTGCATGCCAAGCAGATGCTCTACCACTGAGCCACAGCCCCCTCCCCACAGCTAGCAGGTATCTGGCTACTTGTTGAGTGATAAAATAATTTCTGTCTGATAAAAGATGCATCACCTGCTGCTGTTCTGAGAATCTCTGCACTCGACAACAAAGGTCTGATATAAACATTCCTCGGCTTCAAATAAAATGTACGGGGGCACTGCTTATCTTCCGGGAAGACAAAAGGGAAAATAATGATCGCTTCTGTTGTAAATATAAAAACCATTATGGCGAAAGGTGTCTCCCTTCTCCCCTTTCCCCTTTTTTAACCTCCAGTCTGATGAGTTCTAGAGAACTCAAAATATCATGCGCTGTTTTTTGTCAATTTGTTTGGTCTTCCAGCTATTCCATGGCTGTTCTGTTTGGATTTTGCGTGGCCACCTAGTTCCTCTGTAGAAACAGAGTGTGTATGTAGGTCTGTGACTTTTTTTAATGAGCACTGGCCGTGCCTATATCTGTTCCTTTTACCATCTAATAATAAGGTTCATGTTGCTAGCTTGAACTCTTTCACGGCTGGCTCTGATGGAAGCAAGCAAACAACTTTGATAGATGGCGCGCTGACACCAAGGAACTTGAAGGAATGCCCGCTGTCCCGTGGGGGTCTGAGATCGAGGAGGCCCCTCTGTAGATGCCTTAGTCTTCTGAGGTCAGGCAGCTGGCTACGAAGGACGGAGCCTTCCTGCTAGCAGCGTTCTTCATGTGGAACTCTTTGATTTTAAGGAGGCTGAACAGCCATGCTCACTTCTGCCTTGCATACATCTGTCTTCTTTTGCTTTATCTGTCGCCGCTGTTTCTAATTCTGTCTCGGCCATCCGACTGTGGTGCAACGTGTTGCCAACCATTTCGACGGCCCTCATCAGGCCAGTAGGCATGATACTAATGTTCAAAAGACTAATGTGTGAAGAAATCAAAAGCTAAATGGTTGCTATAGGTGCCGTTGGAACATCTGTCATGGATTGCTATGGGGTGATAAGAGGCAAATTGGAAAACTTTAAGCTGACTTCTTCCAGTGCAATCCTGGCCATGTGGGAAATAAAGGTAATGGGCAGCTACAGTGGCAGCCTAGATTACTTTTTGACATGTAGGTGTCTCATCAGATGATCCGTCCACCAAGAAGATCAACGAGGTCCCTGAACTCAACTCCTTATTTCATTTATGGTCAAATGCATCCCTGGTAGCGGCAGGCAGGAAAGCTATCCTGGCCATTCAAAAGTTATTGGTGCCCAGTTGCTGGCTGAAGCTTGATTTTTGTGTTTATGAAAAAATAATAGACCTGGAATATGGTGTTCTGTACCAAAAAAACTACTACCCTTGATCCTACATCTGAGAAAGCTAACATCTTGCCATGTGGTAATTACTACCGATTTACACATCTTATAAGCATCTGACATTACCACTGGCTTACACATCTCACAAGCATCTGACATTACTACTGGCTTTCACATCCCATAAACATCTGATTCCTGTATGGTAGGTCTCTTAAAATAAACCCTTTGTTCTAACATGTAGGTGTGTCGTTGGATGTGATCAACAGTGTATAAATTGCTTACCACTGAACCATGTGTCAAATATTAAACAATCATTGGCTAAAATTTCTTTTTGCTTATGTGAGGCCTTTCCTCACTGTCCCTTGAGGTTTGGAAGACCATTGCAGTGGTTGTTGACACCCAGTGATTGAGAAATCAAGTCCCCACAGCTCCAAGCTTTAGTTTGACAGTCTTTCTGGTGTGCTTCCAACCTTATCTTCTGGTTGTTGCTGGAGTATGTGAAATAATAATAATGGCACTCTCAAAGTAACAACTTGGTGAACTCTGGAGAATGTACACATTAAATCATGAAGCTGCCTTATACTGAATCAGACCCTTGGTCCACCAAATTCAGTATTGTCTACTCAGACTGGCAGCGGCTCTCCAGGGTCTCAGGCAGAGGTCTTTCACATCACCTCCTTGCCTAGTCCTTTTAACTGGAGATGCCAGGGATTGAACCTGGGACCTTCTGCATGCAAAGCAGATGCTCAACCACTGAGCCACAGCCCCTCCTTGGTATGCATGGCTGGCATTGTCCTTTTGCAGCAGAGGCACTATTCCCTCCTCCCCTGTAAGTGCTGAAGAGGAGAAGATAATGAACAAATGCCATCTAGAAGAAGGAGAAGAGTTGGTTTTTATATGCCGACTTTCTCTATCAAGGAAGAATCAAACTGGCTTACAATCACCTTCCCTTCCTCTCCCCACAACAGACACCCTGTGAGGTAGGTGGGACCTTGGAGAGAACTGTGACTAGCCCAAGGTCACCCAGCAGGCTTCATGTGGAGGAGTGGGGAAACCAACCCTGTTCACCAGATAAGCCTCCGCCGCTCATGTGGAGGAGCGGGGAATCAAACTCGGTTCTCCAGATCAGAGTCCACCGCTCCCTTTAGTGTTTACCTTTGTTTTCGGTTTTCGAATTGGTCTTTCTTGGCTCATGTTTTCATTAGTTTTATAACAAATTAGCATTTCTAACGGAAAGGCGGGGGTACAGAGGCTACCTGTTTGTCTGCCTGTCACCTCGCTCTGCCGTTTTCAGTGATACTGGGGAGCGAGAAGGAGAAGAGAGGCACCTCACACCCTTGGGGGATCGCGTGCGCGAAGTACGGGGGCACTGTATGCCTTCCCTACCTCGCCACAGGAGCTTATGTTGCACCGGTTATAGAAGGCATACGTTCGTGTTCTGTGCAAACCAATCTTCTGCTAGGTACTCTGAACCCCCGCCCAGACCCCCTCACACTTAGCTGTAGGCTATGTCCATGTGACACGGGGCTGTATTTCTGATTTGGGAACTGAGATGTCAGCTCATGATGGCAATCTGAACGTTAAACAGGAAGAAGAGTTGGTTTTTTTATACCCCGCTTTTCTCTACCTTTTAAGGAGTCTCAAAGTAGCTTCCAGTCTCCTTCCCTTCCCCACAACAGACACCTTGTGAGGTAGGTGGGGCTGAGAGTGTTCTGAGAGAACTGTGACTGGCCCAAGGTCACCCAGCAGGCTTCATGTGGAGGAGCGGGGAATCTAACCCGGTTCTCCAGATTAGAGTCCGCCGCTCTTAACCTCTACACCATGCTGGCTCTCCCATAACCGGGGGTTAGGGTCTTGAGAACAGCTGCTGTGGGGCAAGTGGAACACATGGGGGGAGGGTGCGAGCAGTAGGATGCAAGTGTCGCTAGGTAGCTTGTCAAGGAACATTTTAGGGACCAAGTCCAGGTAGCCAGACTTTTCTGAGAGGCCCTGTCAGTGGCCGATTACACTGTGGCCATGAACGAAGCTTTCTTTTCCACACAAGCTGCGACGGGCCTCAACACAGGCTGTGAACCATAGAATCATAGGGTTGGAAGGGACCATCAGGGTCATCTAGTCCAACCCCCTGCACAATGCAGGAAATTCACAACTACCTCCCCCGCACACCCCCAGTGACCCTCTACTCCATGCCCAGAAGATGGCCAAGATGCCCTCCCTCTTATGATCTGCCCACAGTCATAGAATCAGCATTGCTGACAGGTGGCCATCTATCCTCTGCTTAAAAACCTCCAGGGAAGGAGAGCTTACCACCTCCTGAGGAAGCCTGTTCCACTGAAGAACTGCTCTAACTGTTAGAAAATTATTCCTAATGTCTAGACAGAAACTCTTTTGATTTAATTTCAACCCACTGGTTCTGGTCCGACCTTCTGGGGCAACAGAAAACAACTCGGCACCCTCCTCTATATGACAGCCCTTCAAGTACTTGAAGATGGTTATCATGTCCCCTCTCAGTCTTCTCATCTTCTTAAAACCCCTCGCTCAGAAAACACGGCTGCATAAGGCCACTCTGGAGACGCTTGTAAGATTCAGCACCTTTCCGAGTAACCCAGGGGTAGATGTTTCCCACACACGGATGCGGGAATTAAGAGACGGCTGGTTCTAAGTGGGTCATTGATGGAGATCCTTAGTTACCAGTAACCGCAAGCTATAAGAGAGCCCGTTCTGTTTTTCCCTCCCGCCCGTCTTGTTTTGAAAACTCAGCGAGAGAGGATTGTAGTCAGATAAGAGCCATAGATATCCAATGTCCTATCCGATCTCCAGGTACAGCAGTTCTTGGTACAGGGGGTGGGGGTGGGAACTGTGTATGCAAAGATGGGGAGCAATAAACTGACAGCGTCTTCATTTTTTAAAATTAATTTAAGCTGTAATTACAAAGGGTTGCCTTGGTTTACAACGAAGTCACGGAGGGGAATCTGTTAAGGGCTACAGTAAACATGCAGTTTAAAAGGAGATGTGAGGCTTTATTTTTTAAAAAAATATAGCCTTCAGATATGGTTTTGTAAGCCTCTACATCCGTCCGTCCGCCCACCCTATTGCTATGGCAACGGTTAACTTCTGTGTAACTGTTATACAAGCAAGTACCATATCCAGTGCAGTGTTTAAAATCTTTTATTTTTTCACGGAAAAATTCCCCTCCATATGTATATTCAGATTATAATAAGAATGAAAGATACGAGAAGTCTGGTGTATCGCCGCCGTGTTTATCTTTCAGACTAAGATGCGAAACCAATTTATTTTGTATATTACTGCTAGAAGCTGCAACAATAACATATTTAGAACAACACACCGAGATACTAAAGACTATTTTTAAAGGGAAGTCTTACGAAAGCTGTAGAAATGCAGGTTTATTGGCTAGGCTGAATGAACAGCCTGTCTCAAGGCCCACCTTGGGAAATCTAATTTAAGGTATTGTCAGATAGCATGCAGTCCTTATATACGCGAAGAAGTGCCCACAACTGCCGCAGCCGGAGATTTGGAAAGGAAATCGGATATTTATGGGGCTCATTTTGTTATAATCCTTTCTCGCTAGGAGTTGTCAAAACAAGATGAGGGGAAAAACCCACCATAATGCTGTTTTGTGGCTTGTAGTTCTAGTAAGTTAAGTATATTCAATTAAGATTCATTTAGAAGAAGAGGAGTTAATTTTTATATGCCGACTTTCTCTACCACTTAAGGAAGAAAAAAACTGGCTTACAATCACCTTCCCTTCCCCACCCCACAACAGACACCCTGTGAAGTAGGTGGGGCTGAGAGAGCTCTGAGAAAGCTGTGACTAGCCCAAGGTCACCCAGCTAGCTTCATGTGCAGGAGTGGGGAAACCAACCTGGTTCTCCAGATTAGCGTCTGCCTCTCATGTGGAGGAGTGGGGAATCAAACCCAGGTCTCCAGATCAGAGACCACTGCTCTTAACCACTACACCACGCTGGCTCTCAAGCTGGGCAACCACCTGGTTCACAGATGAGGTTGCTTGCTTTTTTTGCAAGCATCCCTGTTACGAGTACTTTTTAGATTTCAGGTTTTTTTAGTCTTGTTAGCATAAGTATTCCAGTATCAACCAGGAAATAGGGCATTGACCTATCAAATGGGTTGGGATAATGGCAGCCATTTCTGCCCGTGGAAGGTTTGAAGCCTTAGTTCTGACCTTTGTATTGGTTAGAAAGGCACTACTTTGCGTCAGTTTAAGTTGCGGAAATGAAGGTTGATGAGTTTAGATCGAAGTTTCTAAATAGGTTTAAGAGTTCCATAGATGAACACATGAAGCTGCCTTCTACTGAATCAGACCCTTGGTCCCTCAAAGTCAGTATTGTCTACTCAGACTGGTAGTGGCTTTCCAGGATCTCAGGCAGAGATCTTTCACATCACCTACTCGCCTCGTCCCTTTAACTGGAGATGCTGGGGATTGAACCTGGGACCTTCTACATGCCAAGCGGATGCTCTACCACTGAGCCACGGCCCCTCCCCTAGATCTTTCAGGCTAGGCATACTAATTTGTTACTTCATTCAGAGTTCTCCTTCCTCAGTGAGACTCAAGGCAGATTACACAATTGGAAAAAAACAATACCACAAGGGCAGCATAATCCAATTTATAAACAAGGCAAGTAATTATTAAGGACAATGTTATGCAGACAGCAACCGATGCAATAAAACCAATTATGAGGTTAAGCGCGACACACTCTGCACGGTACGGAATGTACAAAGAATGCTGTGACCTGCCCAGAATTTCACAGACCTGAAATTTCTACAGCCCTCTTTCCCTTTACAGAAATGCCCTCCTGAATAATCCTGTTTTACAGCATTCTGCAGAATGAGAAAAGATTGCATCTGCATTTTAGAAAGAGTAAACTGATCCAGTTTACTGGGGCTTGGAACCCCCGCTTTCCCTTATGACGAGAAATTTTCAGAAACAACCCCCCCCCCATAACTGATGGCGAACCTTTTCGAGACCGAGTGCCCAAACTGCAACCCAAAACCTACTTATTTATTGCCAAGTGCCAACACGGCAATTTAACCTGAATACTGAGGTTTTAGTTTAGAAAAAACAACTCATAACACCTGGTCTCCTGGAGCAGGGATCACTTGCTTCTCTCTCTCCCTCCCCTCTCTCCCTCCTTCCCCTGGGGGTCAGGTCTACCAGCCCGGATGACCTGGCCTCCAGTGGATGGCTTTTCCCAGGAGCCACAAGGGGTGCAGGTGCCCGTTTTGTGTGGAAATGAACCGCGAAGGGGCAAATTGTGCCCGCTGGCTTCTTTCTCCAACATGAATGAGTGCAGGTCCCCAAATAAGAACCCATCCCTACATATTCATTCCATTAACAACTTCACAAGGATGTTGTGCAAAATGGGCTTAAATTAGCAGCTTCTATTTGTAATAGTAGGAGGGAAGGCAGCATGGTACAGCCCGATCTCATTAGATCTCGGAAGCTAAGCAGGTTCAGCCCTGGTTAGTATTTGGATGGGAGACCACCAAGGAATACCAGGGTTGCTGTGCAGAGGAAGGCACTGGCAAACCACCTCTGTTAGTCTCTTGCCATGAAAACCCCTTAAGGGGTCGCCATAAGTCGGCTGCGACTTGACTGCACTTTACGCACACACATTTGTAGTAGTACATAATAGTACATCTCCTCCTCCCCCTCACTAGCATTCTCCTCCTCTTCCTCCTCCTCCAATCTGGTGAACCGGGTTGGTTTCCCCACTCCTACACATGAAGCCAGCTGGGTGACCTTGGGCTAGTCACAGGTCATTGTAAGCCGGATTGATTCTCCTTAAAAGGTACCGAAGATCGGCATATAAAAACCAATTTTTCTTCTTTCTTTTTCTTTCTTCTTCTTCTTCTTTTACTACTCCAACTACAAGAAATGGATAAATTGTAGAGTGGTTTTTTTTTAGTGATGGGAAAGGAATCAATCATTTGTGAACTTATGGACCTTTCAGTATTGAGGCAGATCTTCAAAACTTGGTCAGATTACATCACTTGCCATGGTAGATTACCCATGCCTGATTTTGGACTGATGGTATGGACTGTCTTGATTTTATTACTAACAGAAGTTTCTAGTACTAGAATGAGCAAGCATTGGGAAAAGCTAACGTGCCTTAATTATATAGCCAGTATGAAACTCTCAACTTTGTCATCCTGAAATTTTACAAAAAGTTTTTTTGTCTCCCCCCCCCCCCTTTTGTTTTGGCAGCCGTAGACCTTTTGTATGGGGGTATATACTGCTTTATGTGTCAAGATTACATATACGACAAAGATATGGAACAAATTGCCAAAGAAGAACAAAGGAAAGCGTGGAAGCTACAAGGTTTGGTCTCCTTTAAGTATCTGCCTGAATGAATGCTCACCTTCGTTCTTAGTCTCACTGACCCCTCCCACTGATCAGTGGCAGAAACCAATAATGGGAAGAGAGGAACACTTTGGGGCACCTTGTGCAGGTTGTGGGAGACACCAACAGAGAGAGGATTCTTCAGTTAGGGGGGTACACTGTTTGTTTAGTATGCACACTTATCTAAATAGTAGCCAAAAGCCCTCTCCAGAAAATTCAACAAGCACACACATACCCATTGTGATAGTTGCAGTAGCCGTTGTCGATAAAAAAGCTAGATCTGGTAGAATAGGTCTACCTCTTTGGGCACAGAACATAATCCAGGGCAAGAAACCCATTCCCCCTTCACGTGAAATACTTTTCCGTGTGCGATTGCCTCCTAGAATGTGCCAGCTTGGTCAGGGACACGCTCCGCTTGGCGCACACATGTGTATGTATGTAGATATTGACACACGAGTATATGTACACATTTTGTTTTATTATTCAGTTTGCTTTCCCTAATTTTTTCTTTTTTAGCCTTCACTCCAACAATGGTTTCTCACTACCAGTGTACAATGACAGGTAAGAAGTGTGGGTCGGTGACGCATTTCACTAACAAAGTGTCCCTTTGCTGATGATCTGACATTATTTTTAAAGACAAAAATTGTGGTTTTTAAATGCAGAGTTTTTTTTTAATTGCTTTCCTTTCACAGGGAATCCATATCGGGGTTTCTGGTGGTAAACGTTTAATTTTTCATGACCTTCCTGTGGTTGAGCTCTTCAAAAGTAAACATTTCCCCCTCTTCTTTTTGGAAAAGCAAAGTTGCAGAGGTCTTGGACCGGCGAGTTGTATTTATAAAACAACAACAACAACAAAAACACCACCACCCTCTTTCTAAAGCTAGATTTAATTGCTTCAAGAAAAAAAATACTCCTAAAACAAAGCCTACAGCCCCATAATACCGCCTCTCTTGTAATAAATCACAATGGGTAGCCGTGTTAGTCTGCCTGTAGCAGTAGAAAAGAGTAGCAAGTAGCAAGAGTCTAGTAGCACCTTAAAGACTAACAAAATTTCTGGCAGGGTATGAGCTTTCGTGAAGAAGTGAGCTGTGACTCATAAAAGCTCATACCCTGCCAGAAATTTTGTTAGTCTTTAAGGTGCTACTAGACTCTTGCTACTTGCTACTCTTTTCTACTGCTACAGGCAGACTAACACGCCTAAGACTAATACTGCCTCTGATGTAATAAATCATGATGGGTAGCCGTGTTAGTCTGCCTGTAGCAGTAGAAAAGAGTAGCAAGTAGCACAGGGGGACAATATAAATTGTGGACTTGGTATAGCCTTCGTCAGGCACAGAGCTCAGCATGTATCCAAGTCACATTTTATTCTGTCGTACACAATTTAAGTGCAAATCACGATGGGTAACTGTTAGTCTGTCTGTAGCAGTAGAAAAGAGCAAGAGTCCAAGTAGCACCTTAAAGACTAACAAAGTTTCTGGTAGGGTTATGAGCTTTCATGAGTCACAGGTATCTGAAGAAGTGAGCTGTGACTCACAAAAGCTCATACCCTACCAGAAATTTTGTTAGTCTTTAAGTTGCTACTCGACTCTTGCTCTTTTCTTCAATTTATGTGTGTTTTGGACATAGCACAAAGTTAATATCTGAGTTTACCTCTGCTCCGTCATGTTTTTTTGTTTATTCTGCCCTTCTTCCAAGGAGCTCAGGCCAGCATGCACGGTTCTTCCCTTCTCCACCTTATCTTCACAGCAACCCTGTGAGGTAGATTAGGCTGAGAGAGAGACAGAGAGAAACAGAGAGAGAGAGAGAGTTGTGTGTGTGTAACTTTTACAGAGTCACCCAGCGAGCTTTGTAAGTGGAGAGCCAAACTTACATGTGAGCCAATCCTGCCAGTGACCGTACTCTTGATTGGCCCAGGGAGGTCAAGCCAAGCAATTACTTACCACGTACAGGTAGCTCTTCTAACAGGGGGGGAAATTAGAATTAAAGCACTGAAGATGGAGAATGTTTTAATGCAGTGGTAAAATTCGAGACATGGGACATCCCTAGTTTATATCTCAGCACAGTCACGCATTTACTAGGTGGCTTTAAGCAAGCCCCTTTCCCACTTAAGCCCCTCATCTGCCATCTGAAGAAGCTGAGCAAACACAAAGGATTTTATTTATTATATTTTTATTTAAAACATTTCTATGCCGCCTTTCCACCCAGAGGGGCCCTGTGGCTCAGAGAGGTAAGCTGCGGTACTGCAGTAAAAAATCTCTGTTCACGACCTGAGTTCAATCCCAATGAAAGTCAGCTTTAGTAGGTTGACTCAGCCTTCCATCCTTCCAAGGTAGGTAAAACGAGTACCCAGTTTGCTGGCGGTAAAGTGTAGATGACTGGAGAAGGCGATGGTAAACCACCCCCTAAACATAGTCTGCCGAGTGAACGTTGGAATGTGACGTCACCCCATGGGTCAGTGAAGACCCAGTACTTGCACAGAGGACTACCTTTACTTTTTTTCCACCCAGGTAACACACGTCAAGTGCTCTGAATGCCCACAAAATGATATATAAATGCATAAAGCTGATCCCCGAACGCTTCAGGGGTTAGCCGTACCATTATTTTAACGTCTCATCCTCTTGTGGAGGTGGAAGACATGGAGCGTCATTCTCAGATTGGGGTAGCATCTGCGATCCTGGTTTCGGACCAGTTAGTACTTATAGGCTAGGGTGCCAAGAACCTTGCAGCTGATTACCTGACCCCAAGGGGACTTCTGTGTCGCTTGAACAGTGCCCCCTCCTGCCCGTGACCACCACACGGCAAACCACCTTTTAAAATTGAAGGTACTTTCCAAAGCAGTTCAAAAGGGGAAAAAGTCAAAAGGCACCGGGTGCGTCCTGCCCAAGTCATGGTATTACTAGGGAGAAAACGCAGTTGTACCTGACTCAGTTGTACCTTAGCAGACAATGTGCTAAGGAGAACCGAATATCTGATTTAATACTGAGAATCAGTGTTCCCTCTGTTTGCCTAGTCCATGTTTTCCGAAGGAATTGAGAAACATAGAATTGGAAGGGGCCATCCAGTCCAACCCCCTGCTTAACGCAAGATCAGCCTAGAGCATCCCTGACAAGTTCTTGTCCAGCCTCTGCTTAAAGACTGCCAGTAGGGGGGAGCTCACCACCTCCCTACGTAGCTGATTCCACTGTCAAACAACTCTTACTGTAAAAAATTTCCCCCTAATATCTAGCCAGTACCTCTCCGCCTGCAATTTAAACCTATTATTGCGAGTCCTGTCCTCTGCTGCCAACAGGAACAGCTCCCTGCCCTTCTCTAAGTGACAGACCTTCAAATACTTAAAGAGAGCAATCCTGTCCCCCCTCAACCTCCTCTTCTCCAGACTAAACATTCCCAACTAACCTATTCAAGTATGACTTGTGCTCTTAAAAGTTTGAACAAAACATGAACAAAATTTACTTTTCTTGCACACCAGAGAGTATCTGGGCAATCGGTGTCCTATCTCTTTTGCCCTCAACGCTTGCCTGAATACTTACCTTGTATGTCGTATTCACTTCTTAAAACTGGACAGTTTCATTACCCCCCTCTCCTATGGAGCAGTTGAATCTGTTTGTTAAACCTTGTGTGTGTGTGTGGTTACCCCCTGAACACTAATGTACATTTTGACACTAACCTAAACAACTTACACGCATATTTAATGTGACCCCCAACATTTACATGCATAAAATTCGGCAAATGGGAGCATGCAGACCTGGGGCTTTAATTTGAATATCTTCCCTCCCCATCACATTTTATGTTTGTTTGTTATTTTGTCTGAATCATCCTTGTTGATTCTCTGTACAAAATTGATTCTGTCATGCCATGTAGTATAGCTTAATGGTGGGTTTATAGGGTTGTTGTTGTTTTGGATGGTTAAAAAGCAATAGTATCTCATGGGTATACATTATGGTATACATTAAAGGGCAGCTGGGCCCTCTTTTCCAAAGTCACCCACAAATGATTTTGCTGAAGTCATCCACGAGAAACTATTTTTGTCGTATGTGTGTCTTTGTAATGGAGCTTCATCCACCATTACAAATAGATACAGTATAGCGATTTCAAAGCAATTTAACTATTAATAGTTTGTGGAAATCAGTTTCCCCCTTATTTGCCTGGGTGATATTCTACCCCGCCCACCCTTGCGTTCAAAAATATGCTGGGAGAAATGGAAAGAGATGCTAGGATGTCAGTATTTAAGGGGGGGCAAGTTGCTCCTCTTTGTGTTAACAAGATCTTGGTTTTGTTGTACTTGCAATGGGAAAATTTCCACAGTCACAATCATTTGTTTTTTTGGATTTCTCAGTGGGGTGGGGCGGGGGCAGTGTATTCTGCCATTTTAAAAAAATGGCACCTGAAGCAGCATACACTTTAAATGTAAACAGAAGTTTAAAGACCATTGTGGTAAAATTTGTTTCAACCATGATGGATGGGTAATACTTGAGAAGAGCAGTTTTAAAAAGGGAAGATCAAGGAACGCTGATAATCCTGCAAATTGTGTGAGTTCCTCTACCCACATCTACCCCTTCGCTTTATTCTTGATATGCTTGATCACTTCTATAGCGCTTCTTCAAACTGTGTGTGTTCTGCACGGAATGAGATGAGGTGTAATTGAGTCAAATCCTCAATTTTGCAAGAGTGCCTTCTTGTAGTTTCCAAATGCTTTTATGATTAAAAGTCACTGGCCAGCGTCTCCTCGCAGGGCCGCTTCCCAGATCTTTACTGCTCTCTTTAGTATCTCACACGGAAGTCGAGACGAACTGGTCTGTTCTTCCAATCCATTTTGCTAACCTGTTTTCAGATGACCTACTTCTTTCACCGCCTGAAAACCGAGTGACCATTTTTTCCTGGCATTGTTGATTTGTGTGGATGACAAATTCCAGCTTTAACTCTCGAGGCAACAACTTATTTTTGTTCTCCTTGACAGGCAGCGGGCTAAGAGCTTAAAACCAGTGCACATAGCTATTTTCTCAAGGGGCCGCAGCCTACTGAAGTTAGGAGCCTGAATCTAGGGGGCTGCTCAGGTTTACCCTGAAGGGTTTGCCCGGTGGAATTGTTTTTACTGCCCTCCTTTGAGGAGATGAGCACCGCGCTAGATCACAGAACTGCTTTCGAAATTCTACTGAGTTTCAGAACCTTTTATGTATTTATTTATTTAGTCATATGTGAAATGGTGTTCATTGGGGTGGAAAGCAAGTCTCCAAGTGTTGTGGTTAGTTAGATCCTGACCTGTGTTTTCTAACACCCATTCTGCACCGAAAGCCATAAGGTGATAAGGAACTTCTCGCTGGAGAATACTCTTATTTGGTATCACTTTGGTTATAAACTTGATTCCGCATTGTCTCTATTAAAAGTGTACCTGCTGTCCAGTAAGTTGGATTTCGGTTTTGTGTTGCTGTGTTTGCCATATTGGGCGCATCTGAGCACAGTCATCCACAGTGGATTTAGCCTCAAGACATGTGATTGTCCTGGCAGTATGACTTCTGTGATTCCCCCACCCCCCCATTCCCAATCGGTGGATGCTTGAAACAAACTCCAGCATGAAGAGCAATCTGCCATCGTGCTGTTTAATTGGATGCTGTCCCCCCCCCCCCAATCCTTTGTTGGGGATGAGGGGAGAGGAGGGAGAATGGTTACTTGGAAACAGAAAGGAATTCTATACAAGCAGCTGCTTTTGTGTGCTTTTTAGCACATGTTTGTGGGAACATATTGTGAAGGTCTGTTGCTGCCTTGTGGAACTGTAGGGGGGGAAAGCAAGCCGACCGTTGCTGGGATGTATCAGTGAATCCAGCTTAATGGACAGCCCATTTTACATTGCAAAGTAGTTACCCTTGTTGATCTTTGACAAACAGCCCCCCTGAAATCGGTTTCTCTCCCACCCCTTTTAATTGATCAGGTATTGGAGAGAAGTATTCAACATGGGAGCCAACCAAACGCGAGTTAGAGCTGCTTCGACACAACCCCAAGCGGAGGAAAATAACTACAAACTGCACCATAGGTAAGGGAGAGACGGCTTTTCTGTGCCATTCTGCAGCGTCCGTGCTTCACAGCAACTTCCCCCTTACCCTTAAATGGATTTCTGATCTGCCCCTGTGGGTTTGATGCAATTGTGCTTTTGACTCCAGTGTCTAAAATGACAGAAGGACGGACGGACGGACGACCACGGATCTCCATTGGAAGCCTTCAGAGCGTGGGTACTAACACCAACTCGCGGGAGGAAAATGTGGCTGCCGCTTAACTAACCGGTGGGAAGGTGTGCGTAATGACCCAGTGGTGCTGGTGGGGAATCAAAAAAGCCCTCAGAGCCTTTCTTCTCCTGTTTGAGCTCCTATAGGCTCCGTGACCAGTGAGCTGATGCTGGAACAAATGATGCAGCCAAATCAGAGCTCTTGCTTATTTGAGCACTTCAGAAGTCCCATTAGCAAAGTGGAACAAACACATGTATATTTCCCCCCCCTTCCGTCGCTTCAGTATGCCGCCGACTTCAAAAGGAATCATTCAGACTCTCATTTTTCTTCACAGATGATACGATTTGGCAGTTTACGTGTTACTGTCTTTTCATCATTTGTGTGTTCACTCTAGGCCTTGCATGACAGCTAATTTTGAAACACAGGTATGACTTGAAACGGCCAGAAAAGAAGGATTTGTGTTTAAATTGTGTGGCTTTGGGGCCCTCTTTAATTAATGGCACAAGAACATAAGAAAGGCCTTGCTGGATCAGACCAGGGCCCTTCTAGTCCAGCAGTCTGTTCATGCAGTGGCCAACCAGTTGCCTCTCGGAAGCGCTCTCTGTCTCTCTCTCTCTCTCTCTCTCTCTCTCTCTCTGTCTCTCTCTCTCTGCCTCTCTCTCTCTCTCTGCCTCTCTCTCTCTGTCTCTCTGTCTCTGTCTCTCTGTCTCTGTCTCTCTCTCTCTCTCTGTCTCTCTCTCTCTGTCTCTCTCTCTCTCACACGCTCATATGCACACACAGAGTACACCTTAAGAGAGGACAATACTCACCGGATTTGTGTATGGTGAGATGGTGACTGCAGCTGTAGCCCATTTTCCCCCATTAGATTTGGGAAGATTCAAAAACAGCTGCTGCTGGATTCCTGGGTTTACCTGTGCGTGGCTTCAGCACAAGGGTCAGAGATCCTGCCCAAATTTGCAATGTTACTGTGCTGTTGGGTTTCCACTTTGATCTCCTCATCCCTCTTCTCTCCTCTTCCCTCTCCTCCCAGTGATTCACCTTAAGCTCCTGGCTTTCTAATATTTGCCTTTGGTTGCGTCTGCTCCTCTCTCTTCTCTTCTCCTTCCTTTGTCTTCATTCTGCTGGCTCATTGCTCCTGTGCAAAACCCTCCCTCTGGTTTCTTCATCTGGCTTCCTGTTTTCACTCCTTTTCTCTTTCAGTTCCTTTTCTTTGGAATTCCCTTCTGACAATTAGACAGCCTCATTGTTTGTGCCATTTTTTTTTTATAAAGAAAACATTTAAAACATAGGGGCTTTTCTCCCCGAGGACTTTCCATCCTAGCTGGTCTCTGCTGCAGCCCCTTCCTGTGTTGGTGAGACCGTGAGCAGGGCCTCCCCTTTTAACTCATTATTATTAGAAAAGAGAAAGAGTCCAGTAGCACCTTAAAGACTAACACTGGCAGGGTAGGAGCTTTTGTGAGCCATGGCTCACTTCTTCAGATACAGCTAGAATGTGATTCCATCTATCCTTAAGTAGAGAAAAGTGACTTAGACACACAATGTCAAAAGCAAGAACATGACATTAGCAGGCGTGATTGGATTAGGTGTAATATGCAGAGGTGTAGTAGGTGTGGAGAAATTAGCATTGGTAATGAGACAGGAATCCCAGATCTCTGTTAAATCCAGGAGAGTGCATAGTCTTGAGTTTCGTTATCAGTTGTAATTCAGCAGTCTCTCTAATCTCCCTTTGAAATCTCTTTGTAAGAGAACTGCTACTCTTAAATCAGCAACTGAATGTCCTGGAATGTTGTGGTTTCTGTCAGACTTGAACACATGAAGCTGCCTTCTACTGAATCAGATCCTCAGTTCATCAAAGTCAGTATTGTCTACTCAGACTGGCAGCGGCTCTCCAGGGTCTCAGGCAGAGGTCTTTCACATCACACCTACTTGCCTAGTCCCTTTAACTGGAGATGCCGGGGATTGAGCCAGGGACCTTTTGCACACCAAGCAGAGGCTCTACCACTGAGCCACAGCCCCTCCCCTTATCTCCATTTAAAATTTGTCTCAGGGATTGGCCTGTTTGTCCAATGTAGAGGGTGGAAGGGCATTGCTGGCATGTGATGGCATAATTATTATGCCACTATAAGGCATAAATATTAAATTGCTCTCTCTTATGTTTGCAATTTGCACCCTGTCAGCCTTCCCCCCCCAAATCCTGTTCAAGAAATTCAGAGAAACGGCAGGCAAAGTGCAGATTTCAGATCTTCTGCTTCTACCACCCTTTAAAAAAATAATAGTTCGCTTTTCTCATGAACACACGAAGCTGCCTTACACTGAATCAGACCCTGGGTCCATCAAAGTCAATCTTTGTCTACTCAGACCGGCAGCAGTTCTCCAGGGTCTCAGGCAGAGGTCTTTCCCATCACCTACTTGCCTAGTCCCTTTAACTGGAGATGCCGGGGATTGAACGTGGAACAACCTGCATGCCAACCAGCCGCTCTACCACTGAGCCACAGCCCCTCCCTGAATGGGGATCCAAAGTAGCTTTTCACATTTCCCCCCCCCCCATCCCTCCACTTCATCCTCACAACCACCACCTTGTGAGGTCAGGTTAACGTGATTGTGAGAGGTCCAGGGTCACCTTGCCAGCTTCCATGGCTGAGGAAGGGATTCGAACCTGGTCTCCCCAGGTCCTAGCCTTACGCTTGAATCCCCGCGCCACATCCTACTTCCAAAAGAATGTCCCCCCCACCCCACCCCAGCCCCACTGTAATATTGAGTTCGTGCCGCGATAGTGTACCTTAAAAAAACTCAGCTGAGAGCAGGGAATGGAGAACGAAGGCTGGAGAATCTGCAGCAGTACTTTAATGGTACTGCTGAGAAACGCACATGTGGAAACCATCCCTGTACCCTGGGAATGAGAGCTCAGTGGAAGCGGCGAATTTGACTTGCTGCTTGCTTGCTTTGAGACTTGTGGGTCCCCCCCCCCAATGGTGTATTTTTGGTGTTGTGAGGAAAACGAGGCTGTGAATCACTTAGCCAAATGGAGACGCTGGGGCAAATCTGTATTTTGGAGAAAGTTGAATGTGCATGGGCTCCACGAACAGTGATTTATTTTTATTTTTTAACCAGTGGTTTGCTTGGCCCTGAAAGGCATTCCAGGTTTTTTTCCCTCCCAAAAGGTTTTTTTTTTTAAACTTTAATGTCTCTGTGTGCTGTGCACTCCTGCTCTCTCTGGGGAGGGGGGCGGAGGAAAAAAGGCTTGTGAAACTCAAGGGACTAGGGAAATGACTGATCTTCATCTTCCTGAATCTCCTGCTGGAGCCTTGAGTTTGTGTTGAGATTTTAAAGGGTTTTAATGATCAAAGTGTCCGAGACTTGTAGGCTTAGGTTGTGTTTGACAGGGGAAAGTTTTGGTTTCTTCCTCAGAAGCACCTTAGGCCTTTGACCAGGGAAAGGGCAGCGTTGTCCTCGTCCGTCAGATTCAGCTCGTTGTCCCCAAATGGCTTATAAATATATACCTACTTTCAGTTTTTCCCCAGGGTGATTTCCCCCCCCACACACACACACTGATGCGCGTGCCTTGCGAATCCAAATCTGCAGAGAGCCCCTGCGAATACGGCCGGTATCTGGAAAGCTGTCTTTTTTGTGTTTGTAATTTTTAAAAATTGCAGATAACAGGACTTGTCCACAGCAGATCTGTTTAATCGCGGGTGTCATTAGGCAGAAATGCCACCCAAACTCACCATTTCTATATTTTTCATTCATTAATTCATTATTTACTTGTTAGATTATCCCGCCCCTCCGTGGTCAAGGCCAGGCTCGGGCCGGCTCACAACCATCAATAATACAGTTTAGTTATAAAACAATGCATCATCATAATAAGTCATCATTAAAATTCTAAGAAAACCCCAATTTTATACATTCCAATGTCTCAGGCGCCATTTCAATGAGACATTCCAATGTCTCAGGCGCCAATCGGTGCATGAATAATCCTTCAGTCAGGAGAAGATGGTGGGCAGGCAAGATGGAACAAGATTGAACACATAAGTACATAAAAACAAGAAACAAAAAACATAAGTACAAGATTGAATACATCAGTACATAAAAACCGGAGCAGGGAGGCCAGTATTGATGGAAACCGTAGCTGTCCTCAACCGTATGCCTGGCATCTCCATCTTGCAGGCCCTGCGGAACTGAACCAAGTCCCACATGGCCCGGGTCTTATTAGATTGGGGTTTCCAACCGCCAGGTACTATCTGGAGATCTTCTATTACAATTGATCTCCAGCCGATAGAGATCACCTGGAGAAAATGGCTGCTTTGGCAATTGGATTCTTTGGCATTGAAGTCACTCCCCTCCACAAACCCCGTCCTCAGGCTCTGCCCCCAAAAATCTCCCACCGGTGGCAACCCTACATTAGACGGAGGCCATTCAGCAGTGGCAAAGAAGGCCCCAGTTTCTAACAGGCCTGTCAAACCAGCCTTAAGACAAGAATAGTCAATAAACAGTATGTGACAGATCTAACAGGAGCCATGGGTTCATACTAGGAGGAGGTAGTCCCTCTGTTTTAAAAAGCTTTCTCTTTTACAAAATAACCATCTATACAAGATGAAAGCCAGCGTTGTGTAGTGGTTACAGTGTTGGACTGGGATCTGGGAGACTCCAGGTTCAAATCCTCACTCGGCCATGGAAGCTTGCTGGGTGACCTTGGGCCAGTCGGACACTCTTGGCTTTGACCCTGGGAAGAATTTGTATAGGAGACCTCCAAGAGATACCAGGGTCGTGACGTGGAGGCAGGCAACGGCAAACCACCTCTGAACGTCTCTTGCCTAGAAAACCCTTTGGGGTCGTCATAAGTCAGCTGTGACTTGATGGCAAAAAACGAACTAACTGCAAAAAACTGGGATACTGCAACCCCCCAAAAAACAATATTTTATTCCTATGAAAATGTGAGACTCCAGCCAAGACAGGTTATCACTGCTCCTAGGCCATCGCAATAATAATATTCATTATATTTAAAGTACCAAAAGAAAAGATTAAAATTGTCACGTGGAATAAAGTTATGTAAATGTCAGGAATCTCTTGTCAACATCACGAGCGCTATATTATATATTTTCCCTCCAACGTTTGCTGTTTTTTTCTCCTCTCGCAAGCATAACCAAAAAACTCCCTTCTCTCATTGTCGTCCCCAATAATTGGTAGAATCGTCAATATTAATCATTTTTATACTTTTTTCCTGCATGTGTTCGTAGCTGGATTACCCCAGAGTGTTCATCTGGCTGACCTGACTCCGTCTTTGTTCGGGTCGATTGGGTTTTTCCTAGACTTCCTTCAAAGGTGTGGGTGCCAGAGAGAACAGACAGCCTGATATTCACACGCTAGTACCACGAACGACACAGGATTCTTGCCAAGTATTTCAAGTACTTAATGGGTTGGATCCAGACTAAATTTTCTGTTTATGCCAGGCACTTTTCTTTCTCGGCAGAACATAACGTTCTCCCTCCCCCCCCAACGGATCTCCCTGAAATGTTGCTCCTGGGGGAACGGGACCCTCAGGAATAGTTCAAGAAACAAATTGGGGGTCCGCAGCGGGAAGAGGGAATCGGTGGAAATTACTGCTTCCATCAATTGAAAATTAGCGTGGATCCAACCCAGTGGTTACATGAGTAGGAAGAGGGGAAAGTGTCTGTGGTCTTGGTGAATAGTTGACAGGTTTGGGTGCATGTTTGGAATCTGGGTGCGGCAGAAATATCTAATTCCAAATGGCACCATAGAGGAAAGATGCAGGGGGGTTTCTTTGCAAACCTGAAGGAAGTCCTAGTTTTGCAGAAAAATCTGAAATGTAAAACTCCCCAAATAATAGAAACAATGCCTGTAGCTTTAAGGGGAAAAAAACACGCCGCCAGCAGCCATTTTGGAAGTTGCTAGGCATCTGCAGTGATATTGCTGAGCCCTTTAAGCCTTGGTTTTCTGTATGGCAAAGTGTGGTGAGGGGGCACTTGGAGGCCAAAACAGCCCCACAAAAGTTCTGTCCGCCTCCCCTGTCACATCCCCTGATAGAGGAGGATTGGCTGGGGCAGGCCCTCGGCAACAACAGCTGGAGACTCACCACACATACAGCTGTGCCTGGCTCAGCGTGGATGCCAACATGGTACAACCGGGGCCCTGGGCTAGCCTGGTGGCTGGTGCCGCACAACTCGGCCAGACTGTGCCCAGGGAGAGGCTTCCAGGAGGCAGGAAGGAGGGAAAACTGAAGACAGGGGTTATCTGGTGGGTGGGAAGGAGGGAAGGAATGGGGAGAAGAGGGTACAGGGGTTTTCGGGCATCAGAAAGAGGGAATAGTGGGGGAGGGGGAAATTAGATGCCAGCCGCAAGTCCTTGCGGGTCCCCTGCTTGCATACTTTTTTTTCATGTAATTAGACAAAATGTTGCACGGGGGGGGGGGGACTCTCCTGGAGAAGACGCGGGCTCTGCCTTGGAGAGTAGAGGCGACATCTCCCAGCGCAGTCACACCGCATAGCTGCTTAGTTTCCCAGTGTAAGAATCCTGTCTGCAAAGGCCGGAGCTGAATTGTCCCATTCGCGGTGTCGTATCAGGCTGCCCGAACAGCTCGCTCTGAACCAGAAGACCCGGTATCATTTCGACTAGGGCACTGTTGGATGTTGTCCGAAGCAAACGAAAACAGTCCTCCTGCCTCATCCTTCCTGTTTTATAAAAAAGAAAAAAGCCCCCAACACCTCCAGGAAAAACAAAACATTGCTAGAGGTGAGTGTGTCCAGTGAGTTTCCAACAGCGATGAGAGAGAAGCTGGGAAGGAAGGAAGCGAACACCAGTGTTTCCTTGGTTTGCCTCTCTGGTTTGGTATCACGGGGCGGGCATGTGTGTCACTCTCGCCATGAGATCAGTGCTCCTGAACAGGCTGAGGTATTAAGGGGGGGGGGGGGATCAGCCTGCCTCTGATTAGCATATGAAGTGACTTTGTGGCTGGGAGACTCTCCCCGGCATTAACAGTAGGCAAGCATTTGCTTTCCCAAAGCGCATGGGTAATTAGCCAAAGCCACCTGGGATTCCCATTTTGCAGTGTTGCTGGGAAAAAAAACAGAGGCGGAGGGAAGAGCCTCCTTTAAAAAAAAAAAGAGGGAGAGAGAAAGGAAGGAAGGAGCGAATCCTTTTTCAGGAAGGACGATGTGGCGTGGGGGGTGGCGGCACCGCAGACAATGGTGGCGTCACGGTGGCAGGTGGCTCTTGCAGCTGCGTGACCTGAGAGGAGCGGAGCCTGAGCGGAATAAATATTGCAAGAGTTCTCCAGTTGTAAAGGTGGCACAGGGGAAGAGAGAGAGAGAGAGAGATAGAGCGTGTGCGGAAGGGGGGGGGCTGGAAAAATTACTTCTGGTCCGGTAAGCAGCTACCAGAAGTTCAGTCTGGCCTTTCCCTTCCGTATCGTATGAAGTATGCATGAGCTTTGGTGCGTAAGGGCCTAACTAGAGATGATAGGAATGTGTGGAAGGGCTGCACGGATTTTTCAAGGGCTTTCTTACTTTTCTTTTCAAGTGGCGGACGCGTTTTTTTTTTTTGGTCCAGTCCTTACCTAGTTCACGTTCTGGTTCCCGTTTAAATCTAGCTCGAATGACGAACCTTTGGCACGGGTTTAAATTTTTAATCGCTGACGACTTGGTGAGCGAAACGGAACAGCCCGTACGAGTGGAATTTCTGATCTCCTTTCTTCTGATAAACGTGTTACGCCGGTACCTGAAGAGTGCTTTCAGCTCCCTACAAATAAATGTGTGTTGTTTACATAGAAGTTTGTATTCTTTAATGTAGCATCTCACCTGGGTGGAAAACGTACTACTTAGTTGTCATCGTTGTTACCCAAATCAGTCCTTGAGCTGGGTCTGTCATGTCAGAACACTTCTTTTTTTTTTTTACTGTCAAGTCACAGTGGACTTATGGTAATCCCTGGTGAAGTTTTCAAGGCAAGAGATGTTCAGAGATGATGTGCCGTTGCCTGCCTCCGCGTCACACCCCTCGTGTTCCTTGGAGGTCTCCTATCCAAATCCTTGCCGTTGTTGACCCTGCTTAGCTTCTGAGATCTGACGAGATCAGGCTAGCCTGATCCTATCCAAGTCAGGACTTCAGAATACCCTAGGCATGTACAGACAAGGGACAAGCACTGGGGTCCAATCAGAACCATTCCATTCCATGACTCCCAGAAGAAGACGACTACGAAGAGTTGGCTTTTATATGCTGAGTTTTTCTACCAGTGCAGGAAGACTCAAACCGGCTTACAATCACCTTCCCTTCTCCCCTCAACCAAAACCCTGTGAGGTAGGTGGGGCTGAGAGCTCCAAGAGAGCTGTGACTAGCCCAAGGTCAACCAGCTGGCTTCGTGTGTAGGAGTGGGCAAACCAACCTAGTTCTCCAGATTAGTGTCTGCTGCTCATGTGGAGGAGTGGGGAAACCAACCCGGTTCTCCAGATTAGCGTCTGCTGCTCATGTAGAGGAGTGGGGCACCAAACCTGGTTCTCCAGATCAGAGTCCACCGCTCCAAATCACTTCTCTTCACCACTACATCACACTGGCTCTGACCCAGCGATCCAAAGAATGGAAAGAAAAGAAAGGGAGACAACATATTCAGCCCACCAGTTATTTTTATTACCCCAACAAAGTACAGGTTCCAAGAGTAAGGTTTTGAAAAGAAAGCGAAACAAAACATACAAGGAACCATACTCCACCTGTCTTGGAGTGCCCAGTATCTTAGTGTTGTGTAGCAAGACAGCGGGAGAACCATCAATTCTGCAAGTTGTGTTTATATTGGACTGGAACGGTTCCAACTGGACCCCAGTGCTTGTGCCTAGCCTGTACACATGGAGGGATTTCTCACATGACAGACCTGGATCATGGTCTGGTTTGGGCCACATCATGCTTGGTTTGCTTTCAGTTTACTCGACTCAGTTATATTTTTTGTATTATCTCTCTGTGTGGCTGACATTTAAAAATATTTAAATGCAGATTCCCCACTCCAAGTAGCCGCAGGTTAATCAGTTTCCCCAGAACATTGCTTGAAGCTCTTTGTGTACATTGTTCCAACAAACGTGGCAGGAGCACCTTTTCTGAGGACAAATTTGATTTCCACATCAGTTCTAAATTCACATTTAAGCCTGTTGGTGAATTGTTCCGGTCAGCGCTTTTCGCCTTATCCAGTAAACCAACTTCTCAGAAATTGGTTTGGTGAGACTGCTTTCCTGCAGAGGAGTCACTGCTCTTTTTGAAGTCACTAGCAGTATTTTTACTGATTTTTAAAGGTGCAGTATTTTGTGTGCGTGTGTGTGTGCTAAATGCCTTAAAGTGGCTTTTGACTATTGTTAACAGCTTTGCTCAGGTCTTGCAGACTGAGGGCCATGGCTTCCTTTATACAATCCATCTCAAGTTGGTCTTCTTCTTTTACTGCTGCCTTCACCTTTTCCTGGTGTTATTGTCTTTTCCAGTGACTCTTCTCCTAATGTGACCAAAGTACGATAGCCTCAGTTTAGTCATTTTAGCTTCCAGGGAGTGTTCAGGTTTGATTTGATCTGGAGCCCACTGATTTGTCTTTTTTGGCAGTCCACGGTATCCGTAAAGCTCTCCTCCAACACCACATTTCAAATGACTCTGCTTTTCCCCCGTCAGCTTTTATTTTATTTCATGCCAGTATTTTAGCCATTGTTAAATATGGTTTCATACTTACCCATGAATGTCTCTGTAATACTTGGGCTATCCCTTTTCACCTTTGGCTAATACAGTAATAATTAGAACATTTTGAAGCCTTGATATGCATTCCCCCCCCCTCTTTTCTTCTTTACAAGGATGTTGTATGTGTTTCTGAAAACAGCAAACCACTCCAGGAGGCTCAATTGTACCAGCCATCTGTGAGTAAAGAAGCACGCAGCTGCTTCCGAGTTCTGAGAGGTTTGCTGCTTCTGGAAATCTGTGGACGACGTTAAATTTTAGTCAAATCAAAGCTTTCAGATTTGCTGCCTAACGGGATGTGTCTAATCTGGTGATTTGGATGCAGTTGGCTTCGGTTTTCAATGCCTAGCGACGTTCGTGTGTCTGGGCACGACCATGTGCCTTTTGGTGATGCTGCTTTGCAGATTTCCATTTAGGGATTGGAGAATAAATCAGAACTTGGGAAATAAGACTCCTTTCTGCGAGGAGAATGTGTTGCCTGCGTAAAGCAAGTTGAAGTGTAGGATTTGTTGCTGCTCTGAATTATCTTTTCTTTTCCCTCTCATGTTGAAGGACTTTGCTGTCCTCGGTATAATGTGCAATTTAGAACAGTGCAGTCTGAAGCCTGTCTGTGGCTAATAGTTTAACAGAAAACTACCTCTGGTTACTGTAGGTTAACAGGGACAGATTGCAGTTCAGGCTATCTTTTCTATTTACAGTTCAACAGATTGGATTTTTATATTATGTTGCTCAGCTATGTGTGTGTGTGGTCATAGAATCCTAGAGTTGGGAGGGACCACCAGGGTTATCTAGTCCAACCCCCTGCGCAATGCAGGAAATTCACAACCACCTCCCCATGTACACCTCCAGTGACCCCTACTCCGCGCCCAGAAGATGGCCAAGATGCCCTCCCTCTCATCGTCTGCCTAAGGTCACATAATCAGCGGGTTATAAATCACAAAATAAATAAATAAAGTATTAACCAGGGCCAACCCTGCTTAGCTTCTTCCGAGATCTGACGAGGTTGGTCTAGCCTGGCCCATCCAGGCCAGGGTGTTGCAAGCATAACTGTATCAAACAATAGAAATATGAGCGAGGCCTGGCCCAGACATGCAGTGGGGTATGATGGCAGAGTACTGGGATGCTAGAATGGGCTGTACCTTTTCCACCTGCAGGGGAGGGAATTTTTCATAGAATCATAGAGTTGGAAGGGACCACCAGGGTCATCAAGTCCAACCCTACACAATGCAGGAAATTCACAACTACCTCCCCCCCACACCTAGTGACCAGAAGATGGCCAAGATGCCCTCCCTCTCATCATCTGCCTAAGGTCACAGAATCAGCATTGCTGACAGATGGCCATCTAACCTCTTCTTAAAAATCTCCAGGGAAGGAGAGCTCACCACCTCCCGAGGAAGCCTGTTCCACTGAGGAACTGCTCTTAGAAAGTTCTTCCTAATGTCTAGACGGAAACTGTTTTGATTTAATTTCAACCCATTGGGCAACAGGAAACAACTCTGCACCCTCCTCAATATGACAGCCCCTCAAGTGCTTGAACATGGTTATCATATCCCCTCTCAGTCTTCTCCTCTTCAGGCTAAACATACCCAGCTCCTTCAACCTTTCCTTTTTTTTCTTCTTTTTTTAAATAATTTTTTATTAATTTTTAACAACATAAAAAAAACATAAAAATTACAACAACAAAAATAATAATTATAATAATAACCAAAGTAACAATGAGAAAAAACCAGGAGTATCCATATATATTCAGTAATACAATTCAAACTATCACTATTAACTCTATTAAGATACCCCTTTTCCCACCACCCACCACCTTTTGTGACCCTTCACCTGACTTCCGAAGAAGTGCTATGACAGTTTCAAACTTATTTATTACTATAAAATATAAAAATATTTTAAAATTGCTAATTTCTATAACTCACTAAATAATTTAATAAAATCCGTTTTTGCCAGTTTATCCCAATATGAGGCGGCCTTTTTCCACATGTTTTTAAATTCTTCCATATCCTTTCCATGAAGTAATTCCGTTAATTTGGCCATCCTCATATATGTCCATAATTTCTCTCTCCAATCAATTATTAGAGGTTTATTCACTTGCTTCCAAATTTTTGCAATTACAATTCTTGCCCTCCTCTGGACACGTTCCCCTACATCAGGGGTCCCCAGCGTGGTGTCTGCGGGGGCCATGGTGCCTGCCAATACCTTTCTGGCAGCCGCCAAGTGTTTTTAGGAAGTGGGTGGGGTCAGGTAGGACTTTTGCCCAGCAGGGCGTCTGATTGGCTATTGGAGGTTTGATTGGCTGTGCAGGTTTTTTTTGGAATGTTGCTATGACAGCAGCTGCCACCACAGCATACAGATCTGCAGCGAAGCGTTGGCAATCATTTTGTGGCTGGCTCCGCCTCCTGCGGCAGCCATTTTTTAGCTGTGCCTGCCATGCCGTGTCAAAATTCCAAATGTGCCCGAAGGCTCAAAAAAAGAAGATAACTTTAAAAAATGTAGTGAGATCACTTCTTAAGGGGCTCACAGTTTGCTGTCAGTTGAAATGAGGCCACATTGGTATCTCTTAGAAGGAGGAGGAGGAGTTTCTATATGCCGACAAGACTTACAATCACCTTCCCTTCTTTCCCACAATAGACACCCTGTGAGGTAGGTTGGGCTGAGGGAGCTCTAAGAGAGCTGTGACTAGCCCAAGGTCACCCAGTTGGCTTCATGTGTAGGAGTGGGGAAACAAATCCAGTTCACCAGATTAGCCTCCACCGCTCATTTGGAGGAGTGGGGGAATCAAACCCAGTTCTCCAGATCAGAGTCCACCATCCCAAACCACCGCTCTTAACCACCACATCACGCTGGCTTAAAATGCTCCGAGCGCCTATGAAAGGAAACGATGCTCACCTCTGCTGGCGCACCCAAGAACAACTGCTGTTTTGCCCCAGTAAGCAAGCAAAGAACTAATCGCAGTTCTGTTCCCAAGAGCAATACATATTTGTCATGTTCCCTCGCATGTCATCTCTTTGTCACCATACATTCGAATTTCAGCATCCAGATTAAGGGCTAGGAGAGCTGAAATTCGGTATGCTCCAAAAAGGCAAAGCTGGAACGTCAGATATAGGATTTGACACATCGGTGCTGCGAAGAATTTTGGAGTGGCTTTCTGAAATGTATTTATTTCGGCAGGAATGTGGCACCGGTAGTGTTCTGCTTGAAAGGGTTAGGTTATCACCACTCTGCCCAAGTTTCTCAGCATTCTCGATATAATTGGCTGTCCTGATTTAAGCAAGTCTTAATGCTTGCAAAGGGAGAAATGTATACACTGAACCTTCTTTTAAGGAGCCGCTCTCTCGTATAGTTTGGAGCAATCCGGAGCGGATAGCTCATTTTGTTTCTGGATGTCTAATTCTGAGTTGCAGAAAACCTACCCTTGAGAGTGCCGAAGAACCGACAAACTTGAGCTGCGTGCATGAATTTCCAGAGCACGGAACTGCAGATTACAAGCAGCAGTTTAAACGAGGTCAAAAAATATCCCGATCCACAGAGTTTTGCTTTGGCTGAGAGTCATGAAGATTCATGACTGAGAGTCATGAAGATTCATGTCTTCATTGCATTTGTGGGAAAGTCTGACTATTTCAGCTACCCCCTATCCTTTATTCTTTTTTGGTGAGCTGCTGTGCGTATACTTTACGCACACACACAAAGCCCACTTAATTATGTACCTGTTGGCAGCTCATTTGGGGATTTGAGACTGAGAAGGGGTGTCTTTTCTTATGTTACAGGTTGTAATTTAATTGTTGCACGCCTCTAAATATTTTGTGCGGTGGTCAGGGATTCTGGAGCCCTTGATTGTTCTCTTTTGAATGTGATCCACGGCTATTAGCTTAACCACAGACTCCCAAGGGGATAGATCTAACTAGGGATCTTGGACGGCTTTGTGCATGGTGGCGGCAGTGTTACTCGCGCATTGTGAACTTTGGATGCTGCCAGGAAGCTTTTAAAAAGTTCCTCTAAAGTCGCTTTCGACTCATGGTGACCCTATGAATCAGTGTCCTCCAAAACGTCCTATCTTTAACAGCCTTGCTCAGGTCTTGCAAACGGAGGGCCGTGGCTTCCTTTATAGAGTCCATCCATCTCTTGTTGGGTCTTCCTTTTTTCCTGCCGCCTTCAACTTTCCCCAGCATGATTGTCTTTTCCAGTGACTCTTGCCTTCTCATAATGTGACCAAAGTACGATAGCCTCAGTTTAGTCAATTAAGCTTCTAGGGTCAGTTCAGGCTTGATTTGATCTAGAACCCCCTGATTTGTTTTTTTTGGCAGTCCACGGTATCCATAGCCCTCTCCTCCAACACCACATACTTAACACACACACACAAATCAGGGGCGTCAAACTCATTTGTTATGAGGGCTGGATATGACATAAATGTCACTTCGTCGGGCTGGGCCATGTGTACCATAAAATTTAATGCCTGGTACTGGAGATACAAACTTTATAGAAGACACAGGCAAAGCCAATGAATGATATTAGTTTTACTTTATTTTTTTAAACTTAAAATACAAACACACTTAACGCAGTAACACTCTTACAGTATTTAATTTTATTTAACTGTCTTTGATAATTGACACCTCGGGACTGGGGGGAGGGTGGTTGCCTCGCAGGCCGGATAAGAGCTCTCAAGGGTCCTGATTCCCCCCCGCCCAGGCCTTTTGTTTGACACCCTTGCTGTAAACTATAAGATATTACTGAGCCTATCTCAGTGGCCAGTAGTTCGAAAGATAATTTTTTTAGTCAGATATTTTTATTTTGTATTTGTTTTACTTCCAAACTTTTTAATCTATTAATATTCTTTCCTTATATTTGACATTGTATATTTTATATATGATTTTATCAACGTTTTATATTTCTTGTCTTCATATTTTATCATAAGGGAGGAGCGGGGAGGCAAGGAAGAAAGGAAAGGAAAAAGGAGAAGTAGAAAGAGGGTGGTGGGAAAGGTGGAACGGGGAGAGGAATAAAGGAGAAGTGAGAGGGGAACACACCTACTTTAAATGGGTTGCAAATGCCCCATGTGTGTGTGTGTGTGTGTGTGTGTGTGTGTAAAGTGCCGTCAAGTCGCAGCCAACTTATGGTGACCCCTTTTGGGGTTTTCATGGCAAGAGACTAACAGAGGTGGTTTGCCAGTGCCTTCCTCTTAACAACAACCCTGCTATTCTTTGGTGGTCTCCCATCCAAATACTAACCAGGGCTGACCCTGCTTAGCTTCTGACATCTGACGAGATCAGGCAAGCCTGGGCCACCCAGGTCAGGGTTATGCCCCATAAATGATTCTAATCCTGAGTTCTCCCATCCCAAGCAGCAGAAAATTTATCGTCTCTTTAACTCCCCAACTAGTAATAAATACACTGCCCTAGCCCTTGATTTCCCGGCTCCTTCTAAGTTTAATAGTAATGAGGGGAAAAAAACAGTTATTCTGAGGATAGATCCCGAGACAAAAAACAGTCTTGATTCATGCATAAACTACACATTAGATAATATTGTGGAGCCGGGCCTTACGTTTGACACCCTCGCTCTAAACCAGAGGTTCCCAAACTGTGCTCCACGGAGCATGTGGTGCTCCGCGAAACAACTCCTAGTGCTCCATGAAGAGATTGGAAAGAAAAATACTACTGTCGTTCTGTTTAGAATGGGAGAGCCAGCGTGGTGTAGTGGTTAAGAGCGGTGGTTTGGAGCGGTGGACTCTGATCTGGAGAAGCGGGTTTGATTCCCCTACTCCTCCACATGAAGCCAGCTGGGTGACCTTAGGCTGGTTACAGCTCTTAGAGCTCTCTCAGCCCCACCTACCTCACAGGGTGTCTGTTGTGGGGAGGGGAAGGTGATTGCAATCCGGTTTGAGTCTTCCTTAAGAGGTAGAGAAAGTTGGCATATAAAAACCAACTCTTCTTCTTCTATATAGGTGCTAGGTGAAAATTAGTGCTCTGTGACTAATTTCTCTCCCGAAAAGTGCTCCATGACTAAAAAAAAGTTTGGGAAACTCTGCTCTAAACCATAAGATATTATTGAGCCAATCTAGGAGGCCAGAAGTTCGAAAGCCTTTTTTTTTTCTAGTCAGATATTTTTTATGAAACCGGTGTAACAACTATGATGAATCCATGAGTCATAGGACTCTCTGTGTGCCTTCCTTTATCTGTGTACAAAGGACAACAAAGAACCTTGTGGCTCACCAGCTTTTTATCGTGTTTTTTTTTTTGGGGGGGTGAGTCACCAGCTGGGTTTGGGTGGGAGGAGAGAGGCAGGTATGAAATACAGATTTGTTCTCTACCTCAGGACCCAGCTGGCTGTTTTGGGATTTTGAAAGCATCTCGAACCCTAACCGTTCGAGGCTCGCGTTCTCGCTCAGAGGCTTGATTCAGCATTATAAAATGTTTTTAGGGCATGCGCCCCCTGTGTGTGTGTGTAAAGTGCCTTCAAGTCACAGCCGACTTATGGCGACCCCTTTTGGGGTTTTCATGGCAAGAGACTAACAGAAGTGGTTTACCAGTGCCTTCCTCTGTACAGCAACCCTGGTATTCCTTGGTGGTCTCCCATCCAAATACTAACCAGGGCTGACCCTGCTTAGCTTCTGAGATCTGACGAGATCAGGCTAGCCTGGGCCATCCAGGTTAGGGCATGCACCCCCTACTTGCCGGTAATCTCCACCTGCCCACGTGGCGCGGAGGGGAAACGCCAGGTCTTTTGGTCGAGCCGGCTCAGCACGAGCCCACGCAGCCAGCCGACACGGAGGGCGATTGGAAGGAGCCTCCTGGCCGCTGCTTATTTGGGTGGGTCAGCGTTTCTGAGGCTAGTTTATAAGAGCTTGTGTTTACATGATAGACATAGGTGGAGAACTGACGAAGTAAAAAGCCAAAAAGGTGTAAAAAGCCAAAAGGCTGGGCTCGCGCATCCTGAGCTCTGGCAACAACACAGGACTCAGTGTACAGTTCTGGTCACCACACCTCAAAAAGGATATTGCAAAGCTTGAGAAGGTGCAGAAAAGAGCAACCAAAATGATCAGGGGGCAAGAGCCACTGCCCTATGAGAAGCGGTTAAAACAGCTTAGGGCTGTTTAGCTGGGAAAGGAGGCTGTTAAGGGGAGACATGATCGAGGTCTGTAAAATTATGCATGATCTGGAGAGAGTGGACAGGAAGAAGCTTTTCTCCCTCTCTCATAATGCCAGAATGTGGGGTCATCTGCTGAAGCTGGAGGGTGAGAGATTCAAAACAGATTAAAGGACGTATTTCTTCACCCAACACATAGTTAAATTGTGGAACTCCCTGCCCTAGGATGTGGTGATGGCTGCCTACTTGGAAGGCTTGAAGAGGGGAGTGGACATGTTCATGTAGGAGAGGGGTATCCATGGCTACTTGTCAAAATGTACACTAGTCATGATGCATACCTGTTCTCTCTAGGATCAGAGGAGCATGCTTATGATACTAAGTGCTGTGAAACACAGGCAGGATAATGCTGCTGCAGTCATCTTGTTTGGGGGCTTCCTAGAGGCACCTGGTGGGCCACTTTGTGAACAGACTGCTGGACTGGATGGGCCTTGGTCTGATCCAGCATGGCCTTTGTTATATTCTTATGAATCACAGTGAGCATTACGGTTCCGTACCCTCAGAATTCTCCCGTTAACGGTGTCAGTTTCGCTATGGTAACTGGCCTGTTTCCTGTATTTCCTGCAGCGGGGCCCTTTCCGTGGCTTTGTGTTCTAGCAGACATCGCTAGCTAGGCCAGCCTTACCACATTTGGTCAAAAGCCTTTGAGGTGCTTGCTGATCAGCTGCATAGATAATAGTTTAAATATGTAGATACCCATATACAGAGACCCATTCACGGTGTCTTTATGCGGCAGTGCAGCTTTTGACGGCTGGAATTCTCTGCCTGGTGGAGAGATCCCAGGCGTTCAGTGTTGTCTTTCCTCGATTCGGTTGCTCTTGTTTTCATGGGTGCAAGGATAGGCAGAGATCCGCACACCCTTCCAGAGTTGAGCGGCGATACACTTCAGCACATTTGGCCTTATTTTATTTTTTTATTTATGTGTGTTGTTTATACACCCCGCCTTTCCCCCCAGTGAGGGCCAAAGTGGGTTACATCAGTCTCCATTTTTATCCTCATGAGAGCCCTGTGAGGCAGGTTAGGCTAGGCATGTTCGACTGGCCCAGGGTCACCTGGCAAGATTCCATGGAAGGTTGGGGATTTGAACCGGGGTCTCCGAGATCGTTGTCTGACACTCTAACCACTACACTATACCGGCTCTCTTGGGAGGGGTAAATTATTATTGTGTGGATGCCTTTAGGTTTTAGGTGGTGGTGAGCTCGCCCCCTCACTGGCAGTCTTTAAGTAGAAGCCAGCCCGTATAGTTGAAGCAGGCTAAGCTGTTCTGTGTCAGATGGGGGCGCCAACAAAAGAAACTCATGCATGGATTGAAGGCAGCAGGAGGAAATAAGACTTGTAGTCGTTGGTGAGCCGGCCCAAGAACGGTACAGTTCAAAAGAACTGGGAACAGAAACCCCTGATGGTGCTGGACCAGAGTTGGATGGGAGCGGGCCAAAGCATAGCGCCAGGCAATATGCCCGGGCAAACACCTGAGGGCATATTGAAGCAACATTACCAGCATCCAATTATCAAACCAGTGGGCAAGGCCAGTCAAGTCGAGAGCAGAGACCTCTGGCCTGTGAATCACCTTGGAGCAGGAGTTGGCTGTGGTGGCCCTGGTTATCTACTCAGGGACTCTAGAAAGCACAGACAAAAACCCCTACCTCAGCTGCACTAAGCACAAGCCCATCTTCACGCAACGCCTTTGAAGAGGGAACTGGTCACGGTTCTGCATAGCGCGTGTCTGTGAACACGCAGTGAAAAGAAGTGTCTGCATTGGTTCCGTATGCTATCTGAGGCCCTCGGCAAGGGCTCGCATAAAATGTTAGCCTCTGGAAAGCTGCTGATAGGACTCGCGATTGTGGCCGACTTGAGCTCTGCAAACCGTATTTGATACGCGCATTCTGAAGCGCGCCTGTTCTGGTTGCAGGTTTTATGGTCTTCCATGCAGAAGAGCATTCCATATACTTAAGGGCAGGGAGAAGCAACGGTACAGTTCTGCTTTTCTTTGTGTTGTGTGGCACAGAAGAGCATCCAGTTCTGAAAGCCCTACCCCCGTTTCGAAGGGGCACAGTCCATTTTCCTTCCTTATCTGCTATTTGCTTAAGTCCTCAGCAACATCACAGGCTGAAATAATCCGAGGGGCTGTGGCTCAGTGGTAGAGTATCTGCTTGGCATGCAGAAGGTCCCAGGTTCAATCCCTGGCATCTCCAGTTAAAGGGACTAGGCAAGTGGGTGAAGTGAATAGACTTCCGCCTGAGACCCTGGAGAGCTGCTGCCGGTCTGAGTAGACAATACTGACTTTGATGGACCAAGGGTCTGATTCAGTGTAAGTCAGCTTCATGTGTTTATGTGATATAACATTATGACCTAAAATGTTTACCACAGCTTTTCTTGATCAGCAATATTGAACAGTATTTCAGGTTTTAAACAATATAGATCCCTGCTTGGTTTGAGAAGAAAGTAGGTGGTCCAGCGTGGTGTGGTTAAGAGCGGTGGATTCTAATCTGGAGAACCGGGGTTGATTCCCCGTTCCTCCACATGAGCAGCGGACTCTAATCTGGTGAACTGGGTTGGTTTCCCCACTCCTCCACATGAAGACAGCTGGGTGACCTTGGGCCAGTCACAGTTCTCTGAAATCTCTCAGCCCTGCCTACCTCACAAGGTGTCTGTTGTGGGGAGATTGTAAGCCGCTTTGAGACTCCTGAAAAAGTAGAGATAATTGGCATATAAAAACCAACTCCTCTTCTTCCTCTTCCTCTTCTTCTTCCTCTTCCTCCTCCTCCTCCTCTTCTTGTTCTTCTTTTTCTTCTTCTTGTTTTTCTTCTTCTTACCCAATACAATACACTAGTTGCTTGCAACTAGTGAAGGAGTAGAAGGAGTTGGGAAGGGAAGAAGATTTTAAGCTGCTTTGAGACTCTTTAAAAGGTAGAGATAATCGGCATTTAAAAACCAACTCTTCTTCCTCCTCTTCCTCTTCCTCCTCTTCTTCTTTGTACCCAATACAATACACTAGCTGCTTGCAAGCAGTAGAAGGAGGTGGAGGAGACATTTTAGAGATGTCACATGGGTTGTGTTGGGTTCCATTTCTCGTTGATTTGTTCAAATCTAGGTCTGGGCTTCTCATAGTGGGGAAAACATGACAGCTAAGAGAAAAGAGAAAACGGTACGGCTTTTCTGCTGAAGAAGTATTGCAAGTACATATTGTCATGCGGCACATATTAACATATTTCAAGACATATAACTTTGCCTTATACGCTCTGTTGGCCACGGGCCTGCGTTTCTCTTATTTTTGAAACACGAAATCTGTCGAGAATAGTGGTAGAAATCTATCGGCAACATATGCTGATCTATTGGGGGCGGGGTGGAGGGAAGGAATTTGGGGGGTGAACTTCATTTTTGTCAGCTTAGTGGGAGTAAAGTCTGTGGGGGTTTTTTTTTTGGTTTTTTTTAAGATACCATCTGCCCAAGATTTTGGTTCTGGTCTCAGGATTCCTGCTGTGCATTCCTCTCTTTTGGAAAAAAAAAAAGTTCTCCTTCTCCTACACAGGCACTTTCTGTCCAGAAGTACGTCTGAGCTCCGTGTTGTTTGGAACGTCAAAGGCCTTGGGTTCTGGTCTCTTTGCAGAAACTGCCTGGATTTTCTGACAGTGCTACTGTGGCTGCTCTCCAGTGGGAGTGTACTATTCTTTCCTTAGATTTCAAGCCACTGGCTATCCATCAACCACTTCACACTATCAAAAAAGGGAAATGAAATTTAATTTTTCCTTGACGCTATAAAGAGAAAAGTTGCCACATCTCTCACGCAATTGACCGATCTGATTGACAGCAGATAACACGGTATCCGCTTCTCAGAAAGTGTCTTTAGCTGTTTTATCCAAGGAGTGATACGTTTATTTCGTGCAATATTATTTTGTGGACAGGCTAAAACAATGTTGGCTAGGGAGTCTATTTTGATCCGGACAAAAAGGGCATTTTCGTTCTTCTGCAGTAATTTTATTGTATCGCCCTTATGTCTCGGCTGAGTGTAGGGCAATACATCTCGCCAATAGGAAAGCTCATTTGAACTTACGGATTTCTAACCAGCGGAAATAGTCTGGCGAGAAGAAAGTTCTGTTGAAGGGTATTAGCTCTCAGGGTTTGAACCGGATGACACCGGGAACCTTTTTTGCATATTGAATTTCCAACATGCGAGGCACGGTTCCGCTCTTCTCGTTCGTGGCCTCGTTGCTGAAGAGCGAGTGACTCGTATGTCTGGAGTCGCTCGAGAATCTTGTGGGTTTTTCTCTCAGCGAAGTGCTTTGCACGGATCAGTGTTTTCAGTGCCGCTCGAAGTTCTTCATCACCAAGCGAGCACACCCCCTCCCGAAATAAATGCCAAACTGCTGCTTGTTGGCAAAGGAGAGGACTGAATTGCCCTAATTACCTCTGCATTGACCCTGCCATTATTCTTAACCTCGCTACTGCAAATTGCACATAATCAAGTTAGAAGGACTAGTCACAAATACTTCCTTGCTTCTTATCCCCCCCCCCCCCCCCAGTTCTTGGTGCTCTGATACAGAAGTGCAGAGTATTCCTCAGATATTCCTCTCATGTTGCTGGGGCAGGAGGAAGGGGGCTTTGTACAAAGGCAGCATTGCATTGCATTGTGTTCCTCCCAAAATGATCATCGTACTTATTCAAATAAACCTTTTAATTCCCTCCCCCCTTTGGCGGTTATTTCAGTCTTTCACAAAAGCCCATATCCTTCGGTGTTCAATTTTAGATTCATTCAGTCCTTTCTAGCCAGAAGAGCCTAACTCAAAAAGAATAAGAGCAGGCGGGGCATGCTTTCAGCATCTTTTACCCATGTGATCTTGGGCTTTCAAGGTGCAAGTTCATTTCCCAGTGCCCACATCTGTGCTGGCAGTGACAGACCGAGAAAGGGATCTTGGGCTGGTGGTGGATAGCTTGATGAAGATGTCCATCCAGTGTGTGGCTGCTGCAAAAAAGGCAAATTCCATGCTGGCCACAATTAGACAAGGAATAGAGAATAAAACTGCTGCTAACATACTGCCCTTGTACAAATCTATGGAATAGATTGTACAGTTCTGGTCACCACACCTCAAAAAGGATATTGCAGAGCTTGAGAAGGTGCAGAAAAGAGCAACCGAAATGATCAGGGGACTAGAGCAACAGCCCTGTGAGGAGCGGTTAAAATGCTTAGGGCTGTTAGGCTTGGAAAGAAGGCAGTTAAGGGAAGACATGATAGAGGTCTTATGCATGGTCTGGAGAGAGTGGACAGGGAGAAGCTTTTCTTCCTCTCTCATAATGCTAGAATGCAAGGTCATCTGCTGAAGCTGGAGGGTGAGAGAAAGGAAAGGTGATTGTAAGTCACTTTGAGACTCTTTAAAGGCAGAGAAAAGCAGGGTATTATAACCAACTCTTCTTCTTCTTGTTCTTCATGCATGTCCCATAGCAACATCTGGTTCTTGCTAGGAGGGCCAGCTTTAGACTATTTGCTACCCTAAGCAGCGAAGCCTATCGGTCTGAGAAGTGTCCCCTGGGATCCTTGCCAGTGTCTCACGGAACTGGGACCTCTCGGGTCCTTTTGGCTACTTCGTCCTGAAATAAGGGAGCCAGCGTGGTGTAGTGGTTAAGAGCAGGGGTTTGGAGAGGTGGACTCTGTTCTGGAGAACAGGATTGGATTCCCCCACTCCTCCACATGAGCGGCAGATGCTAATCTGGCGAAGCTGGTTGGTTTCCCCACTCCTACACATGAAGCCAGCTGGGTGACCTTGGGCTAGTCACACTCTCAGCCCCACCTACCTCACTGGGTGTCTGTTGTGGGGAGGGGAAGGTGATCGTAAGCCGGTTTGATTCTTCCTTAAGTGGTAGAGAAAGTCGGCATATAAAAACCAACTCTTCTCCTTCTCCTTGTCTTTCTTCTCCTCCTCCTCCCCCTCCCCCCACAAAAAAATGCCACTCCAGGAGGCTATTTGTGAAGGAGGGAGTTTAGATTTGATCCTCACCACGGAGCCTCTAATATTTAGGTGTATGTTTGCTTCTGATAATTTAGCTGAGGCAGAAAAAAGGGGCTTATTCTTTATCGTAGAAGGTGTATGAGTGTGTTTTTGCCTGAATCTAGACTGTTTGCAGCCAAACAACCTTAAGAACATTATGAAACAGTGTTGTCGTCTAGCCGGGGCAACCTTTTGTAGACTCGCCCCGCTGTGCCTTCAGCCCAGCGCAGTTCACAACGGCCTTGGCATTGATTTTAAGGGAAGGCCGCACAGTTTGATGCAAGGTTACCGCAGAGCTCCTCCAGTGTTGATTTACAAGGCTGCCGTTTTGAACGGTCTCGGGCGTTTCAAGCGTCTTCTCCTGCATCTTCAAGCCATTCTCTTTGGGGCTGCCTTCGTGTGCCTTTTGCTTGCTTTGGGGATACCTTAATATTCTGTTGGTCAAAGCACACCCCGTCTGCATTATATCTTTGGAGTTCTTCTCCTACATATCCCTGTTTGCCTATAATGGTGGAGGATGACCTGATTATTTTTCACGAGAGCAACAATTATTTGTTTGTTCATTAATTAGGCTTGTATGCCACCCATTCCCGACTTTCAGTCCGGTTCTTACATCGTATTAGTACAATTAAAAACCCAGCAGTTTGTCATTTAAAATCGCCAAGTCACTTAAAATTTACCGGGGCGCCCTGAAACCATATCACAAAACTGTTGTCTGGATCCATTCAGAGGGAAGGAGCAAAGGAAAACAATAAATACTCTCTATCAGGGAAGGGATGGGGATTATATATATATAGGATAAGTAATAATAAGATGGAAGGAGGGGAGAGGCCAGAGAGACTGAATCTGTCACTGTCGTCAATCTTAGGCGTGGTGGAAGGAGTCTGATACTCGTTCAGGCTAATTTAATTCACTGCCTGTGGAATTGTTATTATTTCTTCTTCTCCTTTTCCTTCTCCTCCTCCTTCTCCTCCTCCTCCTATTACTACTACTACACTTTACTTTACTGTACTTTAATGATACTGTTCATGTGGCCAATTCGGCCCTGAACAGTGTCACATGAAGATCACCATTATTTACAATGTAAATAATAATAAAATACATTAAAAAACACTGATTAAACTCAGGCTAGCCCAATCTCGTCAGGTCTCGAACGCTAAGCAGGGTCAGCCCTGGGTAGTATTTGGACTTCCTTAGTGGTCTCCCATCCAGAGTCGTTATGCAGAGGCAGGCAGTGGCAAACCGCCTCTCGACAGTCTCTTGCCTTGAAAACCCCACGAAGTCGCTGTAAGTCAGCTGTGATTTGAAACCCAAAAATCAATAATTTAAAACTGCCAGTAGGCAGAACTAATCAAATGCCGTCGTGAATAAAACTGTCTTCAGGTGCCTCCTACATATTGAGAGTGAGGGGGCCAAAATCACCTCACTGGGGTGGTTGTTCCGTAATTGTGGGGCTGCCACCGAAAAGGCCCTCTTTCGTGTACCCAGCAAACAAGGTTCTTTGATCCAGAGCCATAACAAGGCACATACAATACTAAGGGGTGCAGAAAAAGTATATCATGTTATTATTACTATTATTGTTATTTATGTATTTACCTTTTAACCCAAAATAACTGCTATAAAGGATAGGGAGGCGCAATTTATATTCTTGCCTCGGGCGCAGAATTAGCTAGTCATGGCTCTGCTTTGGATACCTGCTCTTGAGTAGTATAGCCAGGTTCAAGGAGAAGCTCCCGCATTTGCCAGGTTCAAGGAGAAGCTCCCGCATTTGCCACTCTGAGCCAAGGAGAAGCTCCCTCACGGAGCCTCGGGCCTGCGTCCCTTGCGCTTTTGGAACATTTCCGCCCTTGTCATTTCCCTCCTTCCGTTTACACAAGCGATCCCTAAGCTTTTGGTTTAAGGGAGGCAACAGCGGAACCTTATTATTCTTACTAATCCCAGACTGCCAGGACCTGTGAAGAAGACCAGACAAAATACTTCCTTGGGCTAAAGCTCGTTGATGCTTGGTTATCGGGCGGGAGAGCAAGCAGGGAAGGCTTAACCTGCCCCTGAGAAGGCAGACATGCAGGGTTACGAAGGAGCTGCTCTCGAACAGGGGAAAGCTTCCATCGTTTAGGATACACCACATTTAAGAGTTCATGCCGCAGTGACTTTGGATGTATGTGTGAATGGAGAGGGCTGAAGTGTCAACGCTCACACATCGTGGGAAGCATTTGGGTGCGCGGCCGAGCTCGGGGTGCCCAATTGAAGAGATCCCCACCTCTGCCAGTGCAGCATGGCGAACAATGTTGGCAACCTGCAGAAATTCCCAGGGCAGTGTGTTATGCGCCACGTTCAAGAGAAAGGATTTCTTTTTTGCAAAGGCCTCTAATGAAGCCAAGCCTTGGGTGTGCCTCCAGTAGCTGTTTACTTCCCAGCAGCGGAGCGTACAGATTTTCATCTCTGTGTTGCACAACTCTTGTTTTCTTCATCTCGAAAGAGGTTAAGCAAAAGCCAAGGGGGTGTTTTAACCAAAGGTAAAGCTCAGAAGAAGAGGAACAATCCCAAGGACTTCACCATTTTCTTCCTGCTAAACTGGGTCTTCACTAGGGTTGCCAACCTCCAGGTGGTGGCTGGAGATCTCCCGCTATTACAACTGATCTCCAGGCATCCGAGATCAGTTCCCCTGGAGGAAATGGCCTCTTTGGCAATTGGACTCTATGGCATTGAAGTCCCTCCCCTCTCCAAACCCGCCCTCCTCAGGCTCCGACCCCAAAATCTCCAGGTATTTCCCAACCCGGAGCTGGCAATCCTGGTCTTCATTCCGTTGCCTCCTCTTGCTGTCTAGTCCTGTTCTGTAGAGATAACCTGCAATGGGGAACAGTTGCAGACAGCAAAAAGAGACACGCTTTAGCCTGGATTCTTCAATTAAGTCAGCCTCGTTGATGGCCTGTGCCAAGTGTATTTGAATGTGGGCGCAAAACCTGGAGTTGCAGTGTACACACAAACCAACTTTTAAAGTCTTGCAATCATTTACCACAGTAAGGCAGAACAGCTTCCTGCAAATCGCTGAGTGGCATTATAGAACAGAGAGCCCTAAAGGTTGAGCTGGAAACTATAAAACCTATATAAAAATATAATATTCATTATATGATATGCACAATAAGTTTGTTAAAAACACAGGGCCTGGAATACAGGCTACATACAAAAACATCAGAGTAAACTGTTACAAAGATCTCAAACACAGTTGACGATACACTCATTGTAAATGACCAATACTGTACCATACGTGTTTCGGCCTATTGGGTCTTCCTCAGTGGTCATAAATGCAAAACATGATTATTAAAGTCACATCCGGAAATACACCTTACAAGTAGGGTTGCCAGCTTCGGATTGGGAAATACCTGGAGATTTTGGGGCTGGAGCCTGAGGAGGGCAAGGTTTGGAGAGGGGAGGGACTCTAAATGCTATAGAGTCCAATTGCCAAAGTGGCCATTTTCTCCAGGTGAACTGATCTCTGTCACCTGGAGACCTGGAGATAGGGTTGCCAGGTCCCTCTTTGCCACTGGCGGGAGGTTTTTTTGGCAGAGTCTGAGGAGGGCAGGGTTTGGGGAGGGAAGCTGCTTCAATGTCATAGAGTCCAATTGCCAAAGTGGCCATTTTCTCCAGGGGAACTGATTTATGTCGGCTGGAGATCAGTTGCAATAGCAGAAGATCTCCAGCTAATACCTGGAGGCTGGCAACCCTACTCATACCCCAAAAATCTTGTTGGTCTCCATGGAACTACTGGATTCAAATCTTGCTCCTCTAGCACAGACTGGCATGGCACCCCTCTGCATTTAAATTATTGTAAATACTTTGTAAGGTTTATTTCTGAATGTGTCTTTAATAATCAGGTATTTACGGCCACTGAGGCAGGCCCAATACGCCAAAACACGTATTACCTTGTATTGGTCATTTATAATGAGTGCATCATCAACTTTGTCTGAGATCTTTGTAACAGTGTACACTGATGTTTTTGTATGTAGCCTGTTTCCAGACCCTGTGTTTTTAACAGACTTAACTGTGTGTACTATATAAGAAATATAATTATTTTGATATAGATGTTACAGTTTCTGGCTCAACCTTTGAGGCTTCCTGTACCTTTCTGGTTCAGTCCCCCTCCAATTTTTGTTGTTGTTTAAGTGTTATAGAACAGACCATCACGATACCCAGATACCCTTGCGCCATGTTTAATCACAAAATTTTGCATTGGATCCTGTTTTTGTTCTGCACCAGGAATTCTGTATATGGATAGTTTATACCCAGCTCCGTTGAATTTGCCAACACGTGAAGTTTGCCTGTGTTTTCTCATCTAAGGTAAGGAAGGACGGTGTCTTCATTTTGAGATGAACGTATGCATTCTTGATTTGTAATGTTCTGCTGAATTGAACATATGGTTTCTCCTCAGATGGTGGCACCAAGTAAGCTGAAGCTACTCCACCTGGTATAACTCCCTTTGCTTTTCCACCCCACCCCCCAAAGTAAGTCCCAATACTCTAATTTTAAAGCCTCCTTTAAAGACAGTTAAAATATATGATTTTTGGATTTCATTCCGGTTTTTGTGTGTTTCAGGTTTACCCAGGGACCAATCCATCAGACTGACATTTGACAACAATAATCGCCAACCGCTGTATATCTCCCCCTCTCAAAATAACAAGCAGAATAGCTTTTGCAAGCAGGTTAGCCGTTAATAAAATAGATTCTGATTATGAACCCATCACACTTAGTTTTTAGTGGATAGTACTGGGTCAGAACCTAAGTAAAACGGACAGAAATTTCAGCTTAGCTGTGGCCTTTGCACGTATAAAGTGTGACTTGAGTTTGGTTTCCCCTCCTGTAAAAGACTAGAGACCTGCTGGGAGCCAGAGTGGTGCAGTGGTTAAGAGTGGTGGTTTGGAGCAGTGGACTCTGATTTGGAGAACCGGGTTCGATTCCCCACTCCTCCACATGAGTGGCGGATGCTAATCTGGTGAACTGGGTTGGTTCCCCTACTCCTCCACATGAAGCCAGCTGGGTGACCTTGGGCTAGTCACAGCTCTCTCAGCCCCACCTACTTCACAGGATGTATGTTGTGGGGAGGGGAATGGAAGGTGACTATAAGCCGGTTTGAGTCTCCCTTAAGTGGTAGAGAAAGTCGGCATATAAAAACCAACTCTTCTTTTTCTTCTTCAATCAAGGTTCTTATGAGGCTAAATAAGGCAATGGAACAAAATAAGCCTCTCTTAGAAATAGGATGAACCGTAGTTCTATATCAGTAATGGGAGTGATACTGAGAAGATGGACTAATATGTAAAGCAGGCGGAGTCCGTCAATGAGTCACACGCAGTTTTCAATAAATGTATGTCAAAACCTCTATCTGTACAAGTGTTTTGTTTTCACGCAAGTTTCGTGACCCAAGGTTTCCAAAATATGCAAAAGTACATTCCACCTCAGGCTCTGTGGGCAGCAGTGCCTGCCATGTCCCTTAGGTTATGGCCACGGCCTGCAATCAGGGAAAATAATTTCTCAGAGTAGGTCTAGAAACATCTGTAATTTTAAATCAGAATCTCCCTCTGAAGTTAGTAATTTCTAGGAAACTCAACATCGGTCTTTTATTTTCAAGCCCCTGTGGGCAAAGAGACGGTCCACAAATATTTGGCCTTCCCCCCCAAAAGTGAAGACTTTGCATGTGAGACAACATGAACACATGAAGCTCTCTCCGAGCTCTCTCAGCCGCACCTACCTCACAGGGTGTCTGTTGTGGGGAGGGCAAGGGAAGGTGATTGTAAGCCGGTTTGATTCTTCCTTAAGTGGCAGAGAAAGTTGGCATATAAAAAACAACTACTCCTTGCCCTCCCCCTCTTCTTCTTCCTTTTTCCTTCACTGATCTTAGAAGCTATGCAGGATCTGCCCTGGTTCCGTTTGGATGGGAGACCTCCAAGGACTACCGGGGTCATGACATGGAAGCAGGCAATGGCAAATCACCTCCGAATATCTCTGGCCTTGAAAACCCTATGGGGCCGTCGTAAGTCAGCTGTGGCTTGATGACACACACACATAATCATGTGCTCTCACGCTCGTCTTCCACCAGACAGAAAATGCATGCGTGTCAAAACGCTGCCGAAGTGCGTCATTTGCCTTGCGCATCTGAACTGAGTTGTGCACATTCCAGCTGGCGAACGTATTGAGGTAGAATTATGTTCCCTGTTGTGCCTTTTACACACACACACACCCTACACTCGAACCAGAAGAGAAACCTGCACAATCTGTCTTATGTGCTGGAGGAGACTGCAATGAGAAATTGACCATGGGACAAGAGGTTATGGAATAACTAATTCAGTGAGCGTCTCGCTAGATAGGGGAGCGTTGTGAACGGGTAGAAGCAGTAGATCGCTAAAGAGGTGATGTTACGTTGGTAGGATCTGAGTCTGAGAACCCACACACTGAAACTCGGGTCTGCTCTTCAGTTCCACAGTGCTGTATGGTACTTACTCCCAGGTAAGTATCACAGCTTTAAGCATTTTGTGATGGGCCCAGAGAGATGTTGTCTTCACTATTGAGTCACAACAGAATGACAAAAGTTGGAGGAACCCTGACATTACAATCACAATGGCATGGGCATTATCGGCTACCTTCTTTAACGTAGAAAACAGACAAACAATGTGTAGCAAAGGAAACAAATAACCTGTCTGTACCATTTTTGGAAAGAGAGGCTCTTCCTATAATTGAGAACAGCCACGTTGTCATCTGTGCAGGCCTCCCTATCTCCCCTCCCCCATGTTATTTTAGTTAAGTTTATGACCTATGGGGGGGATTGGCTGCAAAAGTTCAGTGGTAATCATCTGTTTTGGTGTCATCTGCTGTTTTTAAATGATTTACGATTGTTTTAGTGATAGGTGTGTCTCAATGAATATTTATTGTGCCCGTTGGCTGGTTTTAATGTGGTTACCTGGCTTCGGCCAGGGATAGAAATTTAAAATAATAAACAAACAAACAAACAAACAAACAAGTTGATGATACAGGCGTGGGACCTAAAAGTTGAGCTGAAAATTATAACAAAATACGGATATTATTTATTATGCAGTGCACACTAAATTGAAAACACTGTGCCTTAAATGTACAGGCTGATCAATGAAAAGAATATATAACATAGTTGCTAATTTTCCAGCATAGTTGATGATAAAAAAATCAATGTAAATAACCAATAAATAGCCCAAATGCGTTTCAGCCTGTGTGGCCTTCGGTGGTCATATATACATTGACATATTTTAGAAACACATCCAGAAATACATATATATAGGGATGCTGTATAGTGATAACCTTCTATATTGTGTGGCTTGTTGTCATTTATTGTTGTAAAACATGGAATTTTCACCATTGAAATTGGCTCACACGGAGGTCTTGTAATGTGTTTCCAATGTCATATGGATATGTGTACCATCAATCAGTGATAAATATTGACCAATGGTATACACATCCATATGACATTGGATGTACATTTAAGGCCCATTTAAGGTACATTTAATTTCATGTACACTGCACAATAAACTGTTCCTCAGTGGAACAGGCTTCCTCGGGAGGTGGTAAGCTCTCCTTCCCTGGAGGTTTTTAAGCAGAGGCTAGATGGCTATCTGTCATCAATGCTGATTCTATGAACTTAGGCAGTTCATGAGAGGGAGGGCATCTTGGCCGTCTTCTGGGCATGGAGTAGGGGTCACTGGGTGTGTGTGTGTGTGTGGGGGAGATCATTGTGAATTTCCTGCATTGTGCAGGGGGTTGGACTCGATGACCCTGGTGGTCCCTTCCAACTCTATGATTCTATGAAATAATATCAGTGTTTTGTTATAATTTTCAGCTCAACTTTTAGGTTCTTTGTCTAGTTAAAGTTGAGTTTTTTGTTCTTCCCTTTTCGTTAGATACAGGCATGGGAACATATTTCGGCTTCACAGTATCTGAGCCCATTTTAACATGCGTCGTCCCCTAGTGGCCAGGAAAATTCGAGCCAGTATTGCCATTAAACCGGACAGTATTTGTATCTGATTTAAATTTATTTTTGTACTTGATTTTATCTGTTTTCTTGTTGAATCTGATTTGATTTTGTCTACTTGATTGTAACGGCCTTTGGCTGTATACAATATATCTGTACCTGAGGACCTTTAACATGCGTCGTGCTGCGTGTACATATTCTAAATGTAATCAGGGCTGTGTTCTTCCCGGCTAATTGATTTGAATAAGCTATTCTTTGGAAAGCATAAATGTTTGTCTGTGTAGATGTATAGCCTGCTACGTCTCAAAAGCTTAGTCTTTGTAGCAAGAGCATTCATCACTCCGTAAAAAGAGAATAAAATGGAAACGTTTTGAGCAGAAAGGGCGACAACTTTGGATGCATTTGGAACAATATCTGTCTGAGAGGAGAGAAGTTCCTCAGTTGGCGTTGACACGTGCTAAATATTATAGTCTGTTTCTCCTTCTTAAATGAAGTAAACTATAGTTGCATACAGAGCAGTAATTATTTTTCCCCTCCTCCCCTTTCTGTTTTTTATAGGTCTCAGAGGGCTAATCAATCTTGGGAACACGTGTTTTATGAACTGTATTGTCCAAGCACTTACCCACACTCCACTACTGCGAGATTTCTTCCTCTCCGACAGACACAAATGTGAAATGCAAAGTCCCAGCTCATGTCTGGTCTGTGAAATGTCTACGCTTTTTCAGGAGGTGAGTCGTTTGTTCTTTTCTCTCTCTCTCTCATAACTTGCAAGTTGCATGTTCATGTGTCCTGGTTTATATCGTTTAGCAACCTTAAGTTTCATTTCTCACACTCTGTGCAGGCATCACAACTAACCGTGGTTTTGTGCCAACCCCAGGACAGTACCCTGGCTATATTTTCACTCCTCCTGTCTCTGTGGTGCGGTGGCATAACCACTGGAGGCAGAACAGTCTGCCCTAAACACGGTTTGTCCATTCATGCATCATTCTACACAGCAATTTGTATGAACCGTGGTTTGGCAGTCCATTTCAAACTGTGGCTTCTGATTTTTTTGATTGGCCATTTAGTCACAGACCACCAGGCCAAACCATAGTTAAATCTTTAACCTTTTATGGCATATTGTCTGAATTGAGCTTTAGGAGAGCCAGCGTGGTGTAGGGGTTAAGAGTGGTGGTTTGGAGCGGTGGACTCTGATCTGGAGAACCGGGTTTGATTCCCCACTCCTCCAACATGAGTGGCGAAGGCTAATCTGGTGAACGGGATTTATTTCCCTGCTCCTACATATGAAGCCAGCTGGGCAACCTTGGGCTAGTCACAGTTCTCTCAGCCCCACCTACCTCACAGGGTGCCTGTTGTGGGGAGGGGAAGGAAAGGTGATTGTAGGCCAGTTTGAGTCTTCCTTAAGTGGTAGAGAAAGTCGGCATATAAAAACCAACTCTTCTTCTTTATTGGTGTAGGGTGTCGGCCTTAGTAGTAATCACATTAAAAAAACCAATAAGGATATCATAACTGTAGTATAAGGTGGGATGCTGTGGCGTAAGGTAGAACATGTCTGTGCTCCTAGCTTTTCATTAGTCACGCTGAATAGAAGCTGCTCTTGTGATCTGCATTTTCTTGCAGGGAAAATACATAGGTATTGTCTCGGCAGGTGTTCTTGTTCACACAGTGAATTTCCTAGTGCTATAACAGAGTTAAATACTAATTAGGAGAAAGGTACCTTGTTCTGGTTATAGACTCATTCCCTCTTTACTGGGAAGAAACAGGGAAGGGATATAGTGAACCCTTCAGGGAAATTGCGGCAGGATTATTCTCTCCAGGATCACCACCCTGGGGTCCCTCGCTGAAAATAGCAGGGTGTCACTCTGCCTATTAGCATTACCTGTTTCGTGTAGGAGTGCCACTTTGTCTACAAAATTCTATTTTGTAAAGCTGTTTGCTTCCCCCTCCAAAAGGCAGGCTTGAAATTACCATGTAATTTCCAGCAGAAATAATATGCCTTGACTAGATGGCTTATTTCATTTATTTCCTGTAGTAATAAAGGCACGTGAACGTGTTGGTGTGATTTCGCCATGCATGTAAAGGAAGGTTGATTTAGTCTCCTGACAGGAGAATGCCGTTCAAAAGAAATGTCGATGCACAGTTAGAGCTTGGTTGGGAGCAACCAAAAACCTTTCCGAACCACTGTGAATACCTTTTAACTATCAATCTAAAATTGCCCAAGAATAATAGTTCTTAGTGGCTTTTAAGCGAATCGCATAATATGGCTGTTAGACATTGAAATGAAAGTTTATATATGTGTGTGTGTGACTGTTTAGAATACTCTTTGGAGAGCCAGAAGACAAAACGAAGCCAGATGGATGCTCATAGGGCAGAAGTAAGTAGGAAAGGGAGGCGGGACACAGTTATTTTATGTAAATCCTTCCCATCCTCCATGGAGTTCTGAACATAGAGACAGCAGCCACTCATGGGATGGGTATCAGGGAATTACCCCAGCATCAACCCCCGAGTGCTGCTGGAGGCGGCATGTTGCCCCCTACCCTTAACAGAGGATGGTGGGGGTTGGCAACAGAACTGTTGTGCCAGGGCTGTAGAAGACAAAGAAGAGTTGGTTTTTATACCCCACTTTTCTCTATCAAAAAGAGCCTCAAAGCGGCTTACAATCACCTTCGTTTACTCTTCCCACAGTAGGCACCTGGTGAGGCAGGTGGGGCTGGGAGAGTTCAGAGAGAACTTCCTCATGTGGAAGAGTGGGGAAACCAACCCGGTTCCCCAGATTAGCATCCACCACTCATGTGGAGGAGTGGGGAAATCAAACCTGGTTCTCCAGATTAGAGTCCACCACTCTTAACCACTACACCACGCTGGCCTGGTTAACATCAGAGGTATATAGTCAAACCATAGTTTAGCTTCTCTGTCCCCTAAGATTGTTTATACCAGTGAGACTCTCCTCTCGCCTTGCAAGCAGGGCAGTTACAAAAGTTGGGAATGAGGTATAACATTTATCCATTACAAGTATAACCACGTTGATGTAAATCCTTTGCAAATTCAGGTCATGGTTTTGTATCCAGTCCTTAACGTCGGCTTAAATATTTAGGCATTGTCTATGTCTGCTTTGGGCCGCTGTGATCAGGACAAGAAGACGCCAAATAGCATTCTCTTTATCTAGGGAGAGATTCTCTTAAGTAGAATAATATTTGTGTTTTCTTTTTGCCCTATGAAGTAAGCGAGTGGGCCTGACAGCTATAACCGTGTCGGTCCCTTCTCACATTCTGGGAACCAGATACTACTCTTTGTAACATGGAGCTGGTTTAAACAAACAAACAAAAAATAATTAAAAACTGTAGAATTATCTCACCAAGTCGAATCATTTTAATGACCTTTTTCTGCACCCGCTTGCCAGCCAAGTGACATTACTGAAGTGGTGTGGTTCCCGAGGGGAATACGTTTCAGAATTACTGTTCTTTTGTGATGTGATTGACAAGTCATCTCTGAAATACAAGCAGCCCAGGGACTATGAGAAATGTACAAACACACAGTTGCTGCATAAAAGCGTATTAGCTCGTTGCCCATCCACCTCAGCTCAGTTTCCCCAAGGGGATTTGGAGCAACAGGGTGTGAACGGTGCGTTATGCACAGTTTGTGGGGATAGTAAAAAATGTGTAAGAGAACACACCTTCATTCTTGGTTATTTGTTAACTTCCCTGTACTACAAGATCATCAAACACACATTTCATGTTGTTTGGCCATTAGATGTTGCCCTCTCTTGATTGTACCTTATTTCCCCCCCCCACCGCTGCCCTAATGCCAACTTTAAGAATTAATTCAGGCATCTTTGTCCTTACCTCACAGGGAAATCCCCACGGAAACTCGCTGGGTGACCTGGGTCCAGTCACACACCTACCTCACAGGGTTGTTGTGAGGATAAAATGGAGGAGAGTGATGTAAGCCTCTTTGGGTTCCCTGTTGGGGAGGAAGGCGAGGCAGGAATGAAATAAATAAATACAATCTGAATTGTAGGTAGCGTGCTTCGAGGAATCAGTCATGCAACACAAAAAAGTGCTTTCTTGTAACCTTTGACCTCAAGTGTGCATTTGGGGAAATGTTTGTTTGATCAGAAAGAATGAGGAACTTGGAAGGGAGGCTTGGTAGAGAAATTCTGGTGGATCTGACGTGTGCTTGTACTCTAGCAGCCTTGGACATACAAGTTGGTATATGCTTAGAAAGAGTGTGGAAATTCTGTGGCACACAGCTGACTTTCCATGTTTTCTGCCAATGATACTAAGAAGTAGAAGAGTTGGTTTTTACATGCCAACTTTCTCTGCCACTTAAGGAAGAATCAAACCGGCTTACAGTCACCTTCCCTTCCCCTCCCCACAACAGACACCCTGGGGCTGAGAGAACTATGACTAACCCAATGTCACCCAGCTGGCTTCATGTGTAGGAGTGGGGAAACCAACCCGGTTCACCTGATTAGCCTCCGCTGCTCATGTGGAGGAATGGGGAATCAAACTCAGTTCTCCAGATCAGAGTCCATCGCTCCAAACCACTGCTCTTAACCACTACACCATGCTGGCTAACTCTTTTGTATGTATTTGCTTATTTTGCACCGTTTTATTTGGCTTTCATTTTGTCCTGGGAATCAGCAAAACAACAACCGAAAATCCTATGCATTGCGCAAAATTCCATCCCCAGAACCCTTCTGTTTGTACCCGCTGCCTACAGAGGTGAGAAGGGTGGTGAACAGAGACAGGGCTTTTTCAGTGGTGGCACTTTGCGTTTGACTCGCCCTCGTTGAGGCTCGGCTGGTGCCGCGTTTACTGCCCTTTAGGCACCAGGCCAAGCCATTTCTCTTTACCTGGCCATCGTGATTGAAGTATTCCATCTTTTTTAGCTGTTTTCAGCTAGTTTTATGGTTTCTAGCCTGCAGGCTGTTCTATGGCTATCATGCTTAATGTTGTGTTTATGGCTTGTTCTGATGCTGGCAGTCCTTGTTTTTATAATTTCTTTGCATTTGTTTTGCTTATCTGTTGCAAACAATGTACACAAAGGGCTGGAATCACACTCAAGCTCCTCTAAGGGAGGTGGAGGGAGGGAGGTCTAAATGAAACACGCAGGCATGGTGGCTAGACCCATACAGCAGTGCTTATTCTCATCCGGGGCACGTCTCCAGGCGCAGTCGGTGGGATGCCTGCGTACCTTCTGCATGGTATCAGTGAGTAATTTGAGAGAGCTGCTGCTTTAAGATTCCTTTTCTTCCTAACGAAGCACTAAATAATATAAAGTGGGGCAGCTGCGGTGGAGTAATTCTAGCAAGTGCCATCGGGTAGAGTGACCAGATAGGGTTGGGGGCTAATTGCACGGAGCGGCGGGCACCAAGGAGTTTTATTGCTGCGGTTCCTTTAATTATGTCGTCGACGGTTGCTTTGTTGGCAGATTTCAGTTACCACGCCTGGGCTACAGTCCCTCGGTGTCGTTCTCGTTGGCATCCAAGAGTTGCCTTTATTGATCCTATCCGCCTTGTTGCAGTTGCAGCAGTGGGGTCCCTTGCCAAAAATATACGCGTAGCTCGGCAAGGAGAGGAACTTTCTGTGTTGCGTGTACTGTGTTGATGCTTGGGCAAACCTCAAAGAGGCAAGCGAGAGAGGCTGCATCTCTCCCCCAGAAAGATTATTGAGCAAGTATTTTGCCCATCTACATGATGTCAGTTGTGTAGCCCGGAAATGATGTCAGTCAGGTGTGTAGCCCAGAAATGATGTCAGTTGGTATGTAGCCCGGAAATGATGTTGGTCGGTGTGTGTTCTCTCTGTCACGTGTCACTGTATTCTGTGGCCTGGGGAAACCTGGGAGGGATCATTGCCTTGTGAAGAAGCCGTCAGACAGGCAACGGCTTCCCTGCGTTCCTGGCAAGAGCAGCATTACACACAGCGGGAATTGCAAGGAATGCCCTAGGGAAACTGCTTGCCTTTTCCATGCACCTACTGTGAAAATGGGCCAGATGAGTCCCAGCGGCCCACCTGGGACTGCCATGTGTAATTGGCAGCTGCACCAGTCCAATAGAATAAAACAAAATACAAGAAGTGTGGTGGTCTGGTCTTCTAAAAAAACACCGGCAGCCAGGTTTGAAGTCAAAGCACATTTTCAAAGGGAAGATAACGCGCTTTGGCGTTTCAAAGAAATCTAAGCATACCAATATCCCCCTGGGGGGGCTGAACGCCTTTGTCTTAGTTTTTTTTAAAAAAACCTATCATGCTTTGTCTGCTCTTCATGGGGTTGTGAATTCAGTGAGAGAGTAGGACAAGTCGGCAGGTGTGACTGGTGTGCGACCAGGTGTTCTCCCCCCTCCCCCTCAGAATGGGAGTCAGCCTAGCCACCTGCTGGCCGTTCTCTTGCCTGTTTGCTGCACTTGGAATACGGACCTCGGTGGGCGCTCCTGTGTTTGGTTAACTGGAGCAGGTGACCAGATATGGCATGGACCCCCGGGAATGGCAGCCCAACGCCTCTTCTGTAGCAAAGCTATGGAATACCTCCGTTTCACAGGCCCTGCGGGATTCTTTGAGATCTCGCAGGGGCCCTGGTCTCGTTGGAGAGGGAGTTCCACCAGGCTGGGGCCAGAGCCGAGAAAGCCCTGGCCCTAATCGAGGACAGCTGGACAATCTTTGGGCTAGGGACCACCAGGAGGTTGTTATTAGCAGAACGTAATGCTCTCTGAGTACCCAGCTTGCTGGGGGTAAAGGGAAGATGACTGGGGAAGGCACTGGCAAACCACCCCGTAAAAAAACAAAGTCTGCCTAGTAAACGTCGGGATGTGACGTCACCCCATGGGTCAAGAATGACCTGGTGCTTGCACTGGGGACCTTTACCTTTACCTTTAATGCTCTCTGGGGGGTATACCAGGAGAGGCGAATGGGGAACAAGTTCTTCAAAAGCCATTGTTGGGCACCAGGGGTTCCGTGTCAGGAACTACCACTATATATCACTGAGTGGGGAGGGGCTTGACCCAGTAGTGCCCTTTTTTCATTCTGATTTGCGTGGTACGTAAAAATGCCCATAGCTACCATATTCCATTCGTATCTCCCAAGAGCCCAGTGGGAGTGTGTGCCCCTGTGGGACCAGTGAAATTGAAGATTCTAGCCATATTATTCTTAGGTGTAACTATCATAAATAAGGACATTAGACAGAAGTTGATTCATCCACTTGTGAACCTTTGGGAGTTTGTCTCAGAAGAAGAAATGAAATTTCCTCTGTGGGAAAGGGACACTTTTAGTCTTTCCCAAGTCGCTAAATTTTGCTCACTGGCAATTAAGATTGAGAGAGATGACTAATGGTAATGTCAATACTGGACACAGTTAACTCTTATGTAAATTTTAGGACAAGGTTTTTAAATGTAACTATTTTGTCATTTAATATACTTCTGCTAAGTTACGGAGATTTGATACCTATCCTTTTAAAATCCTGTCTAAGATTATAATTGTTTACTTTGTTCTGGCAAAAGCTGTAAATAAATTATTCATCCATCCATCCATAATTTAAAAACAAAAGCATTTTGTTCAAGATCCACCCATCATTGAAATCCAAATGAGAGAAATCCAAATTTTAGAGATCTCTAAAGGAGCCCCGTGGTGCAGAGAGGTAAGCAGCAGTACTGGAGTCAAAAGCTCTGCTAACCACCTGAGTTCGATCCCGGCGGAAGTCAGTTTCAGGTCGCCGGCTCAAGGCCAACTCAGCCTTCCACCTTTCCATGGTCAGTGAAATGTATAGACGACTGGGGAAGACAATGGCAAACCACCCCGTAAACATAGTCTGCCTAGTATATATCATCATGTGACGTCACCCCATGGGTCAGTGATGAACTGGTGCTTGCACAGGGGACTGTGTGTGTGTGTGTGTGTGTGTGTGTGTGTAAAGTGCTGTTAAGTCGCAGCCAACTTATGGCAACCCCTTTTGGGGTTTTCATGGCAAGAGACTAACAGAGGTGGTTTGCCAGTGCCTTCCTCTGCACAGCAACCCTGGTATTCCTTGGTGGTCTCCCATCCAAATACTAACCAGGGCTGACCCTGCTTAGCTTCTGAGATCTGACAAGATCAGGCTAGCCTGGGCCATCCAGGTCAGGGCTGCACAGGGGACTACCTTTACCTTTAAAGGAAGCCACGACCCTCAATCTGCAAGACCTGAGCAAGGCTGTTTTACAACAAGACATTTTGGAGGTCATTCATTCATAGGGTCTCCATAAGTCGGAAGCGACTTCACGGCACTTCACACGTATGCACACACAAATCTAAACGAGAGATTTCTGTATGTTTTAGAGGCTGAAGGATAATATTTTGAATGGGATTTATTTGTTTTTCTTTTCCTTTCCCCATCCCGAGCAGTTCTACTCTGGGCACCGATCTCCTCACATTCCATATAGGTTACTGCACCTGGTATGGACGCACGCACGGCATTTAGCAGGGTATGAGCAACAGGACGCGCACGAGTTCCTCATTGCTGCGTTAGATGTGCTGCATCGACACTGCAAAGGTGAGGCTTTTCCCTTTGGCGCCTCTGGGAATGCTCTTCCAACGGGACGAGTCACTGTCACCTGCCACCCGCTGAATCGGTCCCTCGGTCCCTCAAGGTCCATGTTGTCTGTTCAGACGGGCAGCGGCTCTCCAGGGTCTCAGGGTCTTTCACATCATTTACTGCCTGGAGAAGCCGGGGATTAAACCTGGGACCTTCTGCGGGCAAAGCAGAGGCTCTTCAACCAAGCTACAGCTCAGATCCATTAATTGAATCATCAGAGTGATACCGTCATTCCCCCCCCTCCTCTCCTTTGTACCTAAAGTATTTTCTTGCTGCCCTCTTTGTTTTTGGGGCACACTGATTAAAGTAATCCATTTGCCATGTGAAGTGATAGAAAGTCACCTTATACTGAGTCAGACTGTTAACTTTTAGGGGCTTTCCTGGGTCTCAAGGCATTCCTGATATGCTGATTGGGGGCCCCCTCACCCAAAGTCATTTTTGATAAAAGCACAAATACCTTATTGACTTGAGAGGAAAACACCCCCCCCCAGGTGTTATATATATTTTATTAATTACCACTGTCCATTCTTGTAACTTGTATGCAAACCTAAGATAACCCCCTTTTTTCCCTTTGAGTAAATACAGTATCACAGACTTCTGCTGGCTGTCGTACACAATCCTAACCCCTTACATGTAAGCGTATAAACTCGGATATTTGAAGCCATTCAGTCTTTATATTTAGGTGGAAACGAGTGCTATAGAGCATGTGCATAGAGAAATTGCTACTGCATTTTCCCTAATTGACAGGAGCCAGGCTTTTAAAGTGGCCGAAAGTAGCCTATTTCTCCCTTCACACACCTGCATCACACGTAATCGCCGGAACTTCTCTTTCAGCGGCCTAATAACACCATTTTCTCCCCGCGACTGCTTTCCGTGTGGACATGTTGCTAGTTGGCGGTAATCTCCTGGGCTTTTCCTGCCCAGATGCCACGGGAAAGCCCTCACGAGCTGGGCAATGCCTTCCTTTCCCCTAACCGCTTGATGTGGCTGTGGTAAACAATGAGAGACAGCCCCCTCCCCCACAACTGAGCCTAATTGACTTGGGTAATTGAAAAGGGAGTAACTTTATCCTCCTGTGGGCAGGAAGGGCTGTCTGTTGCGAGTCTCCAACGGGGACAATACCTGCGGGCCACCGACAAAGCGAAAAGACCGTTTGGTTGGCTTCTGCATAGTGATGGCAGAACACAAAGAACGGGGGTGGGGGGAATGTGTAGTTTTAAAGATGCCGTAAAATAAGGGGCATCAAAGTGTTTAAAGAGGTCCTCGTGACCCCCTTTCTATATCTCCACAGCCAAAGCAGCCCTATTAACTTCTGCCTGACTTCTTATAAGGAAACAGTGGACCTCTTGTGCGCAACTGAGAATTCACCAAACTCACGTCTCAACACAGGCTCAAGTTTTAAACCCTGTTGCTCTGTTAACGAAATAGTTCACCAGTGAAACACACACACCCATGTTCCTTGCTTGTCACACTGTTGCACGGGGCCGTATGACCATCTTGCGCCCAGTTGCAGGCTTTCTCCGTCATTCCCCCAACGCTCTGGGAAGGTGTATGTTGGAAGTTAAGGGTGTGCCCTCATCTCTAAAACTGGGGAGGGGGCGTGGCTCAGTGGTAGAGCATCTTCTTGGCATGCAGAAGGTCCCAGGTTCAATCTCTGGCATCTCCAGTTAAAGGGACCATGCAAGTAAGTGATGTGAAAGACCCCTAGCCTGAGACCGTGGAGAGCCACTGCTGGTCTGAGTAGACAATGGTGACTTTGATGGTCCAAGAGTCTGACTCAGTATAAGGCAGCTTCATGTGTTATTCCAGAGGGGTGTTTTTGGGTGCCACCATATGACCATGTGGATAAATGGGGCATTGGCTGGCCTGTTACTTTTACCTTGGCATGCGACTTCCTGTGCAGTGTTTCATGATAATACCTTATTTTATATGTTGTCTGTATACATCTAACACGCCCCCAGGCCCCTTCTTAAGAGGAAAAGGCGGGTACAAAGATTTAAGATAAACGAACCCACTCTTGTGTGCTTTCGACTTCAATGCAACTAAAGCAATAACGCAAAAGCAACCTTGTCACTGCGTCTTTTGTATTCCTGCGTACGCTTTCCCCCTTTACTCCTTGGTTTTCTTATACACGCCATACCTACAAGGTAAAGAATGACTTAGTCCTCGATGGTCCTTTGCAGTATAACACGAAGGTCTTTTGTACACACCTGCCTGGGTAGGTTAGGAGGGTCTTGTGACCCAGTCCTGTTCATTTCCTGTTCTTCAGGTGACGATAACGGGAAGAAAGCCAACAACCCCAACCACTGTAACTGCATCATAGACCAAATCTTCACTGGTGGACTTCAGTCTGACGTCACTTGCCAAGTCTGCCAGTAAGTATTTCATTCTAATCGAAAGAAGAAGAGTTGTTGTTTTTATATGCCGACTTCCTCTGCCACTTAAGGAAGGATCAAACCGGCTTACAGTCATCTTCCTTTCCCCTAACCGCTTGATGTGGCTGTGGTAAACAATGAATTCACCTGCTTTTGAAGCTCAGGTCCTTAGCAACAAAGTGTACTTTTTTATATCCTCCCTGTGAAAACAAAGATTATTTTTAATGGCTACTTCAGCGGTGTATCCTTTTGGGGTGCGATGCTCCAGTGGAGACTTGGCTTTGCAGCGTTTCCATAAGTAGGGTTGCTTGCTCCGGGTTGGGAAATACCTGAAGATTTTGGGGGTGGAGCCTAAAGAGGGTGGGGTTTGGAGAGGGGAGGGACTTCAATGCCATAGAGTCCAATTGCCCAGGCGCCCCTTTTCTCCAGGGGAACTGATATCTGTCGCCTGGAGATCAGTTGTAACAGCGGGAGATCTCCAGACACCAACTGGAGCTTGGCAACCCTAATGGTAAGAGGCCCAGTCTCCATCTGCAGCGGAGGAAGGGGGTCGAATGGGCTGTACCACTCCATGCCGCAGGGGCAGAAAGTCACATTTGTAATGTACCACCATGCAGAACGTGCCTTCCAAATTAAAAATGACAACAACACACCGGGGAGCGTGGTTCTAGCCTTCCCCTTCACAAGCCGTGCTAGTTGCATGGTTACTGGGAATTATTAATGGAAGGAACGTGTGAAAACTGAAATTTCACGCTTTCCCTCCATTAGGGAAAGTAGTGCAGTGTGCCACCTCGTTGTGCTCCATGTGTAGAGCAGACCTGAGCTGGCTGGAAACAGAAGAACTCTTCTGGGCAAACGGAAATTTTCCTGTGCAGACAGACAAAAAATGACCACAAGAGGCAACAACGCTGTGCTGCTTGAAACCCCCTGTCCCTCTCCAACACTGATTTTCCTCCAGCGCCTCTGACAAAGGGAGCTTTGACTCTCGAAAGCTTAGCTGGAGAGCCAGCGTAGTGTAGTGGTTAAGAGCGGTGGTGTGGAGTGGTGGAGTCTAATGGGGCGAACCGGGTTTGATTCCCCACTCTTCCACATGAGAGGCGGACGCTAATCTGGTGAACCAGGTTGGTTTCCCCACTCCTCCACATGAAGCCAGCTGGGCAATCTTGGACTGGTCACAGCTCTCTCAGCCCCACCGACCGCACAGGGTGTCTGTTGTGGGGAAGGGAAGGTGATTTTCAGCTGGTTTGATTCTTAAGTGGTAGAGAAAGTCAGCATATAAAAACCAACTTACTTCCTTCCTTCTTAAAAGGTAAAGGTAGTCCCCTGTGCAAGCACAGGGTCATTACTGACCTATGGGGTGACATCACATCCCGACATTCACTAGGCAGACTGTTTATGGGGTGGTTTGCCATGGCCTTCTCTAGTCGTCTACACTTTACCCCCCAGCAAGCTGGGTACTCGTTTTACCAACCTCGGAAGGATGGAAGGCTGAGTCAACCTTGAGCCAGCTACCTGAAACCAACTTCTGTCGGGATCGAACTCAGGTTTTGAGCAGAGCTTGGACTGCTGTCCCGCAGCTTACCACTCTGCTCCACGGGGCTCTTGAAAGCTTAGACCTTCGCTGTGTGAACCTGGGGCCGGTCACACCCTCTCAGCCTAACCTGCCTCCCAGGGTTGTTGTGAGGATAAAATGGGGGAGAGGAGAGCGATCTGAGCCCCTTTGAGACCCCCACTAGGGAGAAAGGTGGGATATAAATAAAACAAAATATATAAACACAAGACTTCCCCATTCCATCGTCTCTGGCAAACTCTGTGGGCTAGAAATGTGTTTTTAAATAAAGGCTGGAGTTCTCGGAACTCTGAGGAATGCGGCACAACTGGAAAACATCTGGCAGATTTACACCTTGTGCGTGCGATTGCTTTAAATTCCCATAAATTCTGAATTTGGCTTGCTAAATATAGCTGTCCTGACGGAAGTGCTTTCTACAGATTTAGCACCCTCTAGAGGTGGAAGGACCAGGTTTTTTTCCAAGTAAACACAACCTAAAAGAGGGTTGTTCTCCACGTTCATTTGTTAAGAGATGGAAAAAGTCACATAGAATCATAGAGTTGGATGGGACCACCAGGGTCATCTAGTCCAACCCCCTGCACAATGCAGGAAATTCTCATCTGCCTCCCCCCCACACACCCAGTGACCCCTACTCTTATGCCCAGAAGATAGCCAAAAAAGCCCTCCAGGATCCCTGGCCTGGAGGAAAATTGTATGCTGACCCCAAAGTGGCGATCGGCATTACCCTGGGCAAGTAAGAAAGGGCCACGAGAGCCAAATACTGACACAACCCTTCCTGCCCTTAAAAGTTTCACCACCAGGAGATTTTTCCTTCCCAATTTTCACTTGGCCTTGTGAAAGCATCTTCATCCGATAAGGCCACGTGACAATACCAATACCAAAAACCTTTAATGGCATAAAGTATACAAGTCAAACTATTAAAAATATTGCATAAAAGGCCAAATTATATTAGTTATGGTACAATATTAATCTCTGAGTTTTGTCATATTGCACTTTAAAACCCCCCTCATTATTTTAAGTTTATTTTATAATGACAACAACAACAACAAAAGGTTAAACATCGTACCATCGAGATATGTTTCAATACTCGGTTCCAATATCTGTTCTAATATTATACATCAGTACTTTTTTACAGAAATCGTGCTATTTGTTATGTTCACTTAGCAGAACTTAATAAATGCAAATCATTCGATAGTTTCGTGGGCATTGTTTACTTCGTGATGCCCCCTTTCCCACATATTCTAGAAAAGGCATCCATCTATTTAAAAAGTTTGTAGAGTAAGATAAGTTATTTATTTCTTTGAGTTGTGAAGATACCTTATCTAAGGTTCCACACTGTCTCCTACCACGTCATATTGCACTTTTATGAGACTCTGAAAGAATTTGGCCAGGTCATGTGACATATGCTAGAAGGGAATCCATTTTACGTACAGTTTTTAACCATAGTTGGGACTCTTTTCACTGGGACCACGTTATTACGCAGCAATTCTAAGTGCTTTCCACTTCAGAAGCGGACGTGCCGGTTGGCCGTGTCAGTTGGTGGGTAAACTTTGTTTTCTCTTCTCTCCCCAGCGGTGTTTCCACGACGATAGACCCGTTCTGGGACATCAGTTTGGACTTACCGGGCTCCTCCACCCCGTTTTGGCCTCTGAGCCCGGGCAGTGACGGCAGTGTGGTGAACGGGGAGAGCCACATGTCAGGAACCACCACCCTCACAGACTGCTTGCGAAGGTACACACTGTGGCCGGCGGCGTTGGTGCCCGGAGAGAATCTTAACGTCCCCCCCTGCTGTCCACAGACGAGCAGTGTTTTCACGGGCAAATGGCCAAGGAAGAAAGCGGCACCTCGACTGCAGTGTTAACTGCTGAATCATCTTGCAGAGCCGTTCTGTTCGTTTGCGGGGGGGGGGGGGAGAAGAGAGAGAGAGAGAGGGAGAGCAGCTCAAAATAAAAGCTGTGTAGCATAAGCAGATGCTGGTGGAGATTCGAGGGAAGCGGCCCCACCCGCTGACCCTTTGGCTAGCTTTCCCATGGGTAGGATTCAACACAGTATTCCCAATGATAAGTTGATGCGTCATAGGTTTTTGTTTGTGGCAACACGCTTTCTTCTTGGGATGATTGGTTGAGACCTAAAGGGGTGTGAGGGCACTCCTGAAAGTGGGATCTCCCTCCCGCCAACTCTTCCTGCACCCATGGAGACCGTATGTGATGAAACAGAAGAATAGTTTGTGTCTTCACTTTAAACTGCCAGTACTTAAATAATTCCTTTCCTTTTATCCCTTAGAAGCTCCTTGATCCACTGATCTTGAGCAGCGTAATTTTAAATCTAATGTTTGAGGGATATAAGGACTGAAAGCACTTAAATAATAGAAAATGTGCAAGAGTCTAGTAGCACATTAAAAGACTAATAAAATTTCTGGAAGGGTAGGAGCTTTCATGAGTCACAGCTCACTTCTTCAGAAAAGAGCAAGAGTCCAGCAGCACCTTAAAAGACAAACAACATTTCTGGCAGGGTATGAGCTTTCGTGAGTCACAGCTCGCTTCTTCAGATACAGCTAGAAAGTGACTCCATCTGTCCCTTAAGTAGAGAAGAGTGAATGCAGACACCCAATGGCAATAGCAGGTAAATGACAATCACAGGTAAATGACGCTAGCTGGCGTGATTGGATTAGGTGTGATTTGCAGAGGGGTGGTAGGCGTGGAGAAATCAGCATTGGTAATGAGACAGGAATCCCAGGTCTCTGTTCAATCCAGGATAATGCATTGTCTTGAGCTTCATTATTAGTTGCAATCCAGTAGTCTCTCTAATCTCCCTTTGAAATCCCTTTGTAAGAGAATAAATAGGCTGACTTTCTCCCCCCACCCAGCTGTAGCATTACTGCTTTCTAGGTCATGAGGGGGAGCCAGCATGGTTAAGAGCAGCAGATTCTAGTCTGGAGAACTGGGTTCGGTTCCCCACTCCTCCACATGAAGCCTGCTGGGTGACCTTGGGACAGTCACATTTCTCTCAGAACTCTCTCAGCCCCACCTACCTCACAAGGTGCCTGTTTGGGGGGCGGGGAGGGAAGGCGATTGTAAGCTGCTTTGAGGCTCCTTATGGCAGAGACAATGTGGGTATAAAAACCCACTCTTCTTCTTCTGGACTGGCAGTGGCTCTCTAGATATGTTTAGGATTGCTTTCCCAGGGCTCTGACGTTATCAGCTCACAGCACAATCCAAAGCAGAGCCACACCCTTCCGCCTAATGAAATCAGTGGGCTTACTTACAAGAGCTCAACTCTGTTTAGGATCACGCAGCGATTCTCTTCCACCTTTTCCTCCACTCCTCCCTTGTGCGTCTTGTCTTTTTAGACAAGGCTGAGCTGCTTTTTGGGTGTGTGGAAAAGCTGTTTATAAATTTAATAAATAAAAGCAAGGTAAAACAGCCATCAGCTGAAAAACAGCCAAGCGCCAGCGCGAGCAAAAACAGCCTGCCAGAAGCCGTGGAACTCGTCTGCCTCAAAACGACCCCTGAAATAACAACATGTTAACGCTGGAAAGCCTCATAGGGGCACAGAATTTTGCAGATTGGGCCTAACGGCTGAAAAGCTCTGCCGCATGTGCCCTTCTCACCCGTTGTCAGAGCATGCATGCGTACAGAACATCCGTTGAAGGTGTGCCTCCTTTCCACCAAAGCATGATCTTCAGGACAGAGGGCTCGCAGGATCTTAAAGCATCAAGCAAAACAATAGCTGTGTTGATCAGACTATATCTTCTTGTCTCCTGGATGCTAATTGATGGTCAACAAAAATGGATCCTCCATGTCCCTACATTGGAAAGATAAATGCCCGCCTCTAGTAATCCAGCGGATTGAGAACCTTAAAACCTTATCGACATTTTGAACACATGTAGCTGACAGTTTCGCATGGACATACTTTTAGATATTTGGAAACCTTTTATAGATGAGCTAGATTCGAGTTCAGTGGTGAGATTTTGGGGGTATAAGCTTTTGAGAGTGGCGTTGACTCTTGAAAACTCGCATCTCCAAAATCTCATTGGTCTCTAGGATGCTACTGGACTCGAATCTTGGTCTTCTACTGAAGACTTAACACGGCTGTCCTGGAACCTTTATAACTGTTTATCGCTAGAGTAGCCACAGTTGTTATACTCTGTTATTTATTTTTTTCATTTCTTTCTGTTTGGGGCTGCTGTGTAGAGGAGGAGAGCAATGCCGCGGAGGGTGTTCTTAAACCTTTTCTCCCATGTCATTTGGTTGCCGGCAGATGTCACCCCCAAACCACATTTGTTCTCGCTGGGGGGAAATGCAGGTACTCATATGCCTTCCCCAGCACAGATAAAAGTGACTTGAAGATAGCTTTTCTCAATGGGAAAATGGTGTGGGAAGAAAGGATTAAAAAGCCACCACTGTCTACCGCGTCGGTCAGGCCGCACCTGGAGTCCTGTGTGCAGTTCTGGAGGCCTCACTTCAAAAAGGATGTGGACATAACGGAGCGGATGCAGAGGAGAGCAATGAGGATGATCGGGCCTGGAGACCAAGCCCTACGAGGAATGGCTGAGGGACTCGGGAATGCTCTGTCTGGAGAAGAGAAGGTTGAGGAGGGACATGATTGCTCTCTAGGGTTGCCAACCTCCAGATTGATCCAGAGATCAGTTCCCCTGGAGAAAATGGCTGCTTTGGCAATTGGACTCTATGGCATCCTCAGGCTCTGCCCCCAAAATCCCCCAGCAGTGGGGAAGAGTAACCTGGCAACCCTATTGCTCTCTTTAAGCATTTGAAAGGCTGTCACAGGAAGGCAGGGAGCTGTTCCTGTTGACAGCAGAGGATAGGGCTCGCAATAATGAGTTTAAATTACGGGCGGAAAGGCACCGGCTGGGTACTGGGAATTTTTTTTTTACAGTAAGAGCTGTGGAATCAGCTGCCTGGGGAGGTGGAGAGCCCCCCCCCCCCAAACCTGGCAGTCTTCAAGAAGCAGCTGGACAAACTCTTGTCAGGGAAGCTTCAGGCTGATCCTGCGTTGAGCAGGGGGTTGGACTAGATGACCTGTATGGCCCCTTCCAACTCTATGATTCTACCTTTCACACAGTGTTCTCCCCCTCAAATCCCCAGCATGGCTACATTTGAGGGGGTGTCTTAGAATATTCCCTAAACTAGGCCTGTGGTTCTGCCCTTAGTGTACTGATGTTGCAGAGACCTCAAACCTGCAATCATTTTATCTTCTATTCTATACCTTAAAACATGAGTTCAGGCACGGCAACGTTAGAAGCTCTCTGTCTGTAAAGACGTGAATTAAGATTTCAGTGAGGGTAAACCCCAGATGAAGGTGGATAAATTTGGATGACGTTCCAAGAATGACGCTAAGCATAATTACAGAAATGGATGCAATAGGAGAAATTGGTTACACACGTAAAGGTAACGGTTGTATCGTTTCAGGAAGAAGCTGAAGTAAGAGAGAAAGACCTCCCAACTTTTTTTTTTTAAAAGCAACTATGTGTTTTACATGCCGAAGCATGTCAGAAATTAGAGAAAGGATATTGTCGAAGGCTTTCACGGTCAGAGTTCATTGGTTCTTGTAGGTTATCCGGGCTGTGTAACCGTGGTCTTGGAATTTTCTTTCCTGACGTTTCGCCAGCAACTGTGGCAGGCATCTTCAGAGTAGTAACACTGAAGGACAGTGTCTCTCAGTGTCAAGGGTGTAGGAAGAGTAATATATAGTCAGAAAGGGGTTGGGTTTGAGCTGAGTATTGTCCTGCAAAAGTATTGTCCTGTAAGTATCAAGATAATGTGCTAATGAGGGTATGGTATGTTAATATGGAACCATTGCAAGAATTCTACGAAAAGCAAAGCCCCCTGCTAGCAATATAACACGCAAGGAGAGAAACGCCATCAAGACACATTATCTTGATACTTACAGGACAATACTTTTGCAGGACAATACTCAGCTCAAACCCAACCCCTTTCTGACTATATATTACTCTTCCTACACCCTTGACACTGAGAGACACTGTCCTTCAGTGTTACTACTCTGAAGATGCCTGCCACAGTTGCTGGCGAAACATCAGGAAAGAAAATTCCAAGACCACGGTTACACAGCCCGGATAACCTACAAGAACTAGAGAAAGGATGTTTGTTCCCAGCTTTGGGACCCTATTTGGGTGGAAAGGCAGCACAGAAATGCTTTAAATAAATAATTGGGGAGAGCCTAGGTAGATGTCCTAAGGTTAAAACCGTATCAAGAGGAAAGCTATTGTATGTGACACCCATACAGATGGTGTCAAGGTTCTGATCAAGTCCAAATGGCTCAAAGCATTGTGTTTGCAAACAAATTTTATGTGACCAGTAATTTTATTTGTTTAAAATCCTTCTTCCCTGCCCTTCTTCCCAGAAAAGGGGACCCAAAGCAACTTAATGCATGACATCAAAAAAGAGTCATGTCAACAAAGAACATTAAAAGCAAGTACCAACAGGTACCAAGGAGAACCCCTTTCCTCTAACCCAGAACAGTTCTGGGTTGCAAAGGCTCCTAAAAACCAGGAGAGCAGGCACCGTGATGCAGAATAGGTACTGGTGTAGAAAAAGCAGGCGTTTTGCCAGAGAGGATGACGAGGAAGGCCTTACTTGTGAGAACAAGAGTTGTTGTGCCATTTCACACCAGGAGAGACTGAATAAACTGAGTGGAGCCATGAGAAGAAGAAAAGAAGAAGAAGACAGCATGTACAAATGACTGTTCTGAAGAAGAGCTGGTTTTATATGCCGACTTTCTCCACCACTTAAAGAAGAACCAAACCGGCTTACAATCACCTTCCCTTCCCCTCCCCACAACAGGCACTCTGTGAGGTTGGTGGGGCTGAGAGAACTGTGACTAGCCCAAGGATTAGCCAGAGGTCACCCAGCAGGCTTTATGTGGAGGAACGGGGAAACCGACACGGTTCACCAGATTAGCCGCTCATGTGGAGGGGTGGGGAATCAAACCCGCTTCTCCAGATCAGAGTCCACTGCTCCAAACCATCATACTTAACCACTACAACGCTCTGACTCCACTACGGCCATTTTCCCCTTATGTTCCTTGCAGAGCAAATGTTCGCAGTACAGGTGCTTAGAAACAGTTATATTTTTACTAGCAATGGACTTGGGATGAGTAGGCTTCTACAGAAAAGGGCTAAGGAACTAAATGTTGCATCTCTGAAGGTATCAAATACTGCAACAGAAATACCAAGTGTGATATTGTTGTTATGATTATTTATTATTCCTTTTACCCATGCAGTGACACCCTCTCTCTCCTTACAATATTTTGCAGGTTTACAAGGCCAGAGCATTTAGGAAGCAGTGCCAAAATCAAATGTAGTGGTTGCCATAGCTACCAGGAATCTACCAAACAACTCACTATGAAGAAATTACCCATTGTGGCCTGTTTTCATCTCAAAGTAAGTCGTCAGGTTCTGTGACTTTAAGAAAGCATCAGGGAACCCGCAAGGAACTTGTTGGAGGTGGGGGACTCATCCGGCAGTTTTTAAACTCACAGCTTTCCTTTCATCCAGTCTCCAGGGCATAGAGAAATATGTCTTTAAAAATGGAAGTAGCATTTGGTAGCTGTGCTGGATGGCAAAGGAGATCTCGAGACATTGTCATCCCGTCTGTTACTAGTACATTGTCATCCCGTCTATTACTACTACTTCTGCTGCTGCTATTATTGTTATTGTTATTATCTTCATTTATAACCTGCCTTTCTCACAGTGGCTCAATTCAAAAAACAATTCATTCAAACAGCTTACTAAAGAAAACAGTGCAGCGGCCAAGGATTTTTTTAAGTTTATTTTTTATATAAAGGGGGTACAGAATAGAAAAAGGAGGGAGGGGAAAAGGGTTAGATAAAACAATTTTCATCTTCTGAGCCTTAACATTATATAGATTGTAAGCTGCTTTGAGACTCTTTAAAAGGCAGAGAAAAGTGGGGTATAAAAACCAACTCTTCTTCTTCTCGCTATGAGGCAGAGGGCATCTCGGAGACAGATGGGTGATTCCTTTCCAGTGCTAAGGCAGACAGGAACTAATTAAACTTTCTCCTCCTCCACCTCCTCCTTCTTCTCTTCCTCCTCCTTCTTGCCCTGCTGTTGGTTCTCAAGAGACAGGATGTTGGACCACCACTTTAATCCAGCAGGTCTCTTCCTAGGTTCTTATGGGAAACCATGCAAGCAAAAGAAAGAAAGAAAGAAATACTGTCTTAAGGCAACAAACTGTATACATTTGACATCCTGTACTGAAGAGAGGATCACAAAGGTGGAAAACATGAATTGCGATAAAAAGGGGTGGGTCAGGGGTGGTACATACAAAAAAACTCCCATTGGAATAGACTCCATTACTGTCCCTTATAGAAGCGACGTCTGGAGCTGATCCGTTACACTATAATTCTGATCCCTTTTTAACAATGAACATAAGAAAGGCCCTGCTGGATTGGACCAAGGCCCATCAAGTCCAGCAGTCTGTTCACACAGTGGCCAACCAGGTGCCTCTAGGAAGCCCACAAACAAGGCGACCGCAGCAGCATTGTCCTGCCTATGTTCCACAGCACCTAATATCATAGGCACGCTCCTCTGATCCTAGAGAGGAGGCATGCATCATGACTAGTATCCATTTGTACTAGTAGCCATGAATACCCCTCTCCTCCATGAACATGTCCACTCCCCTCTTAAAGCCTTCCAAGTTGCCCACCTGAACATTTCTGTTTTGCACATTGTGTGAAACTATGGAATCGCAGTGTGTGTGTGTGTGTGGGGGGCCTTCCAGATTGCCTTGGGCAGGCTAGGCTATTCCACAGGGTGGGAACTACCACCTCGCAAGGCGCAACATTTTATGCATCAAAACAGCTTTTCAAACACCAGTGAACGAGCCGCCACTACAGTCTAGCAGCTGTTGTAATGATATAACCGTAAGTTATTTATAGCTTAACAAATATCAGGTTCATTACAAAGAGGCATATGCTCTGGCAATGTTAATAATAATGGGCAAAAATGCAAAAAGAGGGCCGTGGGGTTCTCTCTCTCTTTATTGGCCACCTGATTAGTTGCCAGGGGATGGCTATGATGTGATAAACCGAGAATAATTAACTGTGAGTGTAAAGAGGGCAGGAGTTCTAAGAAATGGAAAGACATGCCCTCTCTTTAAGGAGCACACGATTCATCTTTTTTCTTTTTTTTCTTTTTTTGGCTTGCTTTTCTCTCCCTTTCAGCTAAGAATATGACGACGAAAGCGTGACATTTTTCACACTCCCCATCGGCTCAGAAATTAATCTCTCCCCATCTCTTCCTGCCCTCTTTGCCTTTCGGTTTGTTCATTTATCAGGATGGGGCGTTTCTGTGTGGAGGACAGATTATCCTGTTGTTTTGTGCTTTTTGCCTTAACTGATACAGACGTGGTTGGGGGGAAACCTTATAAACCAGCATGAATCCAGTGGGCAGTGTTAGGTTTGGCCCTTGGTGCCCTGGATTTAAAAGCAAAGCCAGCATGGTGAGTGGTTAACAACAGTGGTTTGGAGCAGTGGAGTCTGATGTGGAGAACCGGGTTTGATTCCCCACTCCACATGAGCGGTGGAGGCTAATCTGGTGAACTGGTTTCCCCACTCCTACACACGAAGCCAGCTGGGTGACCTTGGGCAAGTTACAGCTCTTTTAGAGCTCTTTCAGTTCCATCTACCTCACAGGGTGTCTGTTGCGGGGAGGGGAAGGGAAGGTGATTGTAAGCTGGTTCTTCTCTTCCTCCTCCTCCTCCTCCAGCATGGTGTAGTGATTAAGAGTGCTCTAATCTGGTGAACCGGGTTTGTTTCCCCACTCCTACACATGAAGCCTGCTCGGTGACCTTGGGCCAGTCACAGTTCTCTCCGAACTCTCTCAGCCCCGCCTGCCTCACAAGGTGTCTGTTGTGGGAAGAGGAAGGGAAGGCGATTGTAAGCCTCTTTGAGACTCCTTAAACTCAGGTGCTACTGGACTCTTGCTTGGTTCTATCAAGCAACTACAAGATGTGTGTGTGTGGATTAGGACCACAGTGCTAGAAAAGGGTTGAAATTAAATCAAAAGAGTTTCCGTCTAGACATTAGGAAGCATTTTCTAACAGAGTGGTTGCTCAGTGGAACAGGCTTCCTCAGGAGGTGGTAAGCTCTCCTTCCCTGGAGGTTTTTAAGAAAAGGTTAGATGGCAATCAGTCAGCAATGCTGATTCTATGACCTTAAGCTGATGGTGAGAGGGAGGGCATCTTGGCCATCTTCTGGGCATGAAGTAGGGGTCACTGGGGGTGTGTGGGGGAGGTAGTTGTGAAATTCCTGCATTGTGCAGGGGTTTGGACTAGATGACCCTGGTGGTCCCTTCCAACTGTATGATTCTAAAGGTAGAGAAAATCAGTGTATAAAAACCAACTCTTCTTCTTCAAAACTCTTGCCAAACGCTAGAGGCAGGGGCCTCATTTCTTCAGACTGATTGATGTTCCTAACTTGCCTGTTTCATTCTAGATACCCAAAGTAGTCAATAAGGGCAGCCCCACCCTCCTGATACGTTTCTCCAAAACAAAACTGGGACCAGCTCTTCCTTTCCCACCTACCTCACAGGGTGTCTGTTGTGGGGAGGGGAAGGGAAGGTGACTGTAAGCCGGTCTGATTCTCCCTTAAGTGGTAGAGAAAGTCGGCATATCAAAACCAACTCTTCTTCTTTCCCGTAGCGGTTTGAACACTCAGCCAAACTGAGGCGAAAGATCACTACGTACGTCTCCTTTCCGCTGGAGCTGGACATGACGCCTTTTATGGCCTCCAGGTAGGTGCTACAAGGGCCGACGTTCTCACCAGAAACCAGTCTGGTGCCAGGCAGGCTTTCGGCCACATTTGCGGAAGAGGGCAAAGCGAGAAATGACCAAATTGAACTTTCCAGCGAAAACCAGTTTCGAAATGATTTGGCAGCAGTTTTTGTTTGTGTGAAAGTGTTCTTTTTTTAAAAACAGTGGTTAAACTAAACCGATTTCAGAACTTCGGTTCAGCAAAAGTATTCTCACAGGAAGAGAGACCAGGGGACTAGAGCTGCCCTGCTCTTAAGACGCACCTTTCAGTCAGGCAATTTAAACATATATGAACGGCTGAAATTTGTGCTTTGGGGAACTCCTGGTTTATCTTAATGCCAATCAGCCCATCTGCGCTTGGAAGACTTTTTTTTTGCCAAGAGGAGGAACAGCCAACAAACACCTCACTGGAGAGCGATCCATATTTCCTGAGACCTCCTGTGGAGATCCTCTGTGGAGAGGCTGTGGCTCAGTGGTAGAGCATCTGCTTGGCATGCCGAAGGTCCCAGGTTCAATCCCCGGCATCTCCAGTTAAAGGGACTAGGCAAGTGGGTGATGTGAAAGACCTCTGCCTGAGACCCTGGAGAGCCGCAGCCGGTCTGAGTAGACAAGACTGACTTTGATGGACCAAGGGTCTGATTCGGTATAAGGTAGCTTCATGTGTTCTTGTGTGTTCATGTGAAAAGAAGGCGGACTTGGTTCTAGTGTTTTCCACAGAAAAATGGCAAATGCACTTTGTGAAAGATTTCTCTTTTAAAACAAACATAAGTACAGGTTGGCACATCGGTTAGACAGTGTCCCTGTCCTTGAAGGGACAGATAATTCTGTTTGTCATAAAACCCAAGCAATTATCGCCATCGTTCGGAAATTTCACACGGAGAATCTACCTTGGTAGCGATTTGCTCTGGCCACATCTCAGGAAGGGGGGGGGAATCTGTGGATAAAATTTACAATTTATAATTGAGAAGATTTGTGTTGAGCTAGTAGGTGTCGAAGCTTGCAGTCCATCCCCCCACCCCGTGCACCCATAATATAATTTTTAAGTGTCCCCTTTGTCTCAAAATTTCAGAAACCGAAAGGTTTCAGAGTTACCACTGTAATTACGTGCTGAAGCTTGTCCAGGCACGCACAGCAGGTAAAGGAAGCCTTGTTTATTGATGCCACCTGAAGTACCCCTCCTTCGGCGGTGTAAAATGGAAGATATGATAACTTACCTTATTCAGATAGACTTTGTCCATGCGATCTGAAGAGAGTTGATACACTACTTCATACGATGTTGGAATGTCCCCAGTACAATTCTTATCGCCATCAATGGATTACCCCTATTTCAATCAAATTACCTGCCATTGTAACAAAAGATAAAATAGTCCCCTTTTTGCTGGTGGATGGAGACCCAAGAACAACACTGGCGGTGTTCTTCGACTGGCGTTGTTGTTGTTGAGGAGTTTAGCCTTTTGTTAAATGCATTCTTTGGAAACCCGCAAATTAAACACTTTGAAATAAACTCAGTCTAAAGATAATAGAGAGCCCCGTGGCGCAGCGCGGTAAGCGGCAGTACTGCAGTCAAAAGCTCCGTTCACGACCTGAGTTCGATCCCGACAGAAGTCGGTTCCAGTTAGCCAGCTCAAGGTCGACTCCGCCTTCTGTCCTTCCGAGGTCAGTAAAACAAGTACCCAGCTTGCTGGGGGTAAAGTGTAAACTACTAGGGAAGGCGATCACAGTCTGCCTAGTAAACTTCGGGATATGACGTCACCCCATGGGACAGTAATGACCTAGTGCTTGCCCAAGGGACAACCTTTTTTAAAAATACGAGGGGGCTGTTCACGGCGCACTGTTTTGTCTTCCAAGGGCCGCTGAATAGTTTGTGTCTCATTTGTCTCATTGCAGTAAAGAGAGCAGAATGAACGGCCAGTACCAGCAACCAGCGGATAGTCTAAACAACGATAATAAGTAAGTAGAGTTGCATTGTGTGGCTTCCCCTGTTGGGGTAGGGTGGGCCGAAGGCGGAATAGAAATGATTCCACATCTTCCAGAGCTAAGTATGGGGCTGGGGGTGGGGAGGGTGAGAGGAGAAGCATAACATATAACAACTCCCTGGGAGCCTCCTTCTTTCATTCCTTTGTCTCTTTCATCTCTGAGAGCCAGCGTGGAATAGTGGTTGAGAGCGGTGGTTTGGGGCGGCGGACTCTGATCCGGAGAGCTGGGTTCGATTCCCTGCTCCTCCATGTGAGCTACGGAGGCTAATCTGGTGAACCAGGTTGGTTTCCACACTCCCCCACATGAAGCCAGCTGAGTGACCTTGGGCTAGTCACAGCTCTCTTAGAGCTCTCTCAGCTCCACCTACCTCACAGGGTGTCTGTTGTGGGGAAGGGAAGGTGATTGTACACCGGTTTGATTCTTCCTTAAGTGGTAGAGAAAGTCGGTATATAAAAACCAATTCTTCTTCTTCTCCATCAGCTTCTTCTTCTACTTGGCTACTAGTCAAGATTAATACTAGTCATGATGCATACCTATTTGCTCCTGTTTCAGAGGAGCAGGCCTATGATATTAGGTGCTGTGAAACACAAGCAGGGTAATGCTGCTGCAGTTGTCTTGTTTGTGGGCTTCCTAGAGGCACCTGGTTGGCCACTGTGTGAACAGACCACTGGACTTGATGGGCCTTAGTCTGATCTAGCAGGGCTTTTCTTATGTTCTTACAGAGAAGTCAGATGGTCCCATTCCCAGCCAAAGCCTTTAAAGCTGCCATGTCACAGTCTGGCCTTATTTTTAATGGGATCTTTTTTTTTGGGGGGGGGGTTCAGTTGTGGTGTTGAATTGGGAACATGGGATGCTTTCGTGCACTTCCGCACATATTTGCAAAGACCTGAGGGCTGTCGAATGGAAAGGTTGCAAGAAGCGGTGGCGGTCGTGTCCTTCCTAACAGCCCTGTATCTGTTTCCCCTCCCTCCAGGTATTCCTTGTTTGCAGTAGTTAATCACCAAGGAACCCTGGAGAGCGGGCACTATACCAGCTTCATCCGGCAACACAAGGACCAGTGGTTCAAATGTGACGATGCCATCATCACCAAGGCTAGCATTAAGGATGTACTAGACAGCGAAGGGTACGTCCTCCAACACCAACAAAAGGCTGATTCATTTATATCCCACAAATCACTGCCTTCTCCTCCCGTTTATCTTCACAATGACCCCGCGAGGTCGCCCAGCGAGCTTCCATGCCAGAGTGGACATTCGAACCTGGGCCTCCCAGATCCTAGTCCTTTCCCTAGATTTCACAGCCACTGGCTATCCATCAAACACTTCACACTTTAAAAAGGGGAGATGAAATTAAATTTTTCCTTGACACTGTAAAAAGAAAAGTTGCCACATCTCTCACACAATTGACTGATCTATTTGGCAGCAGATAACGCAGTATCCGCTTCTCAGAAAGCGTCTTTAGCTGTTTTATCCAGGGAGTAATGTATTTATTTTGTGCAATATTATTTTGAGGACATGCTAAAACAATGTTAGAGCTCTGTGGTGCAGAGTGGTAAGCTACAGTACTGCAGTCAGAAGCTCTGCTCATGACCAGAGTTCGATCCCAACAGAAGTCGGTTTCAGGTAGCCGACTCAAGGTTGACTCCGCCTTCCATCCTTCCGAGGTCGGTAAAATGAGCACCCAGCTTGCTGGGGGTAAAGGGAAGACGACTGGGGAAGGCGACGACAAACCACCCCATAAACAAAAGTCTGCCTAGTAAATGTCAGGATGTGACGTCACCCCATGGGTCAGGAATGACCCGGTGCTTGCACAGGGGACTACCTTTACCTTTTTAAAACATTGTGGCCTAGGGAGTCTATTTGATCTGGACAAAATGGGCATTTTCGTTCTTCTGAAATAATTTTATTGTATAATTTTATTGTATAATACTGAAATAATTTTACTGTGTCTTGGCTGAGTCTAGGGCATTACATCTCGCCAGTAAGAAAGCTCGTCTGAACGTAGGAATTTCTAACCAGCGGAAATAGTCTGGAGATCCTAGTCCCAACACCACACCACACTGGCGGTCACGTCTGAGGAGAACGCAGAAGCGAACTTCTCCAGGTGTTCATTGCTAGGTCTGGAGAGGTGTTCCTCAGGTGCTTGAAATCTGGGCAGTGCTGCTGTAAGTTAGCGAGGACATAGGCAAGCTAAAGCTGACCAGAAACCTCACTTCCGTGCAGTCAGCGAATGCCCCTTGTTAGACTTGCACACTTGGAGTGGCTCCTTTAAGCCGTATTCCCAGGCTCCAATCCTTGCCTAGCTTTCTAGCAAGCCAGGAGCCCAGCGCAGAGCCAGAATAGATGGGCACATACCATGGTGAGTCAGGGGCTTAAAATTATTTAGAGTGTCACAGCACAGCGTGAAGAGAAGCAGTGAACGAAAATTTTATTGTATGTAGCCATTGGCCATCACAGTTTGCTAAAACAAATAAAATACAAATGCAATAGATTGGCAAGTAAAATATTAAACAGGTAATGGGATATACTAAAACGTTTCGATTTAAAAGAAAAGTAGCTGCTTATTCCGATACCACGTTAGACCTTATTTTCTTTGCTGCAAGAGCAGACAAAGAGACTCTGTACAATGCATAGGCATCCATATCTGATAACAGAAATATAATTTTCTCTGCATCCGAGTGTGTATTGATACCGGATAATATTCCTGCCAAAGATTTAGCCCTAGGGCCTGCATACAATGAGCAAATGAAGGAAAGTAAGCAGAATGCATCCTGGGAGTCATTCCTACTTCGTAAGAAAAAGTCCTGCTTTTTTCACATGCCTGAAGGTAAAGGTAAAGGTCCCCTGTGCAAGCACTGGGTCATTCCTGACCCATGGGGTGACGTCTCATCCCGATGTTTACCAGGCAGACTTTGTTTACGGGGTGGTTTGCCAGTGCCTTCCCCAGTCATCTTCCCTTTACTCCCAGCAAGCTGGGTACTCATTTTACCAACCTCGGAAGGATGGAAGGCTGAGTCAACCCTGAACTGGCTACCTGAAACCGACTCCCGTCGGGATTGAACTCAGGCCGTGAGCAGAGCTTTTGACTGCAGTCCTGCAGCTTACCACTCTGCGCCAGGGGGCTCCCCAAAACACCTCTCCCACTCCTCTTTTCCCGCCTCAAAATGATAGTTTTTGTTTTATTTTTTAATTTTTTTCTCCTCGCAGGTATTTGCTGTTCTATCACAAACAGTTCCTGGAGTATGAATAGCCTTATCGAGCAGCTTGATTGAGAAAGAGAGAGAAAAAAAACTGCAAGGAAGCGAAATGAACGGCAGCTTTCTGGAAAAAAAGGACACACAAACCTACCTGAAATGAAAAGACACCCATTCTACACCTTGGCACTGAGCTGCAAACAGGACCTGCTTGCCGCTGGCCCCCGGCCTCGCGGAATCAGAAACGAACCCATGTTTCCACCGTGTAACGCAGTCCTGCGGGGACAGAAGAGGGGGAAAACAAATGTAAAAGAGGCTACAGGCAGTGACTTTTTTTTGTGAGAGAGGAAATATAATAACGGAAAGATTGCTCTGGGTTGGGGGACAAAAAAATTGGGGAGTCTGCGCGCCTGCACATCTCCTGAGACCCTCCGGGGGAAAAAACGTGCGTGGGACGGCCGGGGGGGACCTGTGTGTGTGTGCTCTCATCTCCATAAAAAAAGCATCTTCTCCATTGGTGCTTCTGCTCCAACTTCCGACCAATCATACGACAGTTATAATTTAAAACAAAACAAAACGAAAGAGGGGGGAAAAACCCTGAATCCAAACCCGTTGTTTTTTTTTTTAAAAAAAAGAGAAAGAAAAAAAGAAAACATGCCTTTGGGCCCGAACGCAGTAAAATATGGAGGAGAATTGGGACGACGCGACGGAAATGGACTTTGCAAGTACCTTTTTATTTGTGAATTTTAGTTATTAAATAAATACAGTATGAAATTATTAGGCTCTTTTCTTTTCGGTGAGCATGAAAAGAAGTCTGGATTTGTGGGCACCTGAAGATGCTCTCAGTGTGGTGACACCCTTTGGGTGCCGTGCCTATTCTACAGGTAACTTCAGGCACGTTGGGGACTGTTCGTCAGACACGTCTGCTCAAGTTCTTTTTCCGTTTTGAATGCCGACCTCCCCCTTTTTTCTATAAATAGTTATTTTCTTAATTCCCTCCCCCCACCCCCATTTGTTCAGCACCCCTGTCCCCGAGAACAAAATGCATAATTGCTACCAGTAAAAAAAGAAAGGTGATGAATGAATTGGCGTGTTTATACTGTAAAAGTGGTCTTGGTTGTTTTATTGGGCGGGGGGCAGGGAACAAATTGTGAATCAGCCCGATCTCTGTCTCTGGGCAACGCTGGGTTTCATTTTTGTTCTTTTCCACCCTCCAAAGAAATATAGCTCTCGCGAGACACTTTGGGGTTGGAAAAAAAAAATCCGCCATCTGCTAACTGCCCTGATCGGGGTGCCGTTGTCGCGATTTAAATTTCCTACTCTTGGATCCCTTCTGCCTTTCCTCCAGACGTGAGAGTAAGCAAGAAGGTTTCCTCCACTCGCTTGGCTTTTATTAGTCCCTTATCTCTACGATACATTAATTTTCTCGTATATCACATCCACTCTGTATACAAAGCCAAACCTTCAGCTGTGCCTGGGAGGTGGCTTGCTTCTCTGTCACAAATGTGTTTATGTTCCTCTATTCCTCTCTCCCCCCCCCCTTTCCCCCCTTCTTGCTGTCTAGACACTGGCTGAGAGTCCGCAGGGGCTGTATATTTTATAACTAAGAGGGAGGACCAGGTTTGATTTGCTGCTCAGGAGAAAAGGAGTCACTTTTGTTAAACCCTTTCAGAATGCACAGTTTAAAACAACCCCCTGTACACACACACACACACACACAATAACAACAGAGACTGGTTTTGTCGTCATCCCCCCTTTACAACTTTCCTTTGTGTAAATGGCCACTGCCAGATGTTTTTTTTAGGGGAGGCTTTTTTTTGTTTTTTGTTTTAAAGGACAATACTTTTAAAACTTCACAGCTCCATCGCCTCTGCAAGGCCCCTTGATATTTTGAAAACTCGATCTGGCATTCTAAGAGGGTTACCGCGATCCAGAAATCTCCTAGCGCGCCTGGAACAAATTGTCCCCTGCCTCTGCGTAAGTTCACGTTGGGTACCGTGGAGGGAAGGGTTGTCCATTTGCTGATCTGCCTCGTGCGTGCCTCACCTGCTGTAGAATCCTGCTGCACGGTGGAAGGCAGAGATGCCGAAACCCCCTTCCCCCTCCCTGTGATCAGTAACACAGATCTCCAATACCTTGGCCTTGCATGTGCAGGACGGGCTCCGCTAACATGTAGCTATTGCTTTCAGGCTCGCACACATCTGGTTATCAGCCTCTGACTGGTGGGCTGGCCTCTTGCGGCAGGCAGTGGAGGAGAAGGAATAGCAGAGAGACAGCTAGCGTCCCCGGAGATTAGAGGTAGTCAGAGGGCTACTGCGGCCTAGGCAGGATCTTGAGGGTCAGGTAGGTGGATTTCTACACAGTAAGCAGTTTGGTGGAGGTTTGCGGGTGTTCTATTCTGAAAACGAGTGATGCTTTTAAAGAAAATGAAATAAAGGCGTTTCCTAGTGCTGATTTCTCAGCTGAATCCCTCGCCACCCAAACGTTACCACATCCGGTAGCATGGCAGTGCTTTTCCAATGGAAGTCCCATGCTACTGATCGGAGCTTTTTTTTTTTTTTTTTACGTAAGGCTCTAGCACACTGTGTTTTTCTAGCCTTGTTCAGAGGAATTCGCACTTGCCTGGGAAAGCTTACTGATCTATTGTCACTGTCAAAATCAGAAATGGCAGGATGGTTTTGTTGCTCGCCGCTTCTGATACTCCCCTGCAATGTGCCGCCCCAGAGGTGCGCCGAGTAGCACATGCTCAGTTTGCGCCAGTGCAATTCGGAAGGCCCTGCAGATGCCCTCCATGATAGCGGTGTGTGCCCTTGAACATGCCCCCCCCCCGAGGTCTGCAGTGCGCTGTGTATTGTCAGTGCTCAGAAGTCAATTATGGGCAAAGGCCCCGCGACGACTGACAGTCGGGACAGGCGCCCTAACAAAGCCAGGCTCCTCACAATCTGTGCTGGTGGAAGGTGCCGTCAAGTCACCGCTGACTTACGGCGACCCTGTAGGGTTGTCTAGGGAAGAGACATTAGGAGGTGGTTTGCCATGGCCTGCCTCCGCGTGGGCTGAGAGAGTTCAGAGAGAACCGTGACCGGCCCAAGGGTCACCCAGCAGGCTCCATGTGGAGGAGTGGGGAATTGAACCTGGTTCTCCAGATTAGAATCCGCTGCTTTTAACCATTACACCACGCTGGTTCTCCCTTGTGGTCTAGAAAGCAGTAATGCTTACAACCTTCCCGGTGGATGCACCATTCTTTAATCTGGATGTTAAAACTGCGTTGTGAGTAGCCCGGTAGATGATTTGTGTGTGTGTGTGTGTGTGTGTGTGTGTGTTTGCTCCCAGGTTGTTCACGCTTCAAAATATCACTTGTATACGTGCGGTAGTTTGTGGATGCCTGGCTCTGTGTGTGTGTGTGTGTGTGTTTTAAATAGATGGCGTGCAAGCATTACAATGTGCAGGTACCCCCGGCTGTTGTAATGGTGTCTTCCTGCTTCCTTTTTTAAATAATGCAGTGAGCTTGCAGCGGGAGAGGAGTTGGTCTCTTAGCACTTCCCGGCTGACGCTGATGCAGCACAAGCCTCTTTAGAGCTTCTTTGAAATGAAGATACAGCACCCCCTTGTGGTTGAATGGGGGGTAGTGCCAGCACCGGCTGCTTCCCCACACACCCACACCTCCAAGCTCTCTACTTCCTTTCTCCTGCTAAAAGCCCAAGAAAGGAATCCTCTTTCTCCCGCTAGGAAATCGATGTAATTGTATAACCCCTCGCATGCATTTTGCACAAGCTACGGACATGCGGTGCAAAGCTTACGTCTGGGTGGGAGGAGAGCCTGGCACACGGATATCGATGGGAAGGAGATGGGTGTCTGTGTGCTGATAGGTCCGTTGTGCTAATGGCTCGGGAAGCCATCTTTTAAAGCAGGGGTGTCAAACTTAAGGCCCGCAGACCGGATAAAGCCCCTTGAGAGCTCTTATTCGACCTGCGAGCCAGTCGATGCAGCCCCACCTCCAGTCCCGATCTGGGCTGGCAAGGCGTGGCCCGGCCTGACCAAGTGACATTTATGTCATATCCAGCCCTCGTAACAAATGAGTTTGACACCTTTGTTTAAAAGGTTTATGAAGGTGCTGGGCTTGCTGTCACATCGACGAGAGTACCTCCCGTCTTCTTACTGCCCCCAGATAGTTTGGAACGATATTCCAGGCCAACGGGAGGGATTTTGGTTTTTCACTCTAATTTAGTGCTAAGCAAGGCCTGGTTTGAGTGCTGTGATGGTATCTGTCGCTTAATCGCTTTACCTGTTCCGTTTTTGTGGTCATGGGGAGGCAGCCCCAAGAATGGTCACCAGTGGGGGCAGAATCGTGGACTCGTTCTTGGCACAGCTGCCTTGCATTTCACTTTGAGAGCCCTTGAGTCAGTCTCTGCTTTGCCTTGAGCACTGGGAAAAGGGGGAGTACCAATTTCTGTCTCTCTCTTACTCCGCAAAGCAGTGTTTCTCAACCAGAGTCCCCCAGAATCTTAGGGTTCCACGAGAAATCGCTTGGGGTTCCGCGAGAAATAGTGGTAAATAGGCTAATCATATGTAAATCATATGTAATCATAAGTAGGGGTTCCCCGAGGCATAAATATTATTTTAAGAGTTCCGCAAGGGTAAAAAGGTTGAGAAACACTTCCGGGAAGGTTGGAAGCGACGGGAGAGACTCGCCCAGCATTTATCTGATGCCGAGTGAGAGACCAGAGTCTCCCTGAAGGTTCTGAATCGGGGTCCAATCATTGATGGCAACCAAGCTCAATCAAAAATTTTAGGGACTTGGATCAGAGGCCCTGTTTCCAAGGCCCCGAATCTCCCTTCCTGTAGTCATAGCTACTCTGGGAGGACATCTGAGGGACATCGTGAGTATCTTTCTGCCTGTGAATCTGAGACCAGGCCTGTTATTCTGTGTGGGTGCCCTAAGGAGCCACGCAAGTGCATTGTACTAGATTAGACAGTCCTTTAGCAATCAGGAGATTGCTTAATCGATCCTTTCCCTTGCATGTGGGATATTTGCTGGGGGTATGTATGTGTGGAGTAGACAAATGGCCAGCAGGGAAAGGGTTAAGCACACCCCTGTTTTCCCCTCCCTTTTCCAGTCCCCCACTCAAGATTCCTGTATGCCTCGACTAGCCGTAAAAGACAGCAGAACTTTAAATGGGCACTTAGCTCTATCTTGCTTTCCGTCGAACAGCAATTTTGATTTGGGCGATCTGTGTGGCGAATGGCTGGCTCCGAGGATGCAGGCCACACTGGCAAGGGAGGTTGGACGGCACCGTGGTTTTGTGCCGTGGTGAAGCACTGCACCATTGAGATGCTGGCTTTCCTCAAAACCAGCAGGAGGTTTCTAAGCCAGCATGGAATTCGTTGGCTTTGGAAGGGGATTAGGCCAGTTTGTGAAGGGCAGGTCTACTGAGGGCTATTAGCCGTGAGAACTTCATCTTCAGAGTTGGCCAGCTATTGAATATCAGCTGCTGAGGGGCAGACAGCAGGGAGAAGACTTTCATAGAATCGTAGAGTTGGAAGGCACCACCAGGGTTATCTAGTCCAACCCCCCTGCACAATGCAGGAATTTCACAGCTACTTCCCTCCCACACCCCCAGTGACCCCCTACCCAGAAGATGGCCAAGATGCCCTCCCTCTCATCATCTGCCTAAGGTCAGAACCAGCATTGCTGACAGATGGCATCTAGCCTCTGCTTAAAAACCTCTTTGATCGCTGTCCCTTTTCTTGCAAGCCTCCCCTGGAAACAAGATGAACCTTTGGACTCATCCAGAAGGGTTTAGGTCAAAATACCTAAGCTTGACATTGCCTCTGTGTTCTTGCGTGTTAAAATGTTTGAATAGGTTAATACGACTTGCATTGCAGAAAGCAGCTATTTTATTTCACATGCTACTGATCAGACATTCATATATTACACTCAAAGAGATCTGGGGCATTTTTATTTTTCTAATCCTATGTACAGGCAGAGTCTTAAAGATGAGTGGCTTGCAGTTTGGGGTTGTGGTTTTTTTTTTTTTTTTTGAGAGAGAAGCTACAGTTTGGCTTTCTTCCTGGATTGTGGCCACGCCTAGAACAACGGGTAAATCAGGATTCTGAGGCTCTGACAGCTATAAACATGAGTTTTCCTGTGTAAAACGAATAGGGAGAGAAGTCTAGGCTGAAACTTTTTTTCTCTGACGTGTCGGTTTTCCGTGCGCGGGGAACTCTTCGGAGTTTATCCCAATGTGCGGCTCAATACCTTTTGTACAGTGTGGGGAAAATTGTGTAATGGGATGTAAGGTATTTGGGGCACATGGGCCTAATAAGGAGCTAAGTTGTTTCTGGAAAATAAATTGATGGGTGGAGGCAAAAAAAAAAAAAAGTAAGAAGAAATAGAAAATGAAGACAAATACTACTTTTCTTTCTCTATACTCTTCAGTTCTTTGTTTCTCTGTCTGTTAGAAAAATGCCTGGTATGTAGGGTTGCCAGCTCCAGGTTGGGAAATACCTGGAGATTTTGGGGGTGGAGCCTGAGGAGGGCAGGGTTTGGGGAGGGGAGAAACTTCAATACCATAGAGTCAAATCGCCAAAGCGGCCATTTTCTCTAGGGGAACTGATCTTTGTTGCCTGGAGATCTGTTGTAGTAGCGGGAGATCTCCAGCCACCACCTGGAGGTTGGCAACCCTACTGATATCTGTGCTTGCACATGGGGTTGTCCTGATTGTGCAGGTGGGGGGGGGGCTCTACACCTGAGAGCATCCTCTCAAGGGTTGAAGGGTCATTCAGACATTGACTGTTCACTGCTTGCACCCTGAAATCCAGAGATCGCTTCCTTCTGTCACTGGTTTCTGATGATTTGCGTAAATCCGGTTCTTAAGGTGAGGCACAGGTGGAAACTGCAGGGCATCGATCTGGAAAAAGTCAAGCAGCTTTCTTGCGAGTGTGTTCGGAGGGCTGGGGGAGAAGATCTCCTGCAGGACGCCGATCGTGCTCCCCTCAAGTCATCTGCATCTTCTCTTGCGAGGGCGAGCATATAATCTGGAAGTGGCCATCCTCAGGGGTAGGGATTGTCCCCACAATCCCTGGGCAGGACATCCCAGCAGCAGCAATGGTGGTAGCATCCTCCCTGGCCCCGAGCTGGTAAGTTCTGTGACACGCTCTGGACTCCTGGACAGCGGGGCTCGGCTCAGGAAAGCAGAAGCCGCAGGTTTCGACGGGCTCCGGGGTCTGGCTGCCACTGGATCCGCTTCCCACGCTTCCTGCTTCCATGAGGCATTCTGGGAAATAAGCCCACGTGCGTTAGAACACGGATGGTGGGTCCCTAGGCAAGCCCCAGGGAGCGCGGGGCGAAAATTTGTTTGGCACCCAGAGCAAAAGCCTACAATTCTCCCTCTCTCATAAATACTAGAATGTGGGGTCATCTGCTGAAGCTGGAGGGTGAGAGATTCAAAACAGAGAAAAGGAAATATTTCTTCATGCAACTCATAGTTAAATTGTGGAACTCCCTGCCCCAGGATGTGGTGATGGCTGCCAACTTGGAAGGCTTGAAGAGGGGAGTGGATATGTTCATGGAGGAGAGGGCTATCCATGGCTACTGGTCAAAATGGATACTAGTCATGATGGATACCTATTCTCTGCATACCTATTGTATGCGGTGCTGTGGAACACAGGCAGGATAAATGCCACTGCCATCGTCTTGCTTGTGGGCTTCCTAGAGGCACCTGGTTGGCCACAGTGTGAACAGACTGCTGGACTTGATGGACTGATCCAGCATGGCTTTTCTTATATTCTTATGTAATTCAGCCTATACAGGTAAGAGTATCCCTTATCCGGACATCCTATATCCGAACTGATCTGAAAACCGGACCCTTCGAGCCAGCATGCAGGCAGATCTGTGCTGCCTGCTTTCCATATTCCCTCTCACCTAAAATAAAATAAAATGCAGTGTATGCTGCCTTGCAGGTGGAGACTGAGAGCCTGCTCTTGTGAGTTTGTGCGTTGTTACTCTTGTTAACAGCTGATACAGGTGTTCCGGCGAGAGAGTTTAACCTTTGCTTTCTGATGGTTCAATGTACACAAAATTATTAAAAATATTGTTTAAAATTACATTCAGACTATGTATATAAAATGTATATTAAGCAGAATAAATTTGGGTCCCATCCCCGAGATAATCTCATTATGTATACGCAAAAATTACAAAATATTCCAATATACGGAAAGATCCGACATACGGACCACTTCTGGTCCCGAGCAGTCCGGATAAGGGATACTCAACCTGTATTGCATGTTAACTCTGCAAACTCTCCCTTTGTACCCTGAGACATCATTTTCTTCCCCCCTTTTTTTAACCAAAGAAGAGTTCTGTGGCATTTGAAAGATTGCTCGCGGCTGTGTGTGTCGGCCTTCGGGGCCGTGACTTACGTTGAGCTGCGGCCTGCGAGACGGGGCCTGCTCTGGAGATGTTATCCACATTACAAGCACAATGGAGTGCGATACTGACTCCATTGTGGCAGCTTCCCTAAACTATGCTGTGGGGCAGGAGCTGAGAAGGGGCACGGTTGTTCAGAGGATGGGAAAGCTGGAAAAATTCTGGGCTGCCTTGGAGAACTGCCTCTGGTCAAACAGGTTTGCCAGGTTTAAACACAAAAGCCAAAATCTGCAAAACCTGAAAGCCTCTGTTTCAAACCTCCTTCAATTCATTTTTTTTGGGGGGGGGGGCGGTTGTTTCTGTCCTTGGAGGTCCTTACGCCTCTGCAGGGCTACTTGAATAGTTTGAGTAGATATCTCTGTAATTTTTGCCCAATACCTCTGTCTTCCTCCTGTTTCTTTCGTTTCTACTATTAAGTGTTGCGCTTCCCGCGCTTGCTCATTGCAAGCAAAGGAAAAGTAATATTGGGTGCTGAATCCAGCATCCAGAGAAGGGTACTGTTCACATTCAAAGTTTCTAGTCCCTATGGCTGCAAAGATTAGCTTGAAAGTCCAGGAGCAGAGCAACTGAGGAGGATTGTGGGGTTAGGGGAGAACTGAGATCAAATCCTCTCTTGCCTTTGAAGCTGAATGGTTGGCCTTGGGCAGGTCATTCTCGCTCAGCCTAACCCGCCTCAGAGGGTTGTTGTGAAGGTTAAATGCAGGAGTGGGGGAGCTCTGAGCTGTTTGGAGGGAGGGGAAGATAAAAATGATTGATTTGAACACATGAAGCTGCCTTATACTGAATCAGACCCTTGGTCCATCGAAGTCAGTATTGTCTACTCAGACTGGCAGCTGCTCTCCAGGGTCTTCGTCAGAGGTCTTTCACATCACCTACTTGCCTGGTCCCTTTAACTGGAGATACCGGGGATTGAACCTGGGATCTTCTGCATGCCAAGCAGATGCTCTACCACTGAGCCACAGCCCCTCCCATAGTTTGACCAGGGATGTCAAACCCAATTGTTACAAGGGCTGGATATGACATAAATGTCACTTGGTCTGGCCGGGCCATGCCTCGCCAGCCCAGATTGAGAGTGGGGGTGTGTGGCTACCTCGGCGGGGTCACAGGCTGGATAAAAGCTCTCAAGGTGCCAGATCTGGCCTGTGGGCCTTATGTTTGACGCCCCTGGAGTAGATAGTACTGACCTTAATGGACCCAAGGGTGCTGATTCAGAATAAGGCAGCATCATGTGTTCATGTGTGTGAATGCCTCTTTAGTGTTTATAAGTATATGTAAACAGCTAGATTCGAGTCCAATAGCAATTTAGAGAACAACAAGATTTGGGGGGTATAAGCTTTTGACAGACTCTTGAAAGTTTATACCCCCCCCCAAAAAAAAAATCTTGTTGGTCTTTAAGGTGCTACTGGACTCCAGTCTTGCTGTTCTTTTATCTATTATTTATTTTGTTCAGTTTGTATCTCTCCCTTTCCCAGCCCAAGCTTGGCTCCCAAGTTGCCAACACTATGCATCACGCAGTATAATTTTTGGGTTAAAACACTAAATTAAAAGCAATATATGGGTTAAAAGATGGCCATCTAACCTACTGGATAAATAAAATTTCTTGGAAGCTAGGGAGACCCGTAGTAGCAGATCAACTGCAGACCAACGTGGCTGCCCTCCGAAAGTATACATAAAGTATTTATTAAAAATAAAATCTGGTGCCTGATCAGTGAAGGATACCATTTTAATCTACCATTGCCTAAATGTTGCAGACTTTGGTTTGTGTGTGGCATATATGGGACAGTTTTGTGTGTGTGTGTGTGTGTGTGTTAAGTGCCATCAAGTCGCTTCCGACTCATGGCGACCCTATGAATGAAAGTCCTCCAAAATGTCCTATCTTTGACAGTCTTGCTCAGATCCTTCAAATTGAAGGCTGTGGCTTCCTTTATTGAGTCAATCCATCTCTTGTTTGGTCTTTCTCTTTTCTTGCTGCCCTCAACTTTTCCTAGCATGACTGTCTTTTTCAGTGACTCTTGTCGTCTCATGACATGACCAGTTTTGTACTCTGGTTTAAAAAAAACACAACAAATCAAAACCCCAAGTTTAGCAATTCTGCATCCAAGTTTAGCTCTGGGCAAATCACGAGAAGTGTATTTACCTTTTGGGACCTCCCCCTTTTTGTGGCAAGCGAGGGTCCCGGTGCGACAGGCCACCTCCGCCCCCCGCTTTCTGAAGTAAATCCAGGTCATCAGCAAGGAGAAGAGCAGGGTGGTGAGGCAGAGGCCCAGAACCAGGTAGACTACCAGCCGCTGGTCATATGCGTTGTCCAGCTTCCACGCCAGAGCAGCCGGTGCGGGCAAGGTTGCGGGGTGACCTGCAAGTCACAGAGAGAGAGAGAGAGAGAGAGAGAGAGAGAGAGAGAGAGAGAGAGAGAGAGAGAGAGAGAGAGAATTAAACCGGCATTTTCTGCAGTCAGGGTCTGCCCTGCAGGGCTTTGGGCCAGGTGCTACTTGAGAGCCAGCGTGGTTAAGAGCGGTGGTTTGGAGTGGTGGAGTCTGATCTGGAGAACCAGGTTTGATTCCCCATCCTCCACATGAGCCGCGGAGGCTAATCTGGTGAACTGGATTTGTTTCCCCACTCCTACACATGAAACCAGCTGGTGCCCTTGGGCAAGTCGCAGCTCTTAGAGCTCTCTCAGCCCCACCTCCCTCACAGGGTGTCTGTTATGGGGAGGGAAGGTGATTGTAAGCCTGTTTGATTCTCCCTTAAGTGGTAGAGAAAGCCGGCATATAAAAACCAACTCTTCTTCTTCTACTCAATGGGCTGTCGTATTTTTCACTGCCTGCGGAGCAGACCCCAGGAGGTTCGATTAAGTATCTTGGATACTTAATAGCAGGACTCAGTTCCTCTAGAGCAGCAGTTCCCAAACATCTCCTAGTGCTCCGTGGAGAGATTGGAAAGAAAGATACTACTGTCATTCGGTTTAGTATATAGGTGCTAGGTGAAAATTAGTGCTCCGTGATGAATTTCTCTCCTGAAAAGTGCTCCGTGACTCAAAAAGTTTGGGAACCGCTGCTCTAGTGCGATGGGGGGCAATTTTGTCCGGATCAAGTAGTCTCTCTAGCCCACATTGTTTTAGCACGGTCACAAACTAATACTGCACGAAATAAATATATCACTCCCTGGATAGAGCAGCTAATGACACTTTTGAGAAGCGGATAACGCACTATCTGCTGTCGAGTAGATTGGTGAATTGCGTGAGAGATGTGGCAACTTTTCTCTTTATAGCGTCAAGGAAAAAATTAATTTCATTCCCCACCCCCTTTTTTTAAAGCTTGAAACGGTGGCTGACTAGCCAATGGCTGTTAAATCTAGGGAAATGAGTGAATGGAGGTGCTTAGGGGGGCAGGCACACCCATTTCCATCAACACTTCCAGCCCAGTTCTTGCATCTGCTTTAACTACGCTAAGAAAATTGAAGAGTTAAGGCCATTTCCTCCAAACTTTTCCCCTTGAGTTAAAAAAAGGTTGACATGCTTCTCTGTGACACCCAGAAACATTTCCTTTTTAGGATGTGAAAGAGGAATCAGCCTGCCTTCTGAGAAGCCCACTCCTTGTTGCCCTTCATGAGTTCCTGTCCCCCTCACAGTGTACCTCTTGAATAGGAGAAGGCAAGACCAGAACAGGGATTTGTGCAGAGACGTGGCTGGCAGCATTCTCTGAGGACATGTAATTCTGTGGCGCGAAGGGATGTCCCATGGGCGCTTGAAGCAGAGCTGCAGCAGAACAACCCTTTGTAAGCAGAGACATTGGAAGGAGGCAAGATCAGAGTAAATCGTGCAGAGGCAGAATAGGCACCCTCTTCTCTGGACAGGTACTTCGGGCTTTGTGGGGTCTTTTGTGTGTGTGTTTTTTCATAGGATCATAGAATTGGAAGGGACCACCAGGGTCATCTAGTCCAACTCCCTGCACAATGCAGGAAATTCACAACTACCTCCCCCCCACACCCCCATTGACACATACTTCATTCCCAGAAGATGGCCAAGATTCCCTCCCTCTTATGATCTGCCCGAGGTCATAGAATCAGCCTTGCTGACAGATGGCCATCTAGCCTCTGCTTAAAAACCTCCAGGGAAGGAGAGCTCACCACCTCTTGCCTGACATATTGCATGCACTTGTGAGGGTGCTGATTCAATGCCATTATAAAATGTAAAGGTTCCTGTGCAAGCACCAGGTCATTCCTGACCCATGGGGTGATGTCACATCGTGACGTTTACTAGGCAGACTTCGTTTACGGGGTAGTTTGCCAGTGCCTTCTCCAGTCATCTTTCCTTTACCCCCAGCAAGCTGGGTGCTCATTTCACCGACCTCGGAAGGATAGAAGGCTGAGTCGACCTTGAGCCCATAATTTGACTTCCTGAGATAATTTCCCTTGTGGATCAAAGGTCCTCTGGAGATGTGGCCACATCCAAACAGGGAGGATTTCAGAATCAAATATTGATTCTGCCTCCTGCTCTTTGGATAGAAACTCAATCTGTGGAAGGACTGATGAGAAGTAGGGAAGGCGGGGTTACACTTTTACCCCCACCCCCCAATTTTCCAGCACTGACCTGGATTGCTCCAGGCTAGCCTGATCTCGTCAGATCTCAGAAACTAAGCAGGGTCGGCCCTGGCTAGTATTTGGATGGGTGACCTCCAAGGAACACCAGGGTTGTGACGCGGAGTCAGGCAATGGCCAACCCCCTCCGGACATCTCTTGCCTTGAAAACCCTACGGTGTTGCCATAAGTCCTCGGTGACTTGGCAGCATGCACACACACAAATTTTCCCCAGTGTAGATGTAAACTCTCCCAAAACACTTTTTTCCCAGTTTCACCTGGAGTACGTAGTGTGAGTGAGCTGCCCTCGGTTCCTGAGATCTGAATTGTTATCTCTCATGGGTGAGGGGGACATGACTTAAGGAACCATGACTTAAGGAAGAAGAAGAAGTGTTGGTTTTCATATGCCGATTTTCTCTATCTTTTAAGGAAAACTCAAACTGGCTTACAATCACCTTCCCTTCCTCTCCCCACAACAGACACCCTGTGAGGGAGGTGGGACTGAGAGAGCTCAAAGAGAGATGTGACTAGCCCAAGGTCACCCAGCTGGCTTCATGTGTAGGAGTGGGGAAGCCAGCCCGGTTCACCAGATTCGAGTCCACTGCTCATGTGGAGGAGTGGGGAATCAAACCCAGTTCTCCAGATTAGACTTAGCCACTCCTAACCACTGCACCATGCTGTCTCTTAAGCTCTGCTTTCCACACAAAAGGTCTGCCCATCGTCCCCCGGGGCTCTTACTCGTGCAGAAGTGCCGGCATTCCCAAGGGTGCTGGCCGCAGATGGTGGTGCAGTCGACGCACCTCTGGATCAGCCTGTCATAGTAGAAACCTGTCCGCTTGCTGCACTCGATTGACTCTGGGTAGGGGAGAAAAAGGGGGGCACAGAGGAGGGTTTGGATTGCGAGTTAGCACTTTGCTCGGGGGCTGCAATCCCGCCTGCCTTCTGGGTCTGTGCATGCGCCCACCCAGCCTGCAGTTTGTTGAGTTGCTATGGGAACAGATGCATCCTTCAGTTCACACCCCCCCCAAAAAAAAAGTTGGAAGAAGGAGCGTGTGCTCTGGGTATCTGGATTTCTAGCCTGCTCAGCAGGTCTTCTGGAATCATAGAATCACAGAGTTGGAAGGGACCACCAGGGTCATCTAGTCCAACCCCATGCACAATGCAGGAAATTCACAACAATCTCCCCACCCCCACACCCCCAGTGACCCCTACTCCATGCCCAGAAGATGGCCAAGGTGCCCTCCCTCTCATAATCTGCATAAGGTCGCAGAATCAGCATTGCCATCTAGCCTCTGCTTCAAAACCTTCAGGGGTGGAGAGCTCACAACCTCCTAAGGAAGCCTGTTCCACTGAGGAACCGCTCTGACTGTTAGAAAATTCTTCCTAATGTCTAGACGGAATGGGTTTAATTTCAACCCATTGGTTCTGGTCCGACCTTCTGGGGCAACAGAAAACAACTCAGCACCATCCTCTATATGACCCATTCCCTTGGTACCCACCCCTGGCTTGTTTTATCAGCCTTTACCCCATCAAGCATGCTGGCTAGGGTCTAGAACAGGGGTCCCCAATATGCTGCCCACAGGCATTATGGCACCCACTGAACCTTTTCTGGCACCTGCCAAGTGTTTTTAAGAAGTGGGTGGGGCCAGGTAGGGCTTTGGCCCTGCAAAGCTTTTGATTAACTACTGAAGATTGGATTGGCTGTGCAGATTTTTAAAAACATAGCTTTGGCAGCAGCTGCCACCACAGCACAAGAATCTGCACTGTGATATGAAAGAGGAATATGAAAGAGGAACAGACAGTGTTGCACAGATTTCTCTGGGCCTTCAGTCATCACTGATCCAACAGGTTTCATAGGCTTTTTAAAAAAGTACCACAAAAACCTCCCTAACCTGTTGACTAGCACCATCACAGAGATGAGGGGGCAATGAAGCTTTTGTCATTCCAGTACACTCGAAGATGCCATCCTCTGTCTCTAACCCCAGGCTAAACATGCTTGCTATATTAAAGGACCCCCTCTTTTTTTGGATACTCACTGCAAACCTCAGTACAACTCTTGAACTTTGGTGTCTGACAGACCTCTGTGCAGCGTATACATCGATACAAGAGCCCGTCCCAGTATTCTTCCTTCAGGCAGGCGGGCATGGTCTGCTGGCGGCACGGGTACTGGCCAAGAGAGGTCTGCGAAAACAGCATAGGAGGGGAACTCATTAAAGTGTTGCCAGCAGAAGGAACTGGGAGACCTGTGAATTCAGGGAGAAAAGCAATTGTCGGTGTCCTGGTGAAGCGATCTGGCAGAGATCAGTTCATCTGGAGAAAACGGCCGCTTTGGAAGGTGGACTCCATGGCATTATGCCCCAATGGGAATCCCTTCCCTCCCCAAACCCCGCCCTCCTCAGGCTCTACCCTCAAAGTTTCCCAACCAGGACCTGAGAACCCTGCTCCTCACATACACAAAAGAAGCCAGTGTGGTGTAGTGGTTAAGAGCAGCGGAGTCTAACCTGGGGTTCGATTCCCCACTCCTCCACATGAGCGGCAGACTCTAATCTGGTTAACTGGGTTGGCTTCCCCACTCCACATGAAGCCTGCTGGGTGACCTTGGGCCAGTCACAGTTCTCTCACAACTCTCTCAGCCCCATCTACCTCACAAGGTACCTGTGGCATATAATTATTATCTGGGTTGAGAAATTCCTAGAGATTTGTGGATGGAGCCAGGGGAAAGGAGGGAACTCATTGTACAGATCTGTACAGTGTGGAGATCAGTCGCGATTCCAGGAGATCTCCAGGCCCCACCTGCAGTATGGCAACCTCTCCAGCCAGTGGCAGCGAATCTCACGGCTTAACTACTTGGTTGCGTGAAGGTTTAAATGGGCCTCCCCCAGTTCCTCGAGTTTGGAGAATCCTGGAGTTGGTTTGTTGCATTTAGGTTTCCAAATTGTTCACCCTTCCCACGGTTCTTAAGAACATAAGAAAGGCCCTGCTGGATCAGACCAAGGCCCATCCAGTCCAGCAGTCTGTTCACACAGCGGCCAACCAGGTGCCTCTAGGAAGCCCACAAACAAGGCGACTGCAGCAGCAGCATCCTGCCTGTGTTCCATAGCACCTAATAGAATAGGCATGCTCCTCTGATCCTGGAGAGAATAGGTATGCATCATGACTGGTACCCATTTTGACTAGTAGCCATGGATAGCCCCATCCTCCATAAGAACATAAACAGTCCAGCAGTCTGTCAACACAGTGGCCAACCAGGTGCCTCTAGGAAGCCCACAAACAAGACGGCTGCAGCAACATTATCCTGCCTGTGTTCCAATGCACCCAATATAATAGGCATGCTCCTCTGATCCTGGAGAGAATAGGTATGCATCATGACTAGCATCCATTTTTACGAATAGCCATGGGTAGCCCTCTCCTCCTCCATGAACATGTCCCCTCCCCTCTTCAAGCCTTCCTAGTTGGCAGCCATCACTACATCCTGGGGCAGGGAGTTCCACCATTTAACTATGAGTTGCGTGAAGAAATGCTTCCTTTTATCTGTTTTGAATCTCTCACCCTCCAGCTTCAGCAGATGATCCCGCAATCTAGTATTTATGAGAGGGAGAAATAATAATATTTACCATGCAAAAAATTAATACCGCAAATATGCCTCATGGGGGGGGGAAGAGGCGACAGGTCAAAGTGACCTTGAGAAATGTGCAGAAGCAATGTGATTCTGAACGTTGCTAAGGTTATATAACATTTCTCAGGTTCAAGCAGAACAATGTTCCAAGTAAGAAGGGGGGGAAAAGAAACTTGTCACTGGAGGGTGGGGGAGAGAGCTCTTTAGTTTTTGGGAGGATGCTGTCACCTTGAATCTGGCACAGCTGGCCGCCTGGATGGCTCCTCATGCATTTTTGAACCGAAAACCCTCTCAGGCTTACAAAATTAGATCTGGCCGAAACCAACGCTTATAGAACACGAGGTCCTTTCACGGGTTGGACTTGATGCGACCATTTCCGAGTTTGACGTGACTCGTTCAGCCCAGCTAAACTGCAGGATGTGTGGGGTGTGAATGACCTGATTTAAGGGAGAGGGTACCCGGTGGTTACCAATCCCGGGTTCGGAAATACTTGGAAATTTGAGGGTGGAGCCTGGGAGAGTAGGGTTTGGGGAGGGGAGGGACCTCGGGAAGGTATAATGCCTTCCAAAGCAGCTGTTTTCTCCTGGAGAAGTGAAATAAATGTTTTCGATAGATGAATAATAAAATAAATTATGTATGTAGTCATAAGAATATAAGAAAGACCATGCTGGATCAGACCAAGGTCCATCAAATCCAGAAGTCTGTTCACACAGTGGCCAACCAGGTAAATAGTCTGGAGATCGGGTGTAATTCCAGGAGGGTGTAATTCCTGGAGGTTGGCAACCCTACCTCTGAGCCACTCCACCCGCTGCTGGAAACGTGTGGCTGTCGAGGTCAGAGTGTCAGACTAGTTTTGGGGAGACCAGGGTTCAAATCTTCGTGCCTTACTGTGAACATAGTGTCCTTGGGCCAATCATACTCAGCCTTAAAACTACCTTACAGGGTTATTGTGAGGACAAGACGGGGGGGGGGGGAGAACCCCACCCACCAAGTCCCTTGGCAGAAGGGCATCGTAATAAAAACTGAATTGATAGGCGGCTGTTTGGAATTTCCGCAGATAAATGAATTTCTTTTTTCATGTGGTGTAACCACTGGTTTTATTTTTTTATTATAATAATGATGATGATGATAATAATGGTGGTGGTGATGATGATGATGATGATACAAGTAAGAAAGCTACATTTCACTTAAAAACAGATAGATATTGATATAAGGGTCCCTCTTAAATAGCTCCCAAGAGTTCGCAAAATAAATGGGGCCTTTCCTAACGTTTTTGACAATTTCTTAATCTTAAAAAAACCCCAAAAAACTATTGCATGGAAATAATCAACTGGCATTCTGTTAACTTCCTTTAACTATCATTAACTATAACATTCGTTGGTCTCCTGGAACTATCGACAGGAAAAACCTTTCCTTTCACGCAGGTGAAGGGGCAGGAAAGGGTGCTCCCTGCTGAAATTCCGCCTGTGAGCTGCTCCTAGTCAAAAACTGCACAGGCCAGGAAAAAGAAGGGCAACCCTATTTTCGTCGAGAAAAATCTCACTGCAGATTTTTTTTTTAAAAAAATAATGCAGTTGGAAGAATCGATGACATGTTTGTGTGGTTTTACTGCCTGTGTTCCACGGCATTTAATATAATAGGCGTGCTCCTCTGATCCTGGAGAGAATTGGTGTGCATCATGACTAGTATTCATTTTGACTAGTAGCCATGGATAGCCCTCTCCACTCCCCTCTTCCACCCTTCCAAGTTGGCAGCCATCACCACATCCTGGGGCAGGGAGTTCCACAATTTAACTATGTGCTGTGTGAAGAAACTTGGATTGTCCAATAAAGTTGCTTTCTGGCTTCTGTACCCTCAAATTCTGCCCAAGGTTTTTTCTGTCTCTGTGCTTTTCTGGATCACCTTGGGAGTTTTGCCTAAATTATACTCTGCATCTCCCACATGCCCCGACCTGGATAGCCCCAGATTAGCCTGATTTCGTCTGATCTCAGAAGCTAAGCAGGGTCGGCCCTGGTTAGTTCTCGGATGGGCGACCTCCAGGGAACACCAGTGTCGTGACGCGGAGGCAGGCAATGGGAAAACCACCTCCCAACTTCTCTTGCCTTGAAAACCCCACCAGGGGTCGCCATAAGTCAGCTGTGACTTTACGGCAAAAAAAAAATCTCCCACATGTTGGGGGCCTTGGATTCTACTGTTCATTTTTTTCTTTCTTCTTCTTAACTTCATATATACTTAGAAGAAGAGGAAGAAGAGTAGGTTTTTATATGCCGACTTTCTCTACCACTTAAGGAACCGGCTTACAGTCACCTTTCCCTCCCCACAACAGACACCCTGTGAGGTAGGTGGGGCTGAGAGAGCTGGCAGAGAGCTGTGACTAGCCCAAGGTCACCCAGCTGGCTTCATTTGTAGGAGCTGGGAAACAGATCCGGTTCACCAGATTAGCCTCTGCCGCTCATGTGGAGGAGTGGGGAATCAAACCCGGTTCTCCAGATCCGAGTCCACCGCTCCCAACCACTGCTCTTAACCGCTACACCACTCTGGCTTAATTATTTTATTTATGTATTTATTTACTTTATTTATATCCTGCCTTTCTGCCCATTGGGGACCCAAAGCGATTTACATAACTCTCCTACATCTTATCCTCACAACAACCCTGGGAGGTAGGCTAGACCAAGCGGGTGCGACCGTCCCAAGGTCACCCAGCAAGCTTCCATGGCAAAGTTGGGATTCGAACCCGCGTTTCCCAGATCTTAGTCCGACACTTTAACTACTATACCACGCTGGCTCGACCATCCGCCTAGCGATGTGCGTCTGAGAAGCGGGCTCTAGTCCACCTGGAATTATCCTGGAACAAAATCTTGTGCGTCTTTAAGGCGCTACAAGAATCCCGTCCCGTTTTTCCGCAACGCTCCAACCTGCCTACCTGTGTAGTGGGAAATCTTCTATCTCTGCAACTAGTTGAGATGCAGGAATCCCCTCCAAGTCGGAGCGTGGCATTACCAACTCCACTAGGGAATCCGGTGTAGGCACCCTTATAGTACCTGGGCCTATCTCCTGCGAGGAAAAGACAGAGATGGGCCGGTACTTACAGAGTCCTCTCCTGGCCTCCGCTTAACTCCTTCCTCTGTCTGTCCCGCTGTCAGTCATTTCCCTTCGAGGCACAAATGAGGCGTCCCAGTCAGATTCACGAGGTTTATTATTAGCGCACAATTTGATTAGAGCCTTTACCCTGCGTTTCCTGGGGGTTTTCCCCTGGCATCCTTCCTTTGCAAATGAATCTCGCAAACAAGCTATTGAAATGAACCGGAAGGAGGTCCTTCCCTGGGCTGCCTCGAGGGAACGCAGAAATCCCTTGTTACCTGTAAAAAATAATAATCTTTTTTTCTGGAGAAAAATAACATTCAGTTAGGTTTGTGGGTATGGATTGTCCAAACCCTGCCTTCGGGACTCTGCGAGGAGGAATTCATCACAACATCCCTAAAATGTCCATTATAAAAAATTACAGATAGCACTAGGGTTGCCAACCTCCAGATGGGGCCTGCAGATCTCCTGGTAGGGTTGCCAGCTCCAGGTTAGGAAATACCTGGAGATTTTGGGGGTGGAGCCAGAGGAAGGCGGGGTTTGAGGAGGGGAGGGACTTCAATGCCATAGAATCCAATTGCCAAAGTGGCCATTTTCTCCAGGTGAATTGATCTCTGTCAGCTGGAAATCAGTTGTAATAGCAGGAGATCTCCAGCTACTACCTGGAGGTTGGCAACCCTATCTCCCGGTATTACAACCAATCTCCAGACGACGGAGTTCAGCTCCCCTGGAGTGAATGGCTGCTTTGGAGAATGGACTCTATGGCATTGAAGTCCTTCCCCTCCCCAATCCCCACCCTCCTCAGGCTCCACCCCCAAATATCCAGCTATTTCCCAGCCTGAAGTTGGCAACCTTAGATGGCACCTTGGTGAACGTTCTGCAGTGGTCTTAGAAGGGTGTAACTCTGCTTAGGATCGCGCTGTCTGAGTGGGTAAAGCCAAATGCCTGCCTACCCGTAAAATTAGGGTTGCTAACTCCAGCTTGAGCCAGCCACAGTTTTCTCAGGACTCTCTCAGCCCACACGGAGGCAGGCAACGGCAAACCACACCTCTTGCTTTGACAACCCTACGAGGTTGCCATAAGTCGGCTGTGACTTGACGTCACTTCACACCACCAACTCCAGCTTGGGAAATCCCTGGCAATTCAGGGGCAATCCATGGAAAGGACAGAGTTAGGGAGGGGAGGGAGATCGGCGGGGTCAGGATGCCATAGAACCCGCTCTCCAAAGCTGCCATTTCCTCCAGGGGAACCGATCCCTGTAGTCAAAAGATCCATTGTGATTTCCCAGAGATCTCCAGGCTCCTCCTGGAGGTTGGCAACCTCTGGGTGGCTTTGATCTCTCTCAGCGTGGTGTAGTGGTTAAGAGCGGTAGTTCGGAGCGGTGGAGTCTGATCTGGAGAACCAGGTTGGGTCCCCCACTCCTCCACATGAGCGGCGGAGGCTAATCTGGTGAACTGGATTTGTTTCCCCACTCCTACACACTAAGCCAGCTGGGCTAGTCACGCTCTCTCAGCCCCACCTACCTCACAGGGTGTCTGTTGTGGGGAGAGGAAGGGAAGGTGATTGTAAGCTGGTTTGAGTCTCCCTTAAGTGGAGTCGGCATATAAAAACCAACTCTTCTTCTTCTTCTTCTCTCTCTCTCTCTCTCTCTCAGCCTGAACTGTCTCACGGGGTTAGTGTGAGAATTAATCTGAAGGAGGAACAGCACCGTGGAGCAAAGACGGATGGGATGGAAATGGAACGATTCACGCTGAGAGCCAGTGTGGTGTGGTGAAGAGCGGTGGACTCTAATCTGGAGAACTGGGTTTGATTCCCCACTCCTCCAAATGAGTGGCAGACGTTAATCTGGTGAACTGGATTTGTTTCCCCTCTCCTACACCCGAAGCCAGCTGGGTGACCTTGGGCTAATCATAGCTCTCTCAGCCCCATCTCCCTCACAGGGTGTCTGACACCCTCAGACCAACCACACCATGGTGGCTGTCCCATTAAGGACTGTTGGGTTTGTGCAAAGTGCCGTCATGTTGCAGCCGACTTACGACAACCTCGTGAGGTTTTCAATGGAAGAGATGTTCAGAAGTGGGCTAGCTGTGGCCTGCTTCTGTGTCACCACCCTGGACTAGGTAATAGCTGGAGATCTCCTGCTATTACAACTGATTTCCAGCCGATAGAGATCAGTTCACTTGGAGTAAACGGCCGCTTTGGCAATTGGACTCTATGGCATTGAAGTACCTCTCCAAACCCCACCCTCCTCAGGCTCCACCCCAAAAACCTCCCGCCAATGGTGAACAGGGACCTGGCAATCCTACCCTGGACTTCCTTGGTGGTCTCTCATCCAAATACTAAACAGGGTCGACCCTGCTTAGCTTCCAAGGGTTGCTGAGATCGGGCTAGCCTGGGCCCTAGGTAGGGTGGCCAGGTCCCTCTTTGCCACCGGCGGGAGGTTTTTGGGGCAGAGCCTGAGGAGGGCGCGGTTTGGGGAGGGACTTCAATGCCGCAGAGTCCAATTATCAAAGTGGCCCTTTTCTCCAGGGGAACTGATCTCTATCGGCTGGAGATCAGTTTTAACAGCAGGAGATCTCCAGCTAGTACCTGGAGGTTGGCAGCCGTACCTCTAGGGGAACGTATCTCTGTAGTCAGGAGATCAGCTGTAATTCAGGGCGATATCTGGGCCGCTCCTGGAAGTTGGAAACCCTGCCTAATACCGTCTCCTCTCTCCCCTGGCTTCCATCGGCCACGGTGGGCCTTGTGAACAACCTCCTCGAACCATTTCGAGGGCGCCTTAAAAAATGACAGCCGTGGAGCAGTGGAGCGTGCCGGAGATGTGAAACTGAAGCAGCAGCTTTCTGTTCTGCCTTGAACTACCTATTGTTCTTATATGAATCGTTGAGCCCCCCCACCCCAAAGCTGCCGGTGGGAAAGGCACCCTTGATTCACTTGTTTTTCTCCGAAGCTGTACAACTTCTCGGGAAAACAACACGCCCTGTGATGCAGCGGGGCTTTGGCTCATCTCGCCACCCCTGAGCAAGAGAGCGGGTTTTTCTTGGGGGGGGGGGAGGTGAGAGAAGGCACTCTTCTGTTACGAAACTGTCATCTGCAGGGGGTGATGGTGGTGGAGGATTTCTTCTTCTGTTTTTTTCTCCCCCCCCCCGGTCCTTTTCCGTTTAGATTCATCGCAGCCCTGCGCTTGAAACCTGCGGCTTTGGGGGGGGGGGTGTCGTTCAGACCGCTAAAGAGCCGAGCGAGGCCTAAGCCCTGGACAGCTCAGAATTAAGCCTCCTTGGCCGAACGGCGCCGGCCCAGTAAGGAACGCGGACCCATTACGCAGCACTGCGTTGCGGGAAATGGTCCGTGGGCGCCCAAACACCCGTTGCAGTCGGCTACAAAGGGTGCAGCCACGCATCATGGGCCGGACCTCACTGCCACTGAAGCGTTCCTGTCAGGCCCCGAGAAACCTCGCTGGTTCTGTGACTCAACTGAGGAAGGCGTTCAAGTGTGTCAGGGAACCTGCCGCTCTAAAATTATCAACCGAAATCCCCCCCGGGGTATAGAGGAGCCCCCTGAGGGTGCTGGAAACTCCTGGGGCTGACATTTACCCAGTCGACCAGACAGGCCCCCAAAAGACAGTGTTGACGGCGACAGATGCTGTGTGAATCAAGCTCCCACGTTTACAGGAATTCATCTCTCTTCAGGGCAGAGGGCAGCTTGGAAGGAACTTAGAGGGGAAATAAAGGGTTTGGGGATTGTCTTGTTTTTCTTAAAAACTGGCCTAACCATCAACATAACGTTCTGTCAAAATGCCCCGGATTAGTGCCTGAAAAGTCGAAGCATTTCATCATCATGATTTATTATTACGGTTGTTAACCAGACTTGTCGTTTCTTAAAAATTACCTTTACATACCAATTTCAATAGTTTAAAACCGATACATATTAGTTAACCACTAAACAAAATATTCATATCTTTAAAATGAATACAGCTGCTCAGGAAAGTGATTTCGGATGTGCGATGGCAATGAACACCTTTTCATTTCTGCTTTGATTTCCGAAATTATATACTGTTTTACAGAACTTGGCTACCGGCTTTGTTACCTGGGGAAATTCGCCCTTAAGGGATACGCTTCAGATTCTGCCGAGATCATTAGAACCAATGAGGTGGGTGAACTAATGAATCTTAACTCAAGGCCAGAGAGCTCCCCAAGAGACAATCTCCCAATCTTGTGGGGGGGGGGGCATTCAGTACATTTGGGGGCAAATATATGGCAGCCCATTTCTTCTCACTTTCAGCAGCTTCCGACAGCCAGGTAAAAGTAAAGGTGCAAGCACCCTGTGCAAACACAGGGTCATTACTGACCCATGAGGTGACATCACATCCTGACATTTATTATGCACGGTATACTATTATGCATGGTATACTAGAACGCGGGGTCGTCTGCTGAAGCTGGAGGGTGAGTTCAAAACACATAAAAGGAAGCTTTTTTTCACGCAACTCATAGTTAAATTGTGGAACTCCCTGCCCCAGGATGTGGTGATGGCTGCCAACTTGGAAGGCTTGAAGAGGGGACATGTTCATGGAGGAGAGGGCTATCCATGGCTACTAGTCAAAATGGATGCTAGTCATGTTGCATACCTATTCTCTGCAGTATCAGAGGAGCATGCCTATCATATTAAGTGCTGAGGAGTACAGGCAGGATAAATGCTGCTGCAGTCATCTTGTTCGTGGGCTTCCTAGAGGCACCTGGTTGGCCACTGTGTGAACAGTCTGCTGGACTTGATGGGCCTTAGTCTGATCCAGCATGGCCTTTCTTATGTTCTTATTAGGCAGACTATGTTTACGGGGTGGTTTGCCATCGCCTTCCCCAGCTATCTACGCTTTACTCCCAGCAAGCTGGTCCAACAGTTAGGTAAAAAAGGTAAAGGTCCCTGTGCCAGCACCGGGTCATTCCTGACCCATGGGGTGACTTTGCATCCCGACGTTTCCTAGGCAGACTTTGTTTACAAGGTGGTTTGCCAGTGCCTTCCCCAGTCATCTTCCCCTTTACCCCCAGCAAGCTGGGTACTCTAATTGACAGCTAGACCTAAGGATAAAGGCCCAGATCCTAGATTTCTCCTCCTTGGACCCTTAAAAAAATGGACATTCAGCAAGGGACACTCCAACATGAAGGGGTCACCTGATGGTATCTTTGAAAGTTTGCCTTGAGGCATCTTGTGACGTGAGACCCGACTCACAAAAGCTTCTCCTAAAATAAAGTGCCGCCAGACCCGTTTTCTTTTGCTGTTACAGATGTAACACAGCTGCCCATCTGGATTTGAGTGAGATCTGGGCAACTGTCCGCTTCTTTCGAAAACCTCCACTCTAAATACAGTTGCCTTTTTTGGCGTGTTGTACTTACACCCAAACATCCGTTTGCTATGTTTATTTTCATTTTACATACAGATTCATTGGTAGCTTTATAGCAACCTGTATAACAATTGTCCCTCCCACTTAAATAACACCCTTCCCTTTTGATGTCAATCCAGGATACATCTCTGTTTTTCAACAATTTGGATAATTTAACTCGTCGATTAAGAAAGAGAGTTGGTTTTTATCTGCCGACTTTCTCTACCATTTAAGGGAGACTCAAACTGGCTTACAATCCCCTCCCTTCCCCACAACAGACACCCTGTGAGATAGGTGGGGCTGAGAGAGCTCTAACAGAGCTGTAACTTGCCCAAGGTCACTCAGCTTCCTGTGTAGGAGCAGGGAAACCAATCCAGTTCACCAGATTAGCCTCCGCCGCTCATGTGGAGGAGCTGGGAATCAAACCCGGTTCTCCGTATCAGAGCTCACCACTCCAAACCACCGCTCTTAACCACTGCATGCTCTTAACCACTACACTACATTATAAAAAGATTGAACTTTCTCAATAAATTCTCTGCATATTGGAGTTTTCTTTCTTCACAAGTTCTGTCCTCGTGGCAGTAATAAAATCAAGAACAAGGGTGCAGTATTTCTTAGGACAAGATTCAATGTAATTTAGTAGAAACAGTTCAGGAGATAACTCTACCGTATCCAAACATTTAACTGGGGGTGGCAAATTCAATTATTATGCTGCGTGTTCGGTAGGCAGTCATGGATTAAAAATTAAGAACTGCTGGTTTACTGTGAAGTGAAAATCCTGTCTGAGGGATTAAACCCACATCTGTGCAGGTACTTCCTTATTTTTTTCCAAGTATAGAATCATAGAGTTGGAAGGGACCACCAGGGTCTTCTAATCCAACCCCCTGCACAATGCAGGAAATTCACAACTACCTTCCCCCCACACACACCCAGTGACCCCTACTCCATTCCCAGAAGATGACCAAGATGTCCTCCCTCTCATCATCTCCCTAAGGTCATAGAATCAGCACTGCTGACAGATGGCCATCTAGCCTCTGCTTAAAAACCTCCAGGGAAGGAGAGCTCACCACCTCCCGAGGAAGCCTGTTCCACTGAGGAACCGCTCTGTTAGAAAATTCTTCCGAATGTCTAGACGGAAACTCCTTTGATTTAATTTCAACCCGTTGTTTCTGGTCCGACCTTCTGGGGCAACAGAAAACAACTTGGCACCCTCCTCTATATAACAGCCCTTCAAGTCCTTGAAGATGGTTATCATGTCCCCTCTCTGTCTTCTCCTCTTCAGGCTAAACATACCCTTCAGCTTCAGGAGGGGGGTCGACATGGGCATTGGCCAGGGCCCACAACCTGGCATGGACTCCGCTGTTGGCATTTTGCCCTTTTCCTCAGAATGCACAAACATGTCGATGAAGAGAAAAGTGAGCGGCACAGAAGTGTGTTGTGCTGCCTCCCTGGGTACCCTTTCCATCAAGAAATGGGTTAAGTGCTTCTCTGGTGAAGCCACAGTGGGGAAGAAGGGGGATGAAAGGGAGTTGCAAAATTGAGCTTGGCGGGGGGCGCTCTAGACCTCCTTGGTCTTCTGCACAGTAAAAAAGCTCGATTATTGGGTTTAAAACTTTCCTTCCCTTTAACGGATATTCGTTCTGAATTCATACATGCCTCCCTAGTTTCCTGTAGAAAACTACAGGAAACAGTGACTATGGTTGTAATAGCTTGCCAAATGTATAAGAACATAAGAAAGGCCATGCTGCATCAGACCAAGGCCCATCAAGTCCAGCAGTCTGTTCACACAGTGGCCAACCAGGTGCCTCTAGGAAGCCCACAAGCAAGACGACTGCAGCAGCATTTATCCTGCTTGTGTTCCAAAGCACCTAATTTAATTGGCATGCTCCTCTGATCCTAGAGAGAATAGGTATGCATCATGACTAGTATTGATTTTGATTAGTAGCCGTGAATACCTCTCTCCTCCATGAACATGTCCACTCCCCTCTTCAAGCCTTCCAAGTTGGCAGCCATCACCACATCCTGGGGCAGGGAGTTCCACAATTTTAACTATGCGTTGTGTGAAGAAATACTTCCTTTTTTCTATTTTGAATCTCTCACCCTCCAGCTTCAGCAGATGACCTTGCATACTGGTATTATGAGAGAGGGAGAAAAGCTTTTCCCTGTCCACTCCAATTTCTTACCGATTTCTTATCAATTTCACTAAATTGCAATTTATAATCTAACTGTAAATTTCATAGGGGGAAACCTGCAGATGGTAGTGGAAAGTGCTGTCAAGTCTCAAGCAACTTCTGGTGACGCCAGAAGCAAGAGATAAACAGGTGGTTTGCGATTGCCTGCCTGTGTAGCAACCCTGGTGTTGCTTGGTGGTCTCCCAACCAAGTACTAACCAGGGCTGACCTTGCTCGGCTACTGAGATCTTACAAGGTCAGGCTAGCCTGGGCCATCCAGGTCAGGACAACCATCAATTAGCCATCAGGATATTCAAGTTTCCCCAGGCAGTAAACAGCAGCTCCCCGAGGCCATTTTGGATCAGGACAGTTTGTCTCCACCATGGAAAACGCAACTCAGCTGTCGAACACAGAGAACTGTTACGTAATCGAGAGAGCACCTGTCTAACACTTATGAGAATGTAGAAATGGGGGAAATCAGGTGTGCGGAGCAGTTTCAGTGAGGCCCTGAGTGAGCAGCGTTGTGGGAGGGGCCATGGCTCAGTGGCAGAGCATTTGCTTGGAATGCAGAAGGTCCCAGGCTCAATCCCCGGCATCTCTAGTTAAAGGGACTAGGCAAGTAGGTGATCTGAAAGACCTCAGCCTGAGACCCTGGAGAGCCGCTGCCAGTGAGTAGACAATATTAACTTTGATGGACCAAGGGTCTGATTCAGTATAAGGCAGCTTCATGTGTGTTCGTGTGATACGAATAGAGCAGAGAAATGCATAGACGTAAGCCTGGTGGACAATGAAGAAAGCTGATAGGAAGAAAGTAGATTCCTTTGAAATGTGGTGTTGGAGGAGAGCGTTACGCATACCCTGGACTGCCAAAAAAACAACAAATCAGTGGGTTATAGATCGAATCAAGCCTGAACTGACCCTAGAAGCTCAAATGACTAAACTGAGGCTATTGTACTTTGGTCACATTATGAGAAGACATGAGTCACTGGAAAAGACAATCATGCTGGGAAAAGTTGAAGGCAGCAGGAAAAGAGGAAGACCCAACAAGAGATGGATTGACTCACTCAAGGAAGCCATGGCCCTCAGTTTGCAAGATCAGAGCAAGGCTGTTAAGGATAGGACGTTTTGGAGGACATTGATTCATTGGGTAGCCATGAGTCGGAAGCAACTTGACGGCACTTAACACACACATAAGCCAAGGTGGTTGGACCAACATGTTTGCGCTGATTCAAACCCATTTCTCTTCAAACTGACATTTCTTTGGAATTGATGGGACTTGCCTCCATGTAAGCAACCCGAAGGGCTTTGACCCACTGAGAATGAACACCTTCTGTTAAGGAATAAGCGGCACAATCCTGAGGGCGCTTTCCTGGGAGTAAGCCCCATTGAATAGACCCGGGTAGGATTCTGAATAGACCTGATAGAATCATAGAGTTGGAAGGAACCACCAGGGTAATCTAGTCCAACCCCCTGCACAATGCAGGAAATTCACAACTACCTCCCCCCCACACACACACCTCCCCTACTCCATGCCCAGAAGATGCCCAAGATGCCCTCCCTCTCATAATCTGCTTAAGGTCATAGAATCAGCATAGCTGACAGGTGGCCATCTAACCTCTTCTTAAAAACCTCCAGAGAAGGAGAGCTTACCACCTCCACTGAGGAACCGCTCTAACTGTTAGAAAGTTCTTCCTAATGTCTAGACGGAAACTCTTTTGATTTAATTTCAACCCGTTGGTTCTGGTCCACCTTCTGGGGCAACAGAAGACAACTCGGCACCCTCCTCTATATGACAGCCCTTCAAGTACTTGAAGATGGTTATCATATCCCTTCTCAGTCTTCTCCTCTTAGACTGTTCTCTAAGTTACTTCTAACTGCTCTGGAATGCTGTAGTCTGGAGATGAGCTGTAGGGGGTTCCACCCGGAGGCCGGCTAGTTCTACCTGAGAGTCAAACACAGCCCGGCAGCCAAACTCCAGGGTCTCAGGCAAGAGATATCAGCCCTGCCTCTGTGATCTTTTTAATGGGAGAGGCCAGGAACTCAACCTGGCATCTTCTGCATTGACTCAGCAGCTACAAGAAAGGCTTCATTTGCATTTCTTTGTTTTGGAGAGTTTAAATTGTCATAACCATCTCCTAGTCTGGACTGTAGTGGATTTTGGAGTGAATAATTAGGCTACTGAATAATTAGGCTCTTTCAAGATTGGTAACCGCTTGCGGTCTCTGTCATTCGAGCCCAAGACACCCGAGCATTGAGTAAAATCCGAAAGCGGGACGCGGAGGAAGAGGATGAGTTTTGTTTGTGATCGAAAGTACCAACTGTGAATCGGTCACACCCTTATGGGGCTGCCGGCCAGATGGCTGCAGGCAGGACTTCTTACACATTCTTGCTGATGGGAGGGGAGTTTGGTTTTTGCTACTCATAACACAACTTGCATACAGCATAGGGTGGCCAACCTTCAGGTGGTGGCTGGCGATCTCCCATGATTACAGCTGATCTCCAGGCGACAGAGATCAGTTCCCCTGGAGAAAGTGGCCGCTTTGGAAGGTGGACTCTGTGGCATTGTACCCACTGAAGACCCCCAAACCCCACCATCCTCAGGCTCCACCCCCAAAATCTCCAGGTATTTCCCAACCTGGAGGTGGCAACCCTAATAAAGCAGAAGCATTTGAAGCTGCCTTATACTGAATCAGACCCTTGGTCCATCAAGCTCAGAATTGTCTGCTCAGGCTGGCAGCAGCTCTCCAGGGTCTCAGGCTGAGGTCTTTCATATCTCCCACTGCCTGGACCTTTTGAACAGGCGATGTTGACCACCTGGGAGCATCTGCATGCAAAGCAGAGGCTCTACCGCTGAGCCACAGCCCCTCCCACTTCTAGGGGGTGGGGAATGACAGTCCCAGACAATACCACACACTGGTTTGCAATCTCTGGGAATAAGGAAGGGACATCTTGCTAGAGTTGCCAGCTCCAGGTTGGGAAATACCGGGAGATTTTGGGGGGTGGAGCCTGAGGAGGGTGGGGTTTGGGGAGGGGAGGGACTTCAATGCCATAGAGTCCAATTGCCAAAGTGCCCATTTTCTCCAGGTGAACTGATTGCTATTGGCTGGAGATTAGTTGTAATAGCGGGAGATCGAGGCTGGCAGCCCTTGCTCGACTCTCAGAGCATGAAAGAGCTACCAGTTTGAACAGCAGCCCAATTCCCCGTTCCCTTCTATTTATCTTGGTGGGAAAAAATTGATGCAGGTGAAATTGCCAACCTCCAGGTGGGGCCTGGAGAGCTGCCAGAATTACAACTGATCTCCAGACTGTGGCGACTAGTTCCCTTGGAGAATATGGCTGCTTTGGAGGGTGGACTCTATGGCATTATACCCAGCTGAGGTCCCTCCCTTCCCCAGGCTCCACCCCCCAAATCTCCAGGCATTTCCCAACTCGGAGTTGGCAGCAGATTAAAAACTGATTGTAGTTGTGTGCGGCCCCAACTGCGTCTGCATACTATAGACAGAAGTCCATCCACTCCCTTATACTAACCGTCCAACCTCTCAGTCACCCTAGCAAATAAATTTTAAATATTTCCAGCATTTCATTATGGGATGACTGCACTTATACAACCTCACCACCGGATGGCAGCAAAGTATTATAAATGGCAAGCGGTCTCTTCGATTAAGGGTGGGAAGGCAGACATAAGAGCCTCCGCAATAAATTAAGCTGCGAAAAAGCCTGTGGAAAGCATTTGCTAGAAAGTCTAGTATGATTTGCAGAGATTGGCAAAAATGTTGTTATTCTCCAGGCAAGCCCGATAAGTTAGCAACCAGGGACTTTTTCTCCAGGTAATCCCTGGAGGTTGGCAACCAAGGAATTTTTCTCCAGGAAATCCCTCTAGGTTGGCAACCACATAATTTTTACCCAGGCAAGCCTGGAGGTTGCCAACCACAAAATTGTCCTCCAGGCAAGTCTTGGAGGTTGGTAAAAGCATAATTTTTCCTCCAGGCAAGCACTGGAGGTTGGCAACCAGTCTTTCTCTCCAGGCAAGCCCTGGAGATTGGCAACCACAGAGTTTTTCTCCAGGCAAGGCCTGGAGGTGGCCAACCATGTTTTTTTGCTGGCAAGCCCTGGAGATTGTAAAATATTTCCAGCACTTAATTATGGGATGACTGCCCTTATACAAAGTTGCCAACCTAGGGGGCAGCTTTATTTAGGGTTGCCAACCTCCAGGTGGTAAGCAGAAGAAGAAAAACCGCAACGTGAGCCATCAATATAATTAATGCAAAGACTCTAAATCCCCATTGGCTCTATATATCAATAAAGTATTCTACAAACACTTCTGTGTTGCATGTAATTCTATTTGTTGTATTGCATTAATTATATTGGTGGTTCACGTTGTGGTTTTTCTTCTTTTGCTTACTTCCATATCAGGACGTTACTTTGTTCTGCTAACCTCCAGGTGGTGGCTGGAGATCTCCTGCTATTACAACCGGCCTCCAGCCGACAGAGATCAGCTCACCTGGAGGAAATGGCCGCTTTGGCCATTGGACTCTACGGCGTTGAAGCCCCTCCCCAAACCCCGCCCTCCTCAGGCTCCGCCCCAGAAGCCTCCTGCCGGTGACGAAGAGGGGCCTGGCGACCCTAAGCTTTCAATGCAAATGCCTGAATGCCGAGACATAGGCGGCTTTCGATTATTGGGGGTCGCAGGGATCCTTGCAGAAGGGAAGGTTGGTAGCAATGTTCTCACATGGCCGGTGGCAGCTGAGCACAGCCAGGAGCAGCCCAGAATCAGTTGCTGAAAGGGCAAAAGAAAGTGCTTGCTGTGGATCAAACCAGCCACTAGGAGGCAGCAGTGGTTAAGGGACCGATTGTCATTGGGTCATCGTCACCATCTCTGGCCTTGGCTACTACAGGGTGGAAGACCCTGCAGTAGGAAAACCCCAGTGGAGTATTTTCCTCCCTTGTCCGAAGGCAGCCCCGGTTTTACTCCCTGGAGACGGCGCAGGTCAGCTGCGGCTGGGGTCTCAGGGTGAAGGTGGTCTTGGGGACGCTCAGGTCTATGTCCGAGATGGCGACACCCGGAGGGGGCTGGAAAGTGAACCTCTGTAGCAAGCCGGCGAAGAAGAGGAAGAGCTCCGTCTTGGCCAGGCTCTCGCCCATGCAATTCCTGCGCCCTGCAAGGGATGGGGGGGGGGGGAGAAAAGAAATTAGGGAGGGCAGAATTGCCCTCGGTTCCCGTGCCCACCCCGGCAGTGTTGTGGTTGAACTAGGAATGGGAATTAGGGGAGGGGGCGTAGCTCAGTGGTAGAGTGTCTGCTTGGCATGCCAAAGGTCCCAGGTTCAATCTCCGGGATCTCCAGTTAAAGGGACCAGGCAAGTAGGTGATGTGAATAGACCCCTGCCTGAGACCCTGGAGAGCCGCTGCCGGCCTGAGTAGACAATACTGACCATGATGGACCCAGGGTCTGATTCAGTATAAGGCAGCTTCGTGTGTTCATGGCTTTACTTATGTTTTGGGGAGGGACTATGGCTCAGTGGTAGAGCATCTGCTTGGCGTGCCGAAGGTCCCAGGTTCAATCCCCGGCATCTCCAGTTAAAGGGACCAGGCAGGTAGGTGATGGGAAAGTCCTCTATCTAGACCAGTGGTTCCCAAACTTTTCGGGCCACCACCCCTTGGTTCCACAAACTCAACCCCAGCACCCCGTACCCTATCCAACAACACAGTTGAAGGAGCCCACCTCTACACCCCCCGCTGCCCCTTTGCCTTAGTGCCCCCCTTAGTGCCCCCCCTAGGTAATCCCACCGCCTCCCAAGGGGTGGTACTCCCCAACTAGATTCTAGACCCTGGAAAGCCGCTGCCAGTCAGAGTAGACAATACTGACTTTGATGGAACAAGGGTCAGATTCAGTATAAGGCAGCTTCACATGTTGCAATCTCCCTGCTCTGAGAAACTCACTGAGCAATAGGGTTGCCAACCTCCAGGTAGTAGCTGGAGATCTCCTGCTGTTAAAAATGATCTCCAGCAGATAGAGATCAGTTCCCCTGGAGCAAAGGCCGCTTTGGCAATTGGACTCTATGGCATTGAAGTCCCTCCCCTCCCCAAACTCTCCCCTCCTCAGGCTCCACCCCAAAAACCTCCCGCTGGTGGTGAAGAGGGACCTGGCAGCCCTAGGAGCAGGGTATAATGCAATAGAGTCCACCCTGCAGGGTGGACTGGTCTCTGTAGCCTGGAGGTAAATTATGATCCCAGGAGATCTCCAGGTCCCACCTGGAGGTTGGCAACCCCACCCCTTGGGCTCCGGACCTGGTAAACTAGCCGGCCACCCACAATCCCGCATTTGTCGAAGAACGTCAACGAGATACCCAGGGAGTAAGGCACAAAGGCTTCCTTCTGAACAAACCGCCCCTCGGCGTCGAGGAAGTGGCCGGGGTTGAACTCGTGGGGGGTCGCCCAGTGATGTGGATCCAGGAGCACGGAGGTGAGAGATGGGATGACCGTCGTCCCCTGTTAGAAAAGCACAGGAAAGGTGCACTATAAGCAAGGCCTGAGCGTAACCGGTGCTTCTCCCATATCTCTAAAAGCAGCCTGACGGAGACAAATGACGTTTCCCAGGTTTGCGCCTCTGTGACTGGGGAGGTTCAGACGCCAACCTGCCCCCTGTCGAATAATAAGTACAGACTGATTTCAGCAAACAGAAAACCGGGATCTGTTGACAAGCGGCTGGGAAGGGGCTGTGGCTCAGTGGCAGAGCATCTGCTCGGTATGCAGAAAGTCCCAGGTTCAATCCCCGGCATCTCCAGTTGGCGAGGCAAGGAGGTGATGTGAAAGACCCCTGCCTGAGACACCTACCTTTGGGATAAAGTAGCCCCTGAAATGGGTGTCCACCGTAGTGTACCGTGGCACGTGGGGGAGGAGCGTGATAAACCTCTGGATCTCGTGGATCACGGCGTTGGTGTACGGCAGCTTCTTCCGGTCTTCGTAGGAGGCCCAGCCGCCCAGGTCCACCACGGCCCCAATTTCCTCTTGGACCTTCTCTGCACGAGACAAGAACGTGGGACAAGTTGGAACCGCAGGCTCTCCTGGATACGGTCTGGTCGGAACTGCGTTCTTTTTGCTCGGTTGGAGGGGAGTCAGGTTGAGGGGGAGAAACGGAGCTCTGTGCTGCATTTGTGAACAAACCGGAGCCCGCAGGGAGCGCAACCTCACCTTGAATTGAGGGGTACTTCATCATGAGCAGGACGGCCCACTGCAGTGTTGTGGCCGTGGTTTCGGTGCCGGCCATGACCAGATCTAGGATGGACGCTATCAGGTTATCATCATGGAAAAGGGTCTCTTTCTTGCTGGTGTCCTGGTGGGGGGAAACATGCGCATTTGAAACAAAGGACCAAGCGTATGCACACTTTTGACCCTCAGTGACTGCGGATTTGACGCCTGTGCCCATCATAGACTCATATGCATGCATGTATGTATTTATTTATTTTGCAAATTCTAGCCAGCCCTCCCCAGCCAAAGATCATAGAGTTGGAAGGGGCCATGCAGGCCATCCAGTCCAACCCCCTGCTGAATGCAGGATCAGCCTAGAGCATCCCTGACAAGTGCTTGTCCAGTCTCTACTTACAGACTGCCAGTGAGGGGGAATTCACCACCTCCTAGGGTTGCCAGGTCCCTCTTTGCTACCGGCGGGAGGCTTTGGGGGCAGAGCCTGAGGAGGGCGGGGTTTGGGGAGGGACTCCAATGCCATAGTCCAGTGGCCAAAATGGCCATTTTCTCCAGGGGAACTGATCTCTATCGGCTGGAGATCAGTTGGAAAAGCAGGAGAACTCCAGCTAGTACCTGGCAACCCTACCCCCTCTCTAGGTAGCTGATTCCACTGTCGAACAACTCTTACTGTTAAAAAAATTCCTAATATCCAGCCAGTAACTTTCCGCCCACAATTTCAACCCATTATTGCGAGTCCTATCCTCTGCTGCCAATCCAGACAGCCATTAAGCCTGCTTCTGGCCTTCCTGGAGTCTGCCGTTGGTCTTTTATGCATGGCTGTTTCACTCACCGTTAGACGTCGCCTCCCTCTCCCCCTGCCTTTCCCCAGGTTTGTCCGTGTTTTCCAATTTGAGAGAAAACAGGTCTCTGGAAACACGGGGAAACGCAAGGGGAAACGCAAGGGGAGAGCGAGGTGACCTCTGATGGTCAGAAATGGCATGCGTAATCAACGTCGTCGGAGGGGTGACGGCCAAAGAAACAGCCATGCATAAAAGACCAATGAGAACAGAACGGACTTGGGTCTGATCCAGCGGGCGGCTCTCGTAATTCCTGGGCTGAACCGGACCCAGTACCTCTTGCTGCTTGAAGACTAACGCGTCCGTGTAACTTCGGAGGCCGTTGGCCTGGGCGTCCCGCTTGCTCGCCTTGACGTAATCCCGGATAATGACGCGGACCTCTTCGACTTTTTGGAGTAGAAGCTTATGGTCGTTGAAAAAAAACCCCAGGAAGGGGTAGAAGTTGAACAGCTAGTTTGGGAGCAAAAGAGAGGAAAAAAAGAGAAAACAGGTAGCAGACAGAGTTAGATTAGATAGTTGAAGAAGAAGAGTTGGTTTTTATATGCCAGCTTTCTCTACCACTCAAGGAAGAATCAAACCAGCTTACAATCGCCTTCCCTCCCCCTCCCCACAACAGACACCCTGTGAGATAGGTGGGGCTGGGAGAGTGTGACTAGCCCAAGGTTACCCAGCTAGCTTCATGTGAAGGAGTGGGGAAACCAACCCAGTTCACCAGATTAGCCTCCACCGCTCATGTGGAGGAGTGGGGAATCAAACCCGGTGCTCCAGATCAGACTCCACTGCTCCAAACCACCGCTCTTAAACACTACACCATGCTGGCTCTCCAGTTAGGCATTCTGGGGCAACAGAAAAACAACTCGGCACCATCCTCTCTAAGACAGCCCTTCAAGTACTTGAAGATGGCTATCATATCCCCTCTCAGTCTTCTCTCCAGGCTAAACATCGCCAGCTCCTTCAACCTTTCCTCATAGGACTTGGTCTCCAGACCCCTCACCGTCTTCATTGCCCTCCTCTGGACCCGTTCCAGCTTGCCTACATCCTTCTTAAATTGCGGTGCCCAAAACTGAACACAGTACTTGCATCTGACCAAGGGAGCTTTGACACTTGCAAGCTCAGGCCACGAAAATCTCTTTGGTCTCTAAGCTGCTGGCTGGTCTCGAATCTAGCAGACTAGCGCCCCTGCAAGGAAATACTAGCCCCCGTGGAGAACCTTTGCTTACGTGCAGGAGGGGCGACCCAAGGAGGCACATCACTTCGTCGATCAGTTTCAGCAGAGTGAGGAAGACCGGGTCTTTGTAGTCAAACCTCTCCCCGAACAACATGGCAAAGGTGATGTTGGTGGGGGCCATGGTGAAAGTCCGGAGCCCGAAGGGCTCACCTGCAGGGAAAAGGCAGAACGGCTTCACGGCCGTCTGTCGGCAAAACCGGGACGTATCCAGCCATCCTCGGACACTGCAGAACAGGGCTTCCCCGCTTCCCTTCCCTGCATCCCTTGAAATTTTATTTCTGGGGGCCTGCAGGAATCGCTGCCTCCTCTTCCAATGACTACAAGTAAAGGTGATAACACCTTTCTTTCCCCTCATTCCCTTTCCTCTTCCTCCTCTCCCCCCCATCCCTTTCCCCTCCCTTTCCTTTTCCCTCTCCCTTTATTGGTTCCTTATCTTTTCCTGCAACCACTATGAACCCACCCTACCATCAGGAAATATTAAAGTAGATGTGAAAATAGATAGTCATCTTTTAATCTGATTTGTATATGTTTTAACTATATATTTCAATTCTGTGTTTTAACTTATATTTATTGCGTGTTTTATGTATATCTATCAACCAAAAGGGAGACTGCAGCCAAGAAATCAGAAGGAGATTGAGGCTGGGAAGGGTAGTCATGAAGGAGCTAGGAAAGATTCTGAAGTGTAAGGATGTGTCACTGGCCACCAAGACTAGATTAATTCGTGCCATCGTATTCCCTATTACTATGTATGGGTGTGAAAGCTGGACAGTGAAGAAAGCTGATAGGAAGAAAATAGATTCCTTTGAAATGTGGTGTTGGAGGAGAGTGTTACGGATTCCGTGGACTTCCAAAAAAACAAATCAGTGGGTTATAGGCCTGAACTGACCCTAGAAGATAAAATGACTCAACTGAGGCTATCGTATTTTGGTCACGTCATGAGACGACAAGAGTCACTGGAAAAGACAGTTATGCTAGGAAATGTTGAGGCAGCAGGAAAAGAGGAAGACCCAACAAGAGATGGATGGACTCAATAAAGGAAGCCACAGCCTTCAATTTGCAAGATCTGAGCAAGGCGGTCAAAGATAGGACATTTTTGGAGGACTTTCATTCATAGGGTCGCCATGAGTCGGAAGTGACTTGACGGCACTTAACACACACACATCTATCTATCTACTGTTGGAAGTAGAGCTGCCAACCTCCAGGTGGTGGTTGGAGATCTCCTGCTATTGCAACTGAACTCCAGCCGATAGAGATCAGTTCCCCTGGAGAAAATGGCCGCTTTGTCAATTGGACTCTATGGCATTGAAGTCCCTCCCCTTTCCAAACCCTGCCCTCCTCAGGCTCCACCCCCCAAATCCCCAGGTATTACCCCAACCCGGAGCTGGCAACTCTAGTTGGAAGCTGCCCCGAGCCCGCCCTGGTTGGGAAAGGGCAGGGTATAAATGGAATAAAATAAATAAATAAAATCTAGCAACTCTGGCTGGCATTGGTGTTCACATTCGCTTCTGCCTTCACTAGGAGATGTAGAATGGCATTCAAAGTTCTTGTTTTGGGGTACTGAAGACGTCCCAGTTGTCCCGTGCCGACCGGGATGTCTTCAATACCCCAAAAGAAGAACTGGAAGTTCGCAAGGTTAGTAAGTATCTAAGCTGAACAAACTGGGGGTTTGTCCTTACTTACGCGCGGCAGGAAGAAATACAGATTTATAAACCCAAGTTCTTGCCTGGGAGGGCAGGTTTTGTGTTGGGCCAGCCCTGTGTGTGGCGGGTGCTGGGATTGTCAAGACCCCCCCCCCGCTCACCTTCGAAAGCTTTAATGCTCTCGATAAGGAAACCGAGTTCTTCGGTAATCTGTTCCTCGAGGAATTTCTTCCCCACGCCAAGATTGCGCATGCTGGCCATCGTGAACCTTCGGGTCGTCCTCCAGAGCTCTCCCGTCGAAAAGAAGACACCTGGGTACACGAAGGCATGAAGGCCATTTGTGCAGGGCTGTTTCCCCACAGTCACCCCCGCCGACTGCTCCGGCGCTTCATTTTGATTTCACACGCCTTTCCCGACCGTCAGAGGTCGCCTCGCTCTCCCCGCGCATTTTGCCCACATTTTCCGGATTCTCTGTAAAACAGCATCTGGAAAACACGGGCAAAACGCGGAGAAACACGCGGGGAGAGCGAGGCAGCCTCCGACAGCCCGGAAAGGCATGCGTAATCCAAACAAAGACCTGACCTCGTTAGATGGGTGACCGCAAGGGAAACAGCCGTGCGTAAACGGCCTGATACTGAATAATACCCTTGGTCCATCAAGGTCAGTATTGTCTACCCAGACCGGCAGCGGCTCCCAAGGGTCTCAGGCCGAGGTCTTTCACATCACCTACTGCCTGGTCCTTTTAAACTGTAGGTGCCGGGGATTGAACCTGGGACCTTCCGGGACATATTGTTGCGAATAAGGCCCTGCTACGGGTGCTCTTAAGATGAGCCCTCCAGGCCAAATTGGTTTGGAAGTGATTTCCTAAATAACAGAAATGGGTAACTGGCCCTGTGGGTTTCCCATTGATTTGCCAGTCATACTCCTTTGGGAGATTAGATTTAGAAAACACCATCGCCTTATATTCCCTGGGTATGGTGCAGCTACATCGAATGTTGCCCGCTTTTTGGCCAGAGTGGCTGCTCTTAAGAAGAAAGAACTCTCAACGCCTACCTCTGGTAATTTTTAGTCAGTTCGCTCCGCCCCCAGTTTATTTTAGTTAGGATTTTTACTTATTGGGCTGTCGCCTAATTTTTAGCATTGTTAACTTAAGATTGTATTATCCTTATCATGTTTACTATGTATTATGCTTCCTATCCTCCCTCGTCTTCTCCTCCCTTGGTCAAAGGCTGCGGTCATAGACCTAACAATAAATTAAATTAAATTATATTCCCTGGGTTGATTGTCAGCCCTTCTGCATTACAGTACTCCGAGAACACCCTCAATAATAGTTGGAAGCCCATTGGAGATCTAGCTAACAGAAGCGCATCATACACATATAATAACACTGATCTGGGGATGCTAGCCAACATAGGAGATTGGAATTTGAGGTTTCATAGAAAGAGTGCTATATAGTTTACACAGAAATTAAACAATAACAGAGCTATCTTTGCCAAAGGGATTCATTTTTTTAAAATTATCTGGGAGGAGCAAGAATTAAAGCCATTCTATGCCCTGACTTGGATAGCCGCAGGCTAGGCTGATCTCCTCGGATCTCGGAAGCTAATCAGGGTTGGCCCTGGTTAGTATTTGGATGGGTGACCTCCAAGGAATACCAGGGTGTGCCGTGGAGGTAGGCGATAGCAAACCACCTCTGAACGTCTCCTGCCTTGAAAACCCTCCGGGATCGCCATAAGTCAGCTGTGACTTGACGGCACCCCAAAATCCCCACGCCCTCCTTACCATTTCCATGCTGAATCTCTTCAAAGATGGGTATCGGCGGCCTGTCCACAAATTCATCCGTGAAGTTGACCAGGGCGTCCCTCACTGCTTCGTAACCGGTCAGGACGACGGTTTTCTGGAATCCAAAATGGAGGGTGAACACGGGCCCGTATTCCTTGGCAAACTGGAAAGGAAGGCAGGTAGTGAAGCAGCCACACGGTACTGAAAACGATTCCTTTTATATTAGACTGCAGAAACAGGGGTCCCTTTGTGGTAGCGTTGCCAGGTCCCTCTTCACTACCGGCAGGAGGTTTTTGGGACCGAGCCTGAGGAAGGCAGGGTTTGGGGAGAGGAGGGACTTCAATGCCATAGAGTCCAATTGCCAAAGCAGCCATTTTCTCCTGGTGAACTGACCTCTACCGGCTGGAGATCAGTTGTACTAGCAGGAGGTCTCCAGCTAGTACCTGGAGGTTGGCAACCCTACTTTGTGGGGTCTGAAGGAACAGAGAGTAGGCGCTGTGCGGGAACTAAGCAGGCGTGGCGAGTATTGCCAGCTCGGTTGGGAAATTCCTGGAGAGTTGGGGACGGAGTCTGGGAAGGGCGGGGTTTGCAGAGGGGAGGGACCTCAGTGGGGTGTGATGCCATCAAGTTAGGGTTGCCAGCTCTGGGTTGGGAAGTACCTGGAGATTTTGGGGGCAGAGCCTGGGGAGATCGGGGTTTGGGGGAGGGGAGGGACTTCAATGCCATAGAGTCAATCGCCAAAGCGGCCCTTTTCTCCAGGGGAACGGATCTCTGTCACCTGGAGATCAGTTGTGATAGCGGGAGATCTCCAGCCACCACCTGGAGGTTGGCGACCCTATGTAGAGTCCACCCTCCAAAGCAGCCATTTTCTTCAAGGGGACTGATCTTTGTCATCTGGAGATCAGTCGTAATTCTGGGAGATCCCCCGGTCCCACCTGGATGGCCACCCTAAGGGACTATTGTTCCCGTCTTCATAGAGTTCCCAATTCCTTGAACGTGACTGTCTTGCTTCTAACGGAGCTTTTATGAACGACTGGGGCCAGGGGTTTATTATGTGCCAACAGCTGGGGTGTGTTTTTTTGGCAGACTACATGTTATATAGTAGTCCTTATGTTATGTTCCCTTAATAGCCTATTCTGAGGAAGATTAATCATCGAAACAGGAAGATTACCGGATCCCTGTATTCCTACTCTCTTGATACAGGTCAAGGGAACTCTACAGCAGCTCTTTATGTCCAAGAATTCATGCTACATAGCAAACAAAGTGGATAGCCTTGCAGGCACCTTTACCAGGTTCACGCTGTGAACTAAAAGGGTCATATTTCTTGGACATTTTGTATTTTTGTACTTTTGTATTTCGTATATGACTGTATTTTGTATACAAGCTATGTCTTGTTACATGTGTTTGCACCTTGCTGCACTTTCTTGATACATTTATAACAACGCTCACCCTTGCATATTACTTGTTGTTTGGCCATTCTGTTGTTCCTTATCTACAACCTCCAGGTAGTAGCTGGAGATCTCCTGCTATTACAGCTGATCTCCAGCCGATAGAGATCAGTTCACCTGGAGAAAATGGCTGCTTTGGCAATTGGACTGTATGGCATTGAAGTCCCTCCCCTCCCCAAACCCCGCCCTCCTCAGGCTCCGCCCCAAAAACCCTCCCGCCGGTGGCAAAAAGGGACCTGGCAACCCTACACATGGAGGTTGGCGACCCTACCGCGCAGTCACCTTCTCCCTCCCCACTTGCCTTCACCACCCTTCCACCTGCCCTGCGGTAGAGTTGCCATCCTCCAGCTGGTGGCTGAAGATCTCCCACTATTAGAACTGATCTCCAGGCAAAAGAGATCTGTTACCCTGGAGAAAATGGCTCTTTTGATGGGTGGACTCTATGGCATTGCGCCCTGCTGAGGTCCCTTCCCAAACCCCGCCCTCTCCAGGTTCCATCTCCAAATTTCCAGATATTGCTCGGCCTAGAGTTGGCAACCATACCCTGTGTCCTTCTGTGCCGGCAAGTATAACTGACGTCATTGGATAGATTAAGAGATGGGAGTAGTAGTCTGGTTGCAGACAGAAATAACGATTTATCGTTTGCTTGTCTCACTGAGTGGTGTTAGAGCGTATCTTTGTTTCTTGTCTGTTTATCTCACTGAAAACGGAATATATTGAGCCATTTACTCCTTAAACGTGTTCTATGGATTTCTAGTAATGTCAATATGTGTATTTACGTGAGCGTGATAACAGTAATAAAAATATAAGAAGAACTATGTTTTAACCTCTTAATTCCTTATATCTATATGCCTACTTCTCAAGTGTGGCCCCCATCTACGGATATCTAAATCTGCAGATCAGGGCCACGCTGACACTAAACAGATTTTCCTGCAAACTTGGGGGACCTCCCGCTGTTTGCAGAAAAATCTGAAATCTTAAAAAAAAAGAAAAGCATTGGTGGGTTTACCCCCCCCCCCCAATGTAAAGTATTGTCTTTCCACCCGAATAGAGTTCCTGAGGTGGTAAACGTTAGTGCTAGCACCTTTTTTGGGTAAAAAAAGAATTGACTATAATGAATGGAAGATGGCGTCCTGAGCAGACACGCCGCTCCTGCCTGCACTGTGGTTTTAAGAGAAAGATTTTACTTCAACCTTTTCATCTGTCAGCCAAGTTGGGAAGTGGAATCACCGCTTATGACTCCTAGATTGCCTAGCTTTCTCTTCTGGCAAACGAGCTCTACATTGTCGCTTTTTAAAAACTATAATAAATAAGTAAATAATAAACATTGTGTCTTCCTTATTCAAAAAAGTATCTTAATTTCTTGCATCTCATTATGGCGAAATAAATACCTGCAGATGTTCCCTTGGCGACAGTTGTTTCCAAACAACCCTTGTCTTTAGGGAACAGTGTCAAATCAATACAGTAAAATCTCGCAAGTGATTCTTGCTAACCAGTACGTGGGAGGGAAAATAATTGCACATTGACGGGGCGGGGGGGGCACACATTTTGTTCTTTTAAGAAATCCGTCACTGCAATCTGTATGTTTACTCTGGAGTAATCTGGTTTAGAGTCAGAGGGACTGGATGAAATATGTTTTTTAAAAATCAAAGAAATAATGATTCTATTGATCTATAAAGTAAATGTATTTGCGATCTAATACAAAACGGAGCATTGGTTTAAACATATCCCAGAAATATCACCTAGAGTACTGTGTTCAGTTCTGGGCACTGCAATTTAAGAAAGATGTAGACAAGCTGGAACGTGTCCAGAGGAGGGCAACAAAGATGGTGAGGGGTCTAGAGACCAAATCCTATGAGGAAAGGTTGAAGGACTGGGTATGTTTCGCCTGAAGAGGAGGAGACTGAGAGGGGATATGATAGCCATGTTCAAGTACTTGAGGGGCTGTCATATAGAGGCGGGTGCCGAGTTGTTTTCTATGCCCCAGAAGGTCAGACCAGAACCAACGGGTTGAAATTAAATCAAAAGTGTTTCTGTCTAGACATTAGGAAGAATTTTCTAACCGTTAGAGCGGTTCCTCAGTGGAACAGGCTTCCTTGGGAGGTGGTAAGCTCTCCTTCCCTGGAGGTTTTTAAGAGGAGGCTAAATGGCCATCTGTCAGCAACACTGATTCTATGACTTTAGGCAGATCATGAGAGGGAGGGCACCTTGGCCATCTTCTGGGCATGGGTGTGTGGGAGGGGGTAGTTGTGAATTTCCTGCATTGTGCAGGGGATTGAACTAGATGACCCTGGTGGTCCCTTCCAACTCTATGATTCTATGATTCTAAGGTGAAAAATAAATTAAAATATCCATATGGATGTGAGGGCCATCTGGCTGCGACATCTGTCACCCCATTGATCGCCAGGGTTGATTTGGCTGATCTGGCTGGCTAGGTGGGTGTCCCCTACCTCCCTCACTGCTCCATGTGCGTCCCTCCCGAAGCTGTGCGCTCGGCGGAAGAGGACGACCATCCCAGATAGAAGGAGTGTACCGTTCTTCGGTCAAGAGTATATCCATATTGAATTTGCAGAGCAGGGCATTTAGTATAACTTGCGCAAAGCTGTTTTTGCATCCTACCTTCAGTAAGGATTTGTCTTGTCTCTTGATATCCAGCAAATGCAGGTTGCCGATGATCGGAAGGGGCTTCGGACCAGGTGGCCATTTCAAAGCCGATTTCCCAGAACCGGTTGCAAAATAGGAGACGAAAAAGACCAGTGCGCACAGGAGGCCGACGAACGCAGGGTAAGAGAGGAACAACGTTAGCAGTGCCATCGCAGCGCTCACAGGAGCGTGCCGAGTTGTTATGGGGGGGAGGAAACTGGTGCGCCGCACCTGTCCGTCACCCGCTTTCCATCGCCTCTTCAGCGATTGCTGCAAAGGTGTGCCAGACTTCCAAATAAAAGCGGTGACCCCACCCTCTTTAAACACTTATGGAGAATGCAGTCCAAGCAGTTTGCAAAGTTTGATTGCGGAGCCATGGGGAGGTGTCAGGTTACGGACCCTGCATGTGGGGGCAGAAGCAGGCGAAACGGATTAGGCATGGGTCTGAACCCCCCCAGGGCCAAATTGTACATCATGGTGGTGGTGTGGGGAGATTGCCTTACTTTAAAAACCACATTGGTTGGTCGCCAGTTTGCGGCGGGGGGGGGGACAACTTTTCCCACTAGGTACCAATTTCCAGGTCCAGCAACCCCACCCCTACACTGGGGGGAGGAATACATTAGAAAAGCCCTGCTGGATCAGACCGAGGCCCATCAAGTCCAGCAGTCTGTTCACACAGTGGCCAACCAGGTGCCTCCAGGAAGGCCACAAGCAAGACCACTGCAGCAGCATTGTCCTGCCTGTGTTCCACAGCACCTAATGTCATAGGCATGCTCCTCTGATAGAGAATAGGTAGTTATCATGACTAGTATCCATTTTGACTAGTAGCCATGGATAGCCCTCTCCTCAATCAATCAATCATTTATTTTACGGTCATTTGACCAAAAAAGAACAGATCTAATCAGAAGTATCAGAAATTTACAATAAAAACAGTATCAATCAGTCAAAGAACACACAAAGTAAAATATATCAATAAAATCCCATAACTAAAAAGACAAATACGCTAGTTTCTAAAATGTTATCAATCAGATTTTATCTATTTATAAATTGCATCCTTTCGGGTCCTATATATAGCAACACAAAAATTCACCACACATCTCGAAGTCTGTGGATTACTATCCTCCAGTAGTCGTTGAATAGCCCTCTCCTCCATGAACACTTCCACTCCCCCTCTTCGAGCCTTCCAGCCTGTCCCACGTAGTGTCTTGAGATCACATTGTACCATATTGTGGGGAAGACTTCCTGCTTTTGCACAGGAGGTACCATAGCTCCCAGGAAGGTAAATTTCTGAGCAGGTGGGTGGGTGCATGCGTCTGGTCTCCAACGCACCGGCATGCCAGCGATTGCATGTGGGCGCTAAGACCAAAATCCCATGCACATAGACGGCGCTGGAACCGAGCTTCTTGGCTTTTGCGTCCCAGGTGATTTTGGAACACCCAAACAAGTTTAATCCCTACTAAACATGTTTCAGCTCTTTCTTGTTAATGCTTTCCCACTGGCATGTAGGTCTTGTCTGGCGGCTTTCTCTGCGGTTGGCACTTGCGCCAGGGTAGGGTTTAGTGATTACGAATAGGGATGGTGTAACCAGCTGCTTAAACATCAAGGATAAACTTATCCTGTTTCTCATCTCTGCCGTGCTCCAAAGGATGCAAATGAGCCCTAATTCCTGGGTTCTTGTTCTCCTGTTCTGCACCTGGCAAGCTGGCAAGAAGGATCAAGGGTCATGGGAAAGTGGCAGGCAGGCAAAGGCAGGGCAGGACCCCGTAGTCAGGGCCGGGCCTGGAGACTAGAAATCTGCAGGATTACACAGGGAACTAAGAGTGCCTCCCTTTCCGGTAGCCAGGGCTGGCCCCCTGACCCTGCAAAAGTCCAGAGCATGGGTCCCCAACATGGCACACGTGGGTGCCACGGCACCTGCCAATACTTTTTCTGGTGCCCGCCAAGTATTTTTAAGGGAGGGGTGAAGCCCAACAGGGCTTCTGATTGGCCACTGAAAGTCTGTTTGGCTGCGCCAATTAAAATAATGTTGTTCGGGAACACCTGCCGCTACAGTATTGGTTTTATTCCCTCTGTCTCACTCTGATTTCCCAGTGTACTTAAAAAAAAATGACTCCTCTTGTTCCCTTCTTCCTCTGGGTGTGTGGTTGGCTCCACCTCCCACAGGGGCCATTTTGTGGTTGCGCCCACCGCCCGATGTCATAATTCCAAAGGTGCCCACAGGCTCAAAAATGTTGGGGACCCCCTATCTCTAGAGTTAGGTCAGGAGCCAGCATGGTGTGGTGGTTAAGAGCGTTGGACTCTGATCTGGAGAACCGGGTTTGATTCCCCACTCCTCCACATGAGCAGCGGACTCTAATCTGGTGAACTGGGTTTGATTCTCCACTCCTCCACATGCAGCCAGCTGGGTGACCTTGGGCTAGTCACACTCTCTCAGCCCCACCTACCTCACAGGGTGTCTGTTGTGGGGAGGGGAAGCGAAGTTAATTGTAAGCCTTTTTGATTCTTCCTTAAGTGGTCGAGAAAGTGGGCATATAAAAAGCAACTCTTCTTCTTCTTCCTTCTTCTTCTTCTTCTTCTTCTTCTTATTTCTTTTTTCTATTTTGCCTTTCCACCCAAATGGGGTCCCCACGGTGGTGAACATCCAAACATTAAAACATCTGAAACAATTAAACCCCCTTTAAAATGTAAAGGCATAATATTTAACAACCCCATAAAGACATATAGACATACGAACACAACACAACCAAGGAAGAGGGCCAATAAAAGGTTATTGGTGGGTATATTTCGCAAACTGTCCAAGTGGGAGAACCAGAAATCTGTGGATATTTCTACTACAGTTTTTTTAAAACAACTCAAACATGGGAAATCTTTACATAAACACCCCTCCTGTGTGAAAAACGAACAGATTTGAGGAATAGAAAAGTGGGGGGGGGGAAACAATGGTCATATCTCAGTAGGAGCTCAAATGGTGTTCTTCTTCTTCATGAATCGCACACTTGAGTAAAAGGGAAAAAAATAAAACCCAGAACAACTTTGACGCATGTCATCATCTGGATGGATTCCTCTTGCCAAGTATGCGCCCGGCCCTCCTCTCTGGACCTCTGCCTGTGATTGACAGAGAGAACGTTGTCCCCTGCAAGCTTAAATGGTCTCGTACAAAAGATTTTGGATGTTCGACTCGAGCGGTTAAATGACAAGGTTACTCGGGGCTGCCGTAAGGACAAGAAATTCCTGTCTGGAGAATGCCTCTGTTTTGTGTCAGCTCTCTGAAGGGCCGGCGTACGTGCTTCTTGGGTTGAGCGCACATGGAGGGTAGAAAGATGGCTTGTGTTCCCCTCCCTGTCTCAGTGTAGGGTTGCCAACCTCCAGGCAGTGACTGGAGCTCTCCCGCTATTACAACTGATCTCCAGGCGACTGCAATCAGTTCCCCTTGAGAAAAATGGCTGCTTTGGCAATTGGACCCTACGGCATTAATGTCCCTCCCCTCCCCAAACCCTGCTCTCCTCAGGCTCCACCCCCAAAATCTCCAGGTATTTCCCAATCTGGAGCTGGCAACCCTACCTCAGTGGGAGTGGGGGTCCATCTTGAACTGGGGAGAGACGGCTTCCATGCCAAATCACTGCAACCCTACATCACTATCTGGTGTGAAAGACAGTGTTGTGTAGTGGTAGGGCATGGATGACCCAGGTTTTCTCTACGTGTTAAGGAGAATCAAACCAGTTTACAATCTCCTTCTCTTCCTCTCCCCACAACAGACACCCTGTGAGGTAGGTGGGGCTGAGAGCTCTGAGAGAGCTGGGACTAGCCCAAGGTCACCCAGCCGGCTTCATGTATAGGAGTGGGGAAACCAACCCAGTTAACCAGATTAGAGTCCACCGCTCATGTGTAGAAGTGGGGAAACAAACCCGGTTCTCCAGATTAGCGTTCACCGCTCATGAGGAGAAGTGGGGAAACAAACCCAGTTCTCCAGATTAGAGTCCACCGCTCATGTGGAGAAGTGGGGAAACCAATCCGGTTCACCAGATTAGCATCCACCGCTCTAAACCACTGCACCACGCTGGCTCACTGGTAGGTGGGATAAAAGGAAATAAATAAGAAAGAGTGTGAATCTCCCCTCCAGTGCATTAATTTTCTACCTACATAAAAGGGGTTTTCTTTCCCTACAAAGGAACATTCAAGGGCTGCAATCTGCGACCTCCAGTTTGAATTGGTTCAGTCCGTACAACTCACCTGCCTCATAAAGTGGCTGATTAATGCATAATGATTAATGCATAATGCATAGGGTTGCCAACCTCCAAGTACTAGCTGGAGATCTCCTGCTATTACAACTGGTCTCCAGGAGATCTGTAATTGGAGTCTATGGCATTGAAGTCCCTCCGCTAACCAAACCCCGCCCTCCTCAGGCTCCACCCCCAAAACCTCCCGCCAGTGGTGAGGAGCGACCTGGCAACCCTAATAACGCAGGGGTCTCTAACCCTTCTGAGCCTGTGGGCATCTTTAGAATTCTGACATAGGGTGGTGGGTGCAACCTCGAAATGGGTGCAGTGTAGGGTCGCCAGCTCCAGACTGGGAAATACCTGGAGATTTTGAGGGCGGAGCCTGAGGAGGGCGGGGTTTGGGGAGAGGAGGGTCTTCAATGCCATAGAGTCCAATTGCCAAAGCAGCCATTTTTTTCCAGGGGAACTGATCTCTATCGGCTGGAGATCGATTGTAATAGTAGGAGACCTCCAGCTAGTACCTGGAAGTTGGCAACCCTAGGTAGAGGAGTACTAAAGAGTCAACGTGAGGCTTACAGAAAAATGTCATTGCCGCCATGTCTGTCTTCCCTTTTCCTGGCACTGGATCGCCCCGTCATGACAAGAAAGGCTGTGTTTGTCATAGGAAGGGATTAATTGCTGTTCACCAGATATTTAAAACCTGCCCGAGGGTAGATCAGCTTTAACATTATCTCTGTGCCGGAGGGAAGTATGGGGCTCATCCATTATCAGCCAGAACAGCCTTGTGACGATTGATTCCCTTAGCATTTCATGCATGCGGTACCTGACATACATTCGGGGCAGATTACACATGCAATGTAAACAGCTTTGCAAATCCAGAAGAAGCGAACGTTGTCAAAACTCTGCATATTTTCTACCCCATTGAATGGCAGGTTGATGGCCTGGAAGACAGCTTCTTTACCAAAATGGCAGGCGTGGCTGATGAAGGTAATGTCCTTTGTCATCTCGGAATGTTTCTTTCCATTAAGCTTTGTGATCGAATTTGTGTGGCAGGTGTTTTCCTTCACCTGAAAACTTCAATATTTAGTTTCAGCAGCGGGGGGCAGGACATTTGTTTTGTAGTGTTACCCAAAACTGGCTTCTAAGTTTTAGTCCTCTTGGCAAAGTGGGACTTAGGTCCCACTGGGATGGCAAGAGCCTTTCTTGAAAACGGGGTGATGGACTTCTTATTTTTCAGCAAAGAGATTTGGACCGAGTGAATGTGCGGTTTTGCATATATATCCTGTTAATTAGGTCCCACGGCCAGGAAACCTTAATCAATTCGGGTTCTTATCACCCTGGTTGGAAAAGACTGTTACCAGTAAGAAGATACTGACTTAGAGTTGCCAACCTCCAGGTATTTCCCAACCCAGAGCTGGCAACCCTATTCATGAATACAACAGAACTCATATTATTGAGGGCCAGCCAAAACGAGAGCCAGCATGGTGTAGTGGTTAAGAGGAGTGGTCTGCATCAGAGCTCTAATCTGGAGAACTGGGTTTGATTCCCCACTCCTACACATGAGCAGTGGATGCTAATCTGGTGAACCGGGTTGGTTTCCCCACTCCTACACATGAAACCTGCTGGGTGACCTTGGGCTAGTCACAGCTCTCTTAGAGCCCTCTCAGCTTCACCTACCTCACAGGGTGCCTGTTGTGGGGAGGGGAAGGGAAGTTGATTGTAAGCCGGTTTGATTCTTCCTTAAGTGGTACAGAAAGTCGGCATATAAAAACCAACTCTTCTTCTTCTTCTCTTATGACTTTGGGACACTTTATATAGCAAACAAGAAGAGCCCCGCAGGATCAGAGGGTCCATCTAGTCCAGCATCCTGTCTCACACAACGGCCAACCAGTTCCCCTGGAGGGCCAACTACAGGGCCTAGAGGATGAGGCCTTCCCCAGATGTTGCTTCCTGGCACTGGGATTCAGAAGTTGACAGCCTCTGAATGTGGAGGTTGTAATTCGGGGAGATCTCCAGGCTCCACCCGGAGGATGGCAATGCTACGGTTATAGTATGTGTTAGACGTTAGAACAGGGAGAGGTCAGGGAGGAGGCTAATGTGTTTTAGCCCTGGGGCAGAGGGTCATTGAGGTTGGCCAGGGTGGGACGCGCCAGAGATCTGTCGTAACTTTTCCCCTGTGCATCAGGGGATGTGCTTGCCAGTGCCTAAACACGTCCTGTGAGGCTTCCCCATCATGCCAGGTTTCTCGGCCAAGCCCTGCAGATATTACAAGGAACTTGGCAAAAATGTGGTGAAAGAAGAAAAAAGACTGGGGCTTTTAGGGGCAAAATCGGGCCTCTGGAGAGTGTCCACACATTATAGATAGCTAGTGGGGGACAGATGGACAGATAAGCAAGAGCCCTTTAGTCAAGAGCCAGTGAGGTGGTCTGTGGAAGCTAGGTAAGATCACCTTTTAGGACCTCAGAGGGGGGATGCTTCTGTGCGTAAGGCCCCACTCGCTTCCCGGAACGGGTGCCAGTTCTGCACGCCAAGTTCCGGATCAGTAGATTTGACCGTCTGATGAAAAGTTTTGATCTTCTTGATTAATTCTTGCAACCGGTTTCTGTTTCTGGCCGGAGGGACTGCTAATAGGATCATTTGAGCCGCTAAATGTTTTGTGCGCTGGGGTTTTATGCGCTCTTGAAATTTTTATTGGGCTGGGCTTTTAGTGGTTCATCAGTTTGCATGATTTTATGTTTCCGTGATGTGTCAGCCGCTTCAAACAGGTTTCTGAAGGGGCACTACAGAAATATTTTAAATTAAATAAACATAGTATATTATGGTTAGATAAAGAGCACTTCCAGAATAAGATCTGTTTTGCTAGAGCGGTGCGACATTTTGTTTTGGCGCATTCTGTCTGTCCCATGTGTGTAGGCTTCTGAAGCTGACACCAGATTATTTAGGGTGGTTAAAACAAAATCGGACTGTGAAGAGCTCCAAAAGGATCTCTTCAGACTGGGGGAATGGGCATTAAGTGGCAACAGATTCAATGTGAGCAAGTGCAAAGTGATGCATATTGGGGCAAAAAATCCCAACTTCACATATACTCTAATGGTATCTGTGCTGGCAGCGACAGACTGAGAAAGGGATCTTGGGGTGGTCGTGGATAGCTCAATGAAGATGTCAACCCAGTGTGCGGCTGCTGTCATGCAAGGAACATTGTCACCTTGCAAAATTTGTAGCGTTTGCATACAGCCACTTTGTGTTAATTTTGTTCCTTGCATGACGTTTATATTAGTAAGTTTCCTTTGATTTTCGGTTTTCCCTTCTACAACACAAGGAGGATGCGGCCGTTTCAAATCCTTGAATAATTAATAACTCCATCAGCCCTGCAGTGGATATTTCTCCTTTGTGATGGGGGGGAAAAATGCATGTCGGGAGGGAGAGAGAGAGAGAGAGACACGTGTCGTGCAAAGAGTAACGCGTGAACGTTGCAAACGCCGAAAAGGTCCCCGTCCCCCCCTTTTCCACCTAGCTGCAGATCCTGCAGAGAGAGAGAGAACGAACACACGCCTTCGCTCGATTCTCTCCGCCGTCGTTTGCTCTGGCCTGGGCGCCGCACCGGAACCCGGAAGCGGGGCGCCAGTTCCGGTCCCGGCGCGGAGGGCGAAGAGGAGGCCGCTCCGTTGCCATGTCGACGGCGATGCACTTCGGGAGCAAGAGCTTCAAGCCGAAGCCGCCGGACAAAGGCTCCTTCCCCCTGGACCACTTCGGTGAGACCCCGGGGGGGGGGGTGAGGTGGGGCTCGGAGCCAGTGCAGAGCACCCGCTTGGTGTGCAGGAGGGTCCCCGGGTTCAATCCCTAAGGGAGGGTTGGTGGCATTCCCAGGGCCGGATTGACGTGGAAGCGAAACAAGCCATAGCTTAGGGCCCCAACTCTCTTTGGCCTTCCCCCCCGCCCCAAAAAAAGGGGGAGAAAAACACACCTGGATGTACATTTCCAAAATATAAGATAAAAAACCGAATAAAATAAAACCTACATACAGCAACCGTGTTTTGTGTTGTGTAGGCTCCTGTGATGTAAGTAAGGGGGCCCCGCCTGCTAGCCTGCTCCCTAAAATGCCACTGGTTTGCTCATTTTCTATATATAGGGTGCCTACATTCTGCGTGGGCTGGTTTATTTTAAGTTAGAGCTTAATAATTATTTCACTGTCAATATGTGTGTGTAGTAGAAAAGGGCAAGAGTCCAGTAGCACCTTAAAGACTAACAAAAATGTTTTCTGGCAGGGTATGAGCTTTCGTGAGCCACAGCTCACTTCTTCAGATCTGAAGAAGTGAGCTGTGGCTCACGGAAGCTCCTGCCCTGCCAGAAAATATTTTTGTTCGTCTTTAAGGTGCTACTGGACTCCTGCTCTTTTCTACTACTGCAGACAGATCTGAAGAAGTGATCTGAAGAAGTGAGCTGTGGCTCACGAAAGCTCATACCCTGCCAGAAAATATTTGTGTTAGTCTTTAAGGTGCTACTGGACTCTTGCTCTTTTCTACTACTGCAGACAGCTCTGAAGAAGTGATCTGAAGAAGTGAGCTGTGGCTCACGAAAGCTCATACCCTGCCAGGAAATATTTTTATTAGTCTTTAAGGTGCTACTGGACTCTTGCTCTTTTCTACTACTGCAGACAGCTCTGAAGAAGTGATCTGAAGAAGTGAGCTGTGGCTCACGAAAGCTCATACCCTGCCAGAAAATATTTGTGTTAGTCTTTAAGGTGCTACTGGACTCTTGCTCTTTTCTACTACTGCAGACAGCTCTGAAGAAGTGATCTGAAGAAGTGAGCTGTGGCTCACGAAAGCTCATACCCTGCCAGGAAATATTTTTATTAGTCTTTAAGGTGCTACTGGACTCTTGCTCTTTTCTACTACTGCAGACAGCTCTGAAGAAGTGATCTGAAGAAGTGAGCTGTGGCTCACGAAAGCTCATACCCTGCCAGAAAATATTTTTATTAGTCTTTAAGGTGCTACTGGACTCTTGCTCTTTTCTACTACTGCAGACAGCTCTGAAGAAGTGATCTGAAGAAGTGAGCTGTGGCTCACGAAAGCTCCTACCCTGCCAGAAAATATTTTTGTTCGTCTTTAAGGTGCTACTGGACTCCTGCTCTTTTCTACTACTGCAGACAGATCTGAAGAAGTGATCTGAAGAAGTGAGCTGTGGCTCACGAAAGCTCATACCCTGCCAGAAAATATTTGTGTTAGTCTTTAAGGTGCTACTGGACTCTTGCTCTTTTCTACTACTGCAGACAGCTCTGAAGAAGTGATCTGAAGAAGTGAGCTGTGGCTCACGAAAGCTCATACCCTGCCAGGAAATATTTTTATTAGTCTTTAAGGTGCTACTGGACTCTTGCTCTTTTCTACTACTGCAGACAGCTCTGAAGAAGTGATCTGAAGAAGTGAGCTGTGGCTCACGAAAGCTCATACCCTGCCAGAAAATATTTGTGTTAGTCTTTAAGGTGCTACTGGACTCTTGCTCTTTTCTACTACTGCAGACAGCTCTGAAGAAGTGATCTGAAGAAGTGAGCTGTGGCTCACGAAAGCTCATACCCTGCCAGGAAATATTTTTATTAGTCTTTAAGGTGCTACTGGACTCTTGCTCTTTTCTACTACTGCAGACAGCTCTGAAGAAGTGATCTGAAGAAGTGAGCTGTGGCTCACGAAAGCTCATACCCTGCCAGAAAATATTTTTATTAGTCTTTAAGGTGCTACTGGACTCTTGCTCTTTTCTACTACTGCAGACAGCTCTGAAGAAGTGATCTGAAGAAGTGAGCTGTGGCTCACGAAAGCTCCTACCCTGCCAGAAAATATTTTTGTTCGTCTTTAAGGTGCTACTGGACTCCTGCTCTTTTCTACTACTGCAGACAGATCTGAAGAAGTGATCTGAAGAAGTGAGCTGTGGCTCACGAAAGCTCATACCCTGCCAGAAAATATTTGTGTTAGTCTTTAAGGTGCTACTGGACTCTTGCTCTTTTCTACTACTGCAGACAGCTCTGAAGAAGTGATCTGAAGAAGTGAGCTGTGGCTCACGAAAGCTCATACCCTGCCAGGAAATATTTTTATTAGTCTTTAAGGTGCTACTGGACTCTTGCTCTTTTCTACTACTGCAGACAGCTCTGAAGAAGTGATCTGAAGAAGTGAGCTGTGGCTCACGAAAGCTCATACCCTGCCAGAAAATATTTTTATTAGTCTTTAAGGTGCTACTGGACTCTTGCTCTTTTCTACTACTGCAGACAGCTCTGAAGAAGTGATCTGAAGAAGTGAGCTGTGGCTCACGAAAGCTCCTACCCTGCCAGAAAATATTTTTGTTCGTCTTAAGGTGCTACTGGACTCCTGCTCTTTTCTACTACTGCAGACAGATCTGAAGAAGTGATCTGAAGAAGTGAGCTGTGGCTCACGAAAGCTCATACCCTGCCAGAAAATATTTTTGTTAGTCTTTAAGGTGCTACTGGACTCTTGCTCTTTTCTACTACTGCAGACAGCTCTGAAGAAGTGATCTGAAGAAGTGAGCTGTGGCTCACGAAAGCTCATACCCTGCCAGAAAATATTTGTGTTAGTCTTTAAGGTGCTACTGGACTCCTGCTCTTTTCTACTACTGCAGACAGATCTGAAGAAGTGATCTGAAGAAGTGAGCTGTGGCTCACGAAAGCTCCTACCCTGCCAGAAAATATTTTTATTAGTCTTTAAGGTGCTACTGGACTCTTGCTCTTTTCTACTACTGCAGACAGCTCTGAAGAAGTGATCTGAAGAAGTGAGCTGTGGCTCACGAAAGCTCATACCCTGCCAGAAAATATTTGTGTTAGTCTTTAAGGTGCTACTAGACTCCTGCTCTTTTCTACTACTGCAGACAGATCTGAAGAAGTGATCTGAAGAAGTGAGCTGTGGCTCACGAAAGCTCCTACCCTGCCAGAAAATATTTTTGTTCGTCTTTAAGGTGCTACTGGACTCCTGCTCTTTTCTACTACTGCAGACAGCTCTGAAGAAGTGATCTAAAGAAGTGAGCTGTTGCTCACGAAAGCTCATACCCTGCCAGAAAATATTTTTATTAGTCTTTAAGGTGCTACTGGACTCTTGCTCTTTTCTACTACTGCAGACAGCTCTGAAGAAGTGATCTGAAGAAGTGAGCTGTGGCTCACGAAAGCTCATACCCTGCCAGAAAATATTTTTATTAGTCTTTAAGGTGCTACTGGACTCTTGCTCTTTTCTACTACTGCAGACAGCTCTGAAGAAGTGATCTGAAGAAGTGAGCTGTGGCTCACGAAAGCTCATACCCTGCCAGAAAATATTTTTATTAGTCTTTAAGGTGCTACTGGACTCTTGCTCTTTTCTACTACTGCAGACAGCTCTGAAGAAGTGATCTGAAGAAGTGAGCTGTGGCTCACGAAAGCTCCTACCCTGCCAGAAAATATTTTTGTTCGTCTTAAGGTGCTACTGGACTCCTGCTCTTTTCTACTACTGCAGACAGATCTGAAGAAGTGATCTGAAGAAGTGAGCTGTGGCTCACGAAAGCTCATACCCTGCCAGAAAATATTTTTGTTAGTCTTTAAGGTGCTACTGGACTCTTGCTCTTTTCTACTACTGCAGACAGCTCTGAAGAAGTGATCTGAAGAAGTGAGCTGTGGCTCACGAAAGCTCATACCCTGCCAGAAAATATTTGTGTTAGTCTTTAAGGTGCTACTGGACTCCTGCTCTTTTCTACTACTGCAGACAGATCTGAAGAAGTGATCTGAAGAAGTGAGCTGTGGCTCACGAAAGCTCATACCCTGCCAGAAAATATTTTTATTAGTCTTTAAGGTGCTACTGGACTCTTGCTCTTTTCTACTACTGCAGACAGCTCTGAAGAAGTGATCTGAAGAAGTGAGCTGTGGCTCACGAAAGCTCATACCCTGCCAGAAAATATTTGTGTTAGTCTTTAAGGTGCTACTAGACTCCTGCTCTTTTCTACTACTGCAGACAGATCTGAAGAAGTGATCTGAAGAAGTGAGCTGTGGCTCACGAAAGCTCCTACCCTGCCAGAAAATATTTTTGTTCGTCTTTAAGGTGCTACTGGACTCCTGCTCTTTTCTACTACTGCAGACAGCTCTGAAGAAGTGATCTAAAGAAGTGAGCTGTTGCTCACGAAAGCTCATACCCTGCCAGAAAATATTTTTATTAGTCTTTAAGGTGCTACTGGACTCTTGCTCTTTTCTACTACTGCAGACAGCTCTGAAGAAGTGATCTGAAGAAGTGAGCTGTGGCTCACGAAAGCTCATACCCTGCCAGGAAATATTTTTATTAGTCTTTAAGGTGCTACTGGACTCTTGCTCTTTTCTACTACTGCAGACAGCTCTGAAGAAGTGATCTGAAGAAGTGAGCTGTGGCTCACGAAAGCTCATACCCTGCCAGAAAATATTTTTATTAGTCTTTAAGGTGCTACTGGACTCTTGCTCTTTTCTACTACTGCAGACAGCTCTGAAGAAGTGATCTGAAGAAGTGAGCTGTGGCTCACGAAAGCTCCTACCCTGCCAGAAAATATTTTTGTTCGTCTTAAGGTGCTACTGGACTCCTGCTCTTTTCTACTACTGCAGACAGATCTGAAGAAGTGATCTGAAGAAGTGAGCTGTGGCTCACGAAAGCTCATACCCTGCCAGAAAATATTTTTGTTAGTCTTTAAGGTGCTACTGGACTCTTGCTCTTTTCTACTACTGCAGACAGCTCTGAAGAAGTGATCTGAAGAAGTGAGCTGTGGCTCACGAAAGCTCATACCCTGCCAGGAAATATTTTTATTAGTCTTTAAGGTGCTACTGGACTCCTGCTCTTTTCTACTACTGCAGACAGATCTGAAGAAGTGATCTGAAGAAGTGAGCTGTGGCTCACGAAAGCTCATACCCTGCCAGAAAATATTTTTATTAGTCTTTAAGGTGCTACTGGACTCTTGCTCTTTTCTACTACTGCAGACAGCTCTGAAGAAGTGATCTGAAGAAGTGAGCTGTGGCTCACGAAAGCTCATACCCTGCCAGAAAATATTTGTGTTAGTCTTTAAGGTGCTACTAGACTCCTGCTCTTTTCTACTACTGCAGACAGATCTGAAGAAGTGATCTGAAGAAGTGAGCTGTGGCTCACGAAAGCTCCTACCCTGCCAGAAAATATTTTTGTTCGTCTTTAAGGTGCTACTGGACTCCTGCTCTTTTCTACTACTGCAGACAGCTCTGAAGAAGTGATCTAAAGAAGTGAGCTGTTGCTCACGAAAGCTCATACCCTGCCAGAAAATATTTTTATTAGTCTTTAAGGTGCTACTGGACTCTTGCTCTTTTCTACTACTGCAGACAGCTCTGAAGAAGTGATCTGAAGAAGTGAGCTGTGGCTCACGAAAGCTCATACCCTGCCAGAAAATATTTTTATTAGTCTTTAAGGTGCTACTGGACTCTTGCTCTTTTCTACTACTGCAGACAGCTCTGAAGAAGTGATCTGAAGAAGTGAGCTGTGGCTCACGAAAGCTCATACCCTGCCAGAAAATATTTTTATTAGTCTTTAAGGTGCTACTGGACTCTTGCTCTTTTCTACTACTGCAGACAGCTCTGAAGAAGTGATCTGAAGAAGTGAGCTGTGGCTCACGAAAGCTCCTACCCTGCCAGAAAATATTTTTGTTCGTCTTAAGGTGCTACTGGACTCCTGCTCTTTTCTACTACTGCAGACAGCTCTGAAGAAGTGATCTAAAGAAGTGAGCTGTGGCTCACGAAAGCTCATACCCTGCCAGAAAATATTTTTATTAGTCTTTAAGGTGCTACTGGACTCTTGCTCTTTTCTACTACTGCAGACAGCTCTGAAGAAGTGATCTGAAGAAGTGAGCTGTGGCTCACGAAAGCTCATACCCTGCCAGAAAATATTTTTATTAGTCTTTAAGGTGCTACTGGACTCTTGCTCTTTTCTACTACTGCAGACAGCTCTGAAGAAGTGATCTGAAGAAGTGAGCTGTGGCTCACGAAAGCTCATACCCTGCCAGAAAATATTTTTATTAGTCTTTAAGGTGCTACTGGACTCTTGCTCTTTTCTACTACTGCAGACAGCTCTGAAGAAGTGATCTGAAGAAGTGAGCTGTGGCTCACGAAAGCTCCTACCCTGCCAGAAAATATTTTTGTTCGTCTTTAAGGTGCTACTGGACTCCTGCTCTTTTCTACTACTGCAGACAGCTCTGAAGAAGTGATCTAAAGAAGTGAGCTGTGGCTCACGAAAGCTCATACCCTGCCAGAAAATATTTTTATTAGTCTTTAAGGTGCTACTGGACTCTTGCTCTTTTCTACTACTGCAGACAGCTCTGAAGAAGTGATCTGAAGAAGTGAGCTGTGGCTCACGAAAGCTCATACCCTGCCAGAAAATATTTTTATTAGTCTTTAAGGTGCTACTGGACTCTTGCTCTTTTCTACTACTGCAGACAGCTCTGAAGAAGTGATCTGAAGAAGTGAGCTGTGGCTCACGAAAGCTCCTACCCTGCCAGAAAATATTTTTGTTCGTCTTTAAGGTGCTACTGGACTCCTGCTCTTTTCTACTACTGCAGACAGCTCTGAAGAAGTGATCTAAAGAAGTGAGCTGTGGCTCACGAAAGCTCATACCCTGCCAGAAAATATTTTTATTAGTCTTTAAGGTGCTACTGGACTCTTGCTCTTTTCTACTACTGCAGACAGCTCTGAAGAAGTGATCTGAAGAAGTGAGCTGTGGCTCACGAAAGCTCATACCCTGCCAGAAAATATTTTTATTAGTCTTTAAGGTGCTACTGGACTCTTGCTCTTTTCTACTACTGCAGACAGCTCTGAAGAAGTGATCTGAAGAAGTGAGCTGTGGCTCACGAAAGCTCATACCCTGCCAGAAAATATTTGTGTTAGTCTTTAAGGTGCTACTGGACTCCTGCTCTTTTCCACTACTGCAGACAGCTCTGAAGAAGTGATCTGAAGAAGTGAGCTGTGGCTCACGAAAGCTCATACCCTGCCAGAAAATATTTTTGTTAGTCTTTAAGGTGCTACTGGACTCTTGCTCTTTTCTACTACTGCAGACAGACTAACACGGCTACCCACTGTGAAATATGTGTGTGTGTGTTAAGTGCCATCAAGTCACTTCCGACTCATGGCGACCCTATGAAAGTCCTCCAGAATGTCCTATCTTTGACAGCCTTGCTCAGATCTTGCAAATTGATGGCTGTGGCTTCCTTTATTGAGTCAATCCATCTCTTGTTGGGTCTTCCTCTTTTCCTGCTGCACTATCAATATGCTTCTTCTTAATTGTATTTCAGTTCAACAGTTACTTTGATAAGATACATATTTTGTTATGTGCAAATGGCTTTAGATACCTATTAGGTCCATAAATTACCATATAGCATATATTCAACACAAAAAACAACGATAATTTGTTGTTGACAAAGGACAGCTGGACATATAAAGGGCCCCATTACCTTCAGTAGCTTAGGGCCTCATCAGACCTAAATCCGGCCTTCTCGGAGCCCTCTGCTCAGCCAAGGCGCTAGTCCCTTTGAGCGGCTCGGGGATTTAAAGGGGCCGCTGCCTTGATTTGGTCTGGGGGGGGGGGTCTTTTAAGTGACCGCACAAATGCAGATTTGGATCAGGACGAATGCACAGGTTAGGGCCCCCCCCCCCAAAATAAAGTGCCTAACTAGGGTGAGAATAAAGCTGCCTGTATCTCATTTAGGGTTGCCATAACCTCCAGGTACTAGCTGGAGATCCCCTGCTGTTACAGCTGATCTCTGGACGGCAGTTGAACTGTGGAACTCCCTGCCCCAGGATGTGGTGGTGGCTGCCAGCTTGGGAGGCTTGAAGACGGGAGCGGACATGTCCATGGAGGAATGGGGTATTCATGGCTACTAAAAATGGATACTAGTCACGACGCGTGCCTATTTTCTCCAGGATCAGAGGAACATGCCTATGATATTAGGTGCTGTGGAACACAGGCAGGATAATGCTGCTGCAGCCGTCTTCTTTGTGGGCTTCCTAGAGTAGGCTGACCATATTTCCTTGAGACAAAGATGGGACATTGGGACAGCAAAAACGGGACAGGAGCTATGTAATATTAGTGTCGCCCAATCAGAGGACTTTTTCTATGAGAATTTACCCAGCCATGCCTGCATGCAGCATAAGAAATGTCAGAACTGAAGGAAACAAACGTTGGAAGAGTAATGAGGTGCAAAATGGGACAAAATTGACATTTTAATTAAAAAGGAAATATGATAATAACGGGACTGTCCCATTCAAAACGGTACGTATGGCCAGCCTATCCTAGAGGCACCTGATTGGCCACTGTGTGAACAGACTGCTGGACTTGATGGGCCTGGGTCTGATCCAGCAGGGCTTTTTCTTATGTTCTGATCAGTTCCCCTGGAGAAAAGTCCAGGGTTGCTATGCAGAGGCAGGCAATGGCAAACCACCCCTGTCCATCTCTTGCCCTGACCAGGATGGCCCAGGCTAGCTTGATCCTTTATCCGAGTTTGGCTTGCCGGGAGGTCCACCACAGAATGTCTCGGGAGGCTGAAACACTCCCCACCTGCTAGTCTTGTCCCTCTCACTTGTTTTTGTTCCCGAGCTGATTCTGTTTCTATCCCCCCCATGTACCTTCCTTCTGATACAGGTGAATGTAAAGCCTTCAAAGAAAAATACATGAAGTGTCTCCGGGAGAACGGCTTTGAGAACAACCTGTGCAGGCAGGAATCGAAGGAATACTTAGAGTGCCGAATGGACAGGTGAGTGCTTTTCCTGGCTGTTTGCGAAACCTCACTGACGCTGGCGGATGTTTGCTGCGGTGTGTGGATTGTGGATCAGCTCGCGCTGAGATGTCAGCCATTGTCCGTTCCTCTGAATGGCTTATCTGAGAAATTGTTGGTGGGGTGGGATGGGGAGGGTCTTCCTCACTTGCAGGAAAAAACACACGAGGAATGGCATTTTGGAAAAGGCCCTTTGCCTTCTGCCTGTGTTCAGTCGCTGCTCAGACTTTAGAAGAAGAATTAGAAGAAGAAGAGTTGGTTTTTATATGCCGACTTTCTCTACCACTTAAGGAAGAATCAAACCGGCTTACAATCACAAGATAATGGAATGCCCCCTCTTTAGACACCATCGGGATAAGTGTATTTCCCCCATATTGGCGAGAATTCCTGCCCCCATAACAAGAGACAAAATAGTCCCCTTTTTGCTGATGGGTGGAGATCTAAATATAACGTTGGCCATGGTCAAATATCTCTCCATCGTATTTTCCTCTAAGAAATAACTGTTCAGGATCTATGGGTCATAGGAGCAAAGAAGGAAAAGAAAAGACATGAGCCGACCCTTCCCAAAGAAATGATGCACTATAGCCAATGGTTTGATCCAGCGTGTGCCGTTAACAACCAAGACCCTGTCAGTACTATTTCTAAAATGTCACCGTGAATGCCCGCTGTCCTTTTTATCCTCTCAACACCCTGATGAGGTATCTTGGTATCATTTCTTGGTATCATTTCTCTTTTAAGAAAGCTGAGAGGGTTTTTTTTTAAAAGAGAGATGGCTTCAACTCAGTGGTAAAGGGATGTGCGTTGGGGGGTTTCAGATTCACTCCCTTTCATCCCGTTTTGAAAAGGACCCCAGGAGGTAGAACTGGAAAGAATCTCTTCTTGAGGCCGATCAGACATGGGGTATACCTGGGCTATAGGAAGCCAAGATCTGATGTCATGTAAGAGCAAGAGTCCGGTAGCACCTTAAAGTCTAACAGAATTTCTGGCAGGGTATGAGCAGGGAGAACCAGCGTAGTGTAGAGGTTAAGAGTGGTGGACTCTAATCTGGAGAACCGGGTTCGATTCCCCACTCCTCCACGTGAACAGCGGACTCTAATCTGGTGAACCAGGTTGGTTTCTTCACTCCTACACAGCTGGGTGACCTTGGGCTAGTCACAGTTCTCTTCAAGCTCTCTTACTTCAACCTCACAAGGTGTCTGTTGTGGGGAGGGGAAGGGAAGGAGATTGTAAGCTGGTTTGATTCTCTTTTTAAAAGGTAGGGATATTTCTTCTTCTAGTAAAATGAGTAAGGCAAGCTTAACATTTTCTAAATCTTGTTGTTTTTTTTAATTTAGGCAGCTGATGGCCAGAGAACCACTGGAAAAACTAGGATTTAAAGACCTCATAGAAGAGAAGGTTGAAGCCAAGAATGAGAAGTTGTAAGGAAGGGACGACAATTCTTGGCTGCCTTTGATGGAACGTAACATCTGCAACAGATCATATTGTATGTTGGGAAAAAATATATATTTGGGGGGCATTTGTTGTGAAAGAAATTACGGAAATGATCACCCCAGTAGAATATTGTCTGGGAGTGGGTGGAGGGCAAATCTTCCTTGGAGGTTCAGATTTTCCCTATGTGCTCCAACACTCATTTCACAAATAGGGGCGGGGGATTTGCTGAAATGCCTGGAACAGAAGCTGCATTCTCTTGCCCTCGCCGTACACAAGATGGTCAGACGGCCGGCTTACAAGAATCCTTGCAAATGTGCCTTTGGCGATTGCGCTCATAAATCAAAATCTGTCAATCATTTCAAGAGTAGAGGTTTCTCCAAGGAATGGCGGTATGGATCTTAAGCATAGGTGCTTAGAACCCGCTTTCCAGTAGGGCTTCCGTTCAACCAGAGGCTTTCAGAGTTGGCATTGTATATAAAGTGTGGTTGCTATGCGAGCTGGGTTTACTGGGGAAAATAAAACCCTGGGTTTTTGACTGAATGTTTGCTCTCCCTTCTTCCTTCTGTAGCTCTTTTAGATATGAAAAAAAAAAGATGTTTCTTGTTAGAGGCAAGTCTTTGGGGGCTGTTCCTTCATCTCCAATTTCCATCCTTCATAAAAACGGCCCGTATCGTATACAGTGTAATGGTACTGTGTATTTCATGATGCTCGCGTGCAGTATTTTCCACATGGGGGGGTGGGCTGTTACTAAGACACTGGTCTGCTGGAAACATGGGCCATGATCCGGAACGTCATTAGGCACATGGCATTAGCTGCTGCGGCAGGTGAGGGTTTGTTGCTTTGTGAAAATGACCCTTTGTAGGGATGTGAAAGGGCCGACATCGTGGAAGTAATAGCATAAGGCAGGGGTGGGGAACGTCACACCCGGGGGCCGTTTAAGGCCAGCGAAATCATTTGGTCTGGCCCTTTGTGGGTCCTGGCAGATCTCTAGCTCAGAAGGATCTAAGACTGGCGATCCGCCCCGCAGACAGGAATAGCCTCTATTCAAGGTGGATGTGAGTTTGTTTTGCCGAGAAAAGGAACCTTTTCCCCCACTTGCAGAAGAGTTGTTAGCTATGGAGCTGCTAGGACCACCCAAGAAACTGTGTTAACCCTTTCCCACCCGGGCCATTCCCTCTGTACTATGAGAGGGCTAGGGGCGGAAGTGACAACAATGGAGGGATTAAAGTTGGCAGGGCGGCGGCGGGGGGTGGGGAGCTCTTAGCCAGTGTGTCTTCATTTCATCTCTGCAGGCAGAGGGAGCAGGAGCTGGCTGTAGAATCCGGCCCCAACCATGCAGATCAGGAGCAACTCCGGCATGCGGCTGGACAGCTACGCCCGGCTGGTGCAACAGACCATCCTGTGCCACCAGGTGGGCGAGTGCGCCACCAGTTGGATGCCTGCCTTACCTGTGCCGGGGAGGGGGTCATCTTGGGCAGCTGCCTGCTTGGGGCTTGGCCGGCTAATTTTTAAGTTGATAATTTTGTATGGCCTGCGAATGATGTTATAAATATCCAAATGGCCCTTGGTGGAAAAAAGGTTCCCCACCCCTGGCATAAGGGAATGTGTAGATGTGAGGTGGCTCAGTGGTAGAGCATTTGCTTGACATGTAGAAGGTCCCAGGTTCAGTCCCCGGCATCTCCAGTTAAAGGATACGGCAGTAAATAATGTGAATGACCTCTGCCTGAGACCCTGGAGAGCCGCTGCCAGTTTGAGTAGACAGTTAAATTCTGGAACTCCCTGCCCCAGGATGTGGTGATGGCCGCCAACTTGGAAGGCTTGAAGAGGGGAGTGGACATGTTCATGCAAGATAGGGTTATCCATGGCTACTAGTCACGATGAATACCTATTCTCCAGTATCAGAGGAGCATGCCTATGATACTAGGCACTGTGGAACACAGGCAGGATAATGCTGCTGCAGTTGTCTTGCTTGTGGGCTTCCTAGAAGCACCTGGTTGGCCACGGTGTGGACAGACTGCTGGACTGGATGGACCTTGGTCTGATCCATCAGGGCTTTTCTGAAGTTCTTGATACTGGCCTTAATGGACTGATGGTTTGATTCAGGAGAATGCAACTTTATGTGCATTCATGTGATTTTAAAACAGAAAGCCCAGGTCTTTTTCCCTGAGCGATACAGCACAAGCGTGGGAAGAATCTTCATAGTCTTCCAAGGAGACACAATAAATTTTCCCCATGCTTCTGTGAAGGGAATCTTCTTGGGGCTGTAGTGGAATCCGGTGCTGGCGGTAGAACAAGGCTGTCCTTTTTTGACAGGGCGCCTGCGAGATCTCATCCTGTGTAACAAATGGTAGGGGAACGCTCACCTTTCCCTGGTAAATGGCAAGGAGTCTATTTGCTTATGGAATTTGTAACATGAAGATTGAGCTCAAGGACGAACATGTTCCGAATGATTGCTTGCGGAGTTGGCCTTGTCTTCATGGGCTCTGTGCTTACCCGTCATTCAACCGGGTGTATTTTTTTCTTCTTAACCCTTGTTAAGCTTCATTGTGGCCAGTTACCTTAACCAGGGGTCCCCAACGTGAGAGCCAGCATGGTGTAGTGGCCAAGAGCGGCGGTTTGGAGCGGTGGACTCTGATCTGGAGAACCGGGTTTGATTCCCCCACTCCTGCACATGAGCGGAGGACGCTAATCTGGAGAACCGGGTTGGTTTCCCCACTCCTACACATGAAGCCAGCTGGCTGACCTTGGGCTAGTCACAGCCCTCTCAGCCCCACCTACCTCACAAGGTGTCTGTTGTGGGGAGGGAAAGGGAAGGTGACTGTAAGCCGGTTTGAGTCTCCCTTAAGTGGTAGAGAAAGTTGGCATATAAAAAAAAAACTCTCCTCCTCCTCAAGCTTGTAGGCACCTTTGAAACTATGGCTCAGCAAGGTGGGTGCAACCACAAAATGGCTGCCACAAAATGGCTGCCACAGGAGGCGGAGCCAGCCACAAAATGATTACGGCAGCTTAATTTCAGTTCACACAGTGAAGATCCTTGTGCTGAGTCCGCAGCTGCTGCCAACAATGTTTTTTTTTAAAGAAAAACCACAATCTACACAGCCGCTCAAAACCTTGCTGGGCAAAAGCCCCACCTGGCCCCACCCACTTTCCCAAAAACACCAGGTGGGTGCCAGCAGTGGTATTGGCGGGCGCCGTGGCCCAAAACATTTCTTTTTAACCCGAGAGGAAGATTTGAGTCCAGCAGCACCTTAAAGACCAAAAGGTTTTCCAGGGCATAAGCTTTGACAACAGTAGCATTGAAGGCGCTGCTGAGTTTTAATCTTGCTCTTCTGCTGCAGACTGACGCGGCTACCCACCTGAAACTTTTTTTTTTTAACCCAGACTTTTAACTGAGCGATCCCATCTTTTCAAGCTCCTTTTTGGGGTCGGCTTCTGAATATTTTTTTTTTTAAATAATAACTATTTTAAGTTTAGTTTATAACAACAACAGCAACAAAGGTTAAACATCCTTGTAGTGTTGAGATACATTCCAATACTTGGTCTATTATACATCAGCGCTTTTTATCGAACTCAGACCATTTGTTGTATTCCCATAGCGGAATTTAATAAATGCAAATAATGTTAGTTTCGTGGGCGTCCTTTACTTCATAATGCTCCCTTCTCCACATATTCTAGAAAAGGCAGTCATCTATTTAAAAATTCCACAGAGCAAGATAAGTTATTTGCTACTTTGAATTGTGAAGATACCTTATCTAAAATTAAAAGGTTCCACACCTCCTCATATCAACACCCGCTGGAAGGCATTACTGAATATTGCTTTATGCTTCTGGCTGGGTGGTTGGGAGAGGCATCCGTGGCTTCACAACTGTGCAGTGGCCCAGTTTTGGTTTAGGGTTGCCAGCTCTGGGTTGGGAAATTCCAGGAGGCTTGGGGGTGGAGCCTGGGGAGGGCATGGTTTGGGGACGGGAGGAACCTTTGCAGGGCACGATGCGAATAGAGTCCGCCCTCCAATTCAGTTGGGCCGTTTATTTTTGGTAATTAGCAGGGCGTTCCAAGCTGAAGTGCCCTGCATATTTTTTTGAGTTCTTTACGCCAAACTGTCATTCCAGACATAACTGCGAAGGCGCATACCTGCTTCGCATTTCTTGAGCCCCTTTTGTATTTGCTCCACCCCCGCGTCAAAGCATTCACTGAAGGAAGCATGCAGAATCCCAGCCACGGCTGAGCTATGCAAACGACTATTGCTAATGGTTATGCAAACGAAGGACCGAAGGAGCAGGGAAGTGGGGGGTGGGTGGAATTTGTTTGACTTTCTCTTCTTGCCTTGGGACCGTGATTAGTCATTTTAAAGTGGATTTAAAAAATCAGCATTGCGCGAGGAGCAGAATCGACCCTGCATAAATGGCCTGTTTTCTTCAGGGGAACTGAACTCTATGGTCTGGATATCAGTGGTAATTCCAGGAGATCTCCAGCCCCCGGCTGGAGGTTGGCAATCCTACTTCGGGTGCTGGCTTTATAGGCCAAATGTTCGCACCAACGCACACAGAACGGTGTCGTGTTTAATTTCCGGGCCTGAATTGTTCGTGTTCGGCTCCTTAGCGTGGTTTCCCTCGAGCGGCCGCCGGGGCCCATTGGATCTCGTGTGATTAATCTTCTGCTTCAGGAGATGTTCTCGTGGATGGCATAAGTGGAGCAAGAGTGGAAGATGAGCTCATGTTCGCATTGCTTCCCGCTCGCTTCAAACAAATGACGATCCTCAGAACAGGAAGATTACTGGAGATGAACAGAGAGACCAAGGCGATTTCCACCACGAAGAAGTGGGCTGCCTGGCACCAGGGAGCCTGGTGAAGCTCGCCTTCATACAATCATAGAATCACAGAGTTGGAAGGGACCACCAGGGTCATCTAGTCCAACCCCCTGCAAAACGCAGGAAATTCACAACCACCTCCCCCCTCCCCTTCGTCAGAATGGTTCTGAGATCAGCAGAGCCGGCTGATCACCGGCTTAAAAAATAAAAAACCCTGATGAGGCGGATTTTGCTTTTTCTATGAGCCGAGGCCCTTTTTTGCTGGAGCAGAAAGAAGGAGAGTTATATTTTATATGCCGACTTTCTCTACCACTTAAAGGAGAATCAAACCGGCTTACAATCACCTTCCCCTCCCCACAAAAGACACTCTGTGAGGTAGGTAGGGCTGAGAGAGCTCTAAGAGAGCTGTGGCTAGCCCAAGGTCACCCTGCTGGCTTCATGTGAAGGAGTGGGGAAACCAACCCGGTTCACCAGATTGGCGTCTGCCGCTCATGTGGAGGAGTGGGGAATCGAACCCGCTTCTCCAGATCAGAGTCCACTGCTCCAAACCAACGCTGTTAACCTCTACACCACGCTGGCTCTCCCTTTAAAAAGCAGTTACCCGTCGCTGCAGGGAAAGCGAATGATTTTTTTTTTTTTAAATACAAACGTAGGACCCTTAGATGGACCTTTGGTCTGTTCCAGCAAAACCGTTCTTATTTTCTTATCCACAAGTATTGACAGATCGGCACGCCAGGGCAGTGAAGTTCTCCGATCCCGATCGGAGCTCCTTTTCTACCCACAGATCGTTTCTGTACCTTCGTCGCTGCTGTCCTTTTCTCATTCGCGGGACAGCAGGCGATAGAATCTGGACTTCTCTGAGGCTTGGGGCTGCACCCAAAAAGCAGCCCCTTTGGGCTGGCGTGCGGCTCCCACAAACCAGGGTTGGGTCTGTTTTATCTCCCCTGCCCGCCTGGCTCTGGCAGCAGCGATAAAAGCGGCAGGCGGAATTGTTTGCTGTCAAAGCAGAGATTGCTCTATAAATTGCATGGTTTCTTGCATTTGCAATGATCCTTGTTCACGTTGACTGAGTCCTGCCTTCCCTCCCTCCCTCCCTTTTGTCTCAGTTCTGAAGTTAGGAAACGTCCCCTTGCTTTATTTGATTTTTATTGCAAGATATAAATTTCTCTTGGCCCCTGCGCAGCAGAATTGCCTTAGCAACGGAGAGGAAGGGGGGGGGGAAAGAATCAATAAACTTCTAAACAGAGACTTTTAACCAGTGTGTGTGTGTGTGTGTCCATTCCTAGTAGATCAGTTACTACTCTCAGTTGATTTGCGGCGAACGTATCCTGAGATCTATATACACAGTCCTATGGGACCAAATCCCGAGAGAGGGCGTTTCAGTGTGGTGCCTTTCATTTGCTACGTTCTGTATTATACGAATGGAAAATAGCGCCAATTAATTTTTTTTACCAGTGTTCTAACACTCTGTTGCCGCGTTATGATGTGTGCCTGCTTGCCTTGAAAGTGTACAAATATGTAGTTATAATTTCAGGGAATGTTAGTTAAATGTAATCACCAGTTTTCGTAGTTGCCGTTTCTCCCCCCCTGCTTTTCTGACGCTCTTCCGTGAGACCTACTGATTTTTATTTTACATGAACACACATGAAGCTGCCTTATACTGAGTCAGACCGTCGGTCCATCAGGGTCAGTATTGTCTGTTCAGACTGGCAGCGGCTCTCCAGGGTATCAGGCAGAAATCTTTCACATCATCTACTGCCTGGTCGTTTTTAAGTAGAGATGCTGGGGATTGAACCTGGGACCTTCCACATGCCAAGCAGAGGCTCTGTTACTGAGGAACGGCCCCTTCCCAAATCCCCACCCTTCCTCCAGATAATTAATTTCATGGTGGTTCCCCAGTTTTATCCCCTCCCCCAGCAGTGTGTGGTTTAATTATTAGGGTTTTTAATTTAAAAAACACATCCACAATTAAAACGGGGTCAAAACTTAAGGCAGCTTCATGTATTCATGGCTTTACTTATGTTCTGGGGAGGGGCCATGGCTCAGTGGCAGAGCCTCTGCTTGGCATGCAGAAGGTCCCAGGTTCAATCCCCGGCTTCTCCAGTTAAAGGGACCAGGCAAGTAGGTGATATGAAAGACCTCTGCCTGAGACCCTGGAGAGTGCCTGCCGGTCTGAGTAGACATTACTGCCTTTGAGGGACCAAGGGTCGATTCAGTAGAAGGCAGCTTCATGTGTTCAGGTGGGACTTCTTTGAGTAGAATAGAGATAATGATGTCTTTAGGGGAAGGGCCATGGCTCAGTGGTAGCGCATCTGCTTGGCATGCAGAACGACCCAGGCTCAATCCCTGGCATCTCCAGTTAAAGGGACTAGGCAAGTAGGTGATGTGAAAGACCTCTGCCTGAGACCCTGGAGAGCACCTGCCGGTCTGAGTAGACAATACTGACTTTGAGGGACCAAGGGTCTGTTTCAGTAGAAGGCAGCTTCCTGTGTTCATGGCTGTTTATGCCTGGGAGGTTTCGCCTTGGGTTTGCCGCTCTCCAGATGCGCACTTTCCCCACCCACATTCTCAAAACTCTGCATGGGGGGTGGGGGGGCTTATTTTTGAGTTCTGAGAATTTGGATGGGGAAAATGTGCATCTAGAGAGCAGCAAACCCTAAGGCGAAACCTGCCAGGCATAAACAACCAAAAAGAATCCCCCCGTGCAGAGTTTTGAGAATTCAGACGGGCAGTGGCAGCCTGGGTCTAAAAATAAGGGGGGCCAACCCACAACTATAAGGCTATCATTTAATTTTTATAATAAATAAATAAATTTTTCAAAAAACACGTAAGTGGGAAAAAAGGTACAATGAAAATTTTAGTTGCATACAATAATGGTATTGGAACCTCTGTTACGTTTTCAAGCTACTAAAAGGTCATTCACGTTTTTAACATATTGTCCAAGGCAGGGCTTCTTAAACCTTTTCCACACGCGACCCCCTTTTCGCCCAAAAACGTTTTATGCGACCCCCGGGTATATAGGTATATAAAACAGGTAGACAAATCAAACATTTACTGAATAAATCATACATTTTTTAAAAACAATTCTTTGGTAGACATATAATTTTACCATTGACTGTTGCCAGTTTTTTCACGACCCCCACACATTCAGTGACGCTACCCCATATGGGGTGACCCCCTCATATGGGGTCGCGACTAGGGTTGCCAGGTCCCCCTTCGCCGCCGGGGTGGTGGTGGTTTTTGGGGCGGAGCTTGAAGAGGGCGGGGTTTGGGGGAATGGAGGGACTTCAATGCCACAGAGTCCAATGACCAAAGCGGCCCTTTTCTCCAGGGGAACGGATCTCTTATTGGCTGGAGATCAGTTGCAAGAGCAGGAGATCTCCAGCTAGTACCTGGAGGTTCAGCAAGATAATAGTACTGTGTGTGTGTGTGTGTGTGTTAAGTGCCGTCAAGTCGCTTCCGTCTCATGGCGACCCTATGAATGAAAGTCCTCCAAAATGTCCTATCTTTGACAACCTTGCTCAGATCTTGCAAATTGAAGGCTGTGGCTTCCTTTATTGAGTCCATCCATCTCTTGTTGGGTCTTCCTCTTTTCCTGCTGCCCTCAACTTTTCCTAGCATGACTGTCTTTTCCAGTGACTCTTGTCGTCTCATGACGTGACCAAAATACAATAGCCTCAGTTGAGTCATTTTAGCTTCTAGGGTCAGTTCAGGCTTGATTTGATCTATAACCCACTGATTTGTTTTTTTGGCAGTCCACGGAATCCGTAACCCTTTCCTCCAACACCACATTTCAGAGGAATCTATTTTCTTCCTATCAGCTTTCTTCATTGTCCAGCTCTCACACCCATGCGTAGTAATAGGGAATATGATGGCATGAATTAACTTGATCTTGGTGGCCAGTGACACATCCTTACACTTCAGAATCTTTCCTAGCTCCTTCATGGCTGCCCTTCCCAGCCTCAATCTCCTTCTGATTTCTTGGCTGCAGTCTCCCTTTTGGTTGATGGTGGAGCCAAGGAGTAGAAAGTCTTGAACAATTTCAATTTCCTCATTAGTAGAAAAGGGCAAGAGTCCAGCAGCACCTTAAAGACTCACAAAAATATTTTCTGGTAGGGTATGAGCTTTCGTGAGCCATAGCTCACTTCTTCAGATTTGGTATCTGTAGAAGTGAGCTGTGGCTCACGAAAGCTCATACCCTACCAGAAAATATTTTTGTTAGTCTTTAAGGTGCTGCTGGACTCTTGCCCTTTTCTACTACTGCAGACAGACTAACGCGGCTACCCACTGTGAATTTCCTCATTGTCAACCTTGTAAAGTTGTAGTCAAAAAGGGCAAGAGTCCAGTAGCACCTTAAAGACTAACAAAAATATTTTCTGGTAGGGTATGAGCTTTCGTGAGCCACAGCTCCCTTCTTCAGAAAGCTCATACCCTACCAGAAAATATTTTTGTTAGTCTTTAAGGTGCTACTGGACTCTTGCCCTTTTTTGACTACTGCAAACAGACTTAACACGGCTACCCACTGTGAATTATAAAGTTGTGTAATTCTCCTGCTGAATCTACTTTCATAGTATCGGTGATTTCTTACCAGAGTGCCTGGAGGTTGGCAGCCCTGGTCGCGACCCACAGTTTAAGAAGCTTTGGTCTAATGTTTAAGGGGGGTGGGGTCCCACTTCCATCAAGGGGCCTTCAGGGCAAGCAGGGCATACAGAGAGCGCAAAGCCTCTCTTCCCCAGCACCGCACCCGGCTGCCCTGCCGGGCCCGTCGGCGGCCGCCAGGGGTCGCCGCGGGGCCAGGCCGCGCACCGCGGAGGCGGGGAAGCGGGGACGGCCGAGCGGGGTTGATTCTCGCCTCCTTATTATTAAAGGCAGCAATGAGCGGGCTGCCCGCCGCCGCCGCCGGCACCCGGGGGGAAGGAGGGATGCTTCTGCAAAGAGGGGGATCCCGGCGACCCCACCCTCCCCGCTGCCCCTAGCAGCCCCGGGGATCGGGAGGGTGCAGGCAAAGGGGTGGGTTCTCCAAAAAGCAGCCCCCCTCCCACCTTGCCTTTTCTGTCCCCCCCCCAGCTTGTAGGTTGAAGCCCCCACCCCCGAATGAAGACACTGAAACATTAAAAGGAAAGAAGGCAATTGCAAGCTTTTCTTCTCTCTCCCCACCCCGCTCCCCCACCCACCCCCACTTTGCAACAAACAGCCCCCATGGCGAAAGAGAAGGGCAAGAAGGCTTTGCTGGAATTGCTCCGGAAGGAGGGCAACGAGGCGTGTGCAGACTGCGAGGCTCCAGGTAAGAGGGATTTTTTTGGGGGGGGGGTCCGATCCCCCCCACCTTATTGGGGTGTAAGGCTTTGGTGTCGTGCGCGGCCCCGCATCTGCACTCATCCCTACACCCAACTTTCCTCCCCCCCCCCAATAGTTCCCCGGGCTCAGGAGGGCCCCCTTCCCCAAGGCTGGGATGGATGGTTGCCGTGCCTCCTCTTTTAGGGTGGTGGCTGGATGCGATGCCCTGCCCCCCCACCGTTTCTCCATCCTCCCCCCCCCTCCTTACTATTGCAAAATTGTAAGGCAGAAAGAGGAAGCCGGAGGAGGGCAGAAGGATGCCGGGGTTGGTGGTTTGGGCTGGCGGCTGAGAGAGGGACCCCTGGAACTCCCCTGGGGACGAGGGACCCTCTCTCTAAAACAATCAGAGGGGAGGAGGGGAAGGGATATATCTTTGGAGTGGGTGGGTATCATATGTGGATACGAATTATGGGTGGGGGGCTTCCATCCCCACGAATTGAAGCTCTGGCTGGCCGGCTTGGGAGAAGGTCTCCAGCTCCATCCCTGGAGCAGCATTGGGAGGGATGGGCCAGCGTCCGTGACTCCCACCACCCAAAGCCAACAGGGACCTCTTTCAGGTCGCCGGCGGGCCAGGGCACGGACCCTGGCCTGGGGAAATCGGCAGGCCCAATGGAGCGACTGGTGACGGTGCAAAAGAGAGTTAAAAAGAGAAAAAGAAAAGTTGGCATCCTAGGTGCGAGAGGAAAATACCCAGTGTTGCCAGGAAGGTGTGTGTGTGTGGGGGGGGGGGGGATGAGATGGCTCCGGCTCCCGCCCTTCCGCGATAATTCTCTGGCGGAGTAGTAGATGCTGATGTCATCGCCAAAGCGAGTTTGCAACTCGATGTGTTGGCTGGAACTGCAGTGCATATGGTCAGATCCTTTAGGGAGGAAAGCGGGTTAATGGGGGATCCCAGCCGGTGGGCTAGGGAGGACATGAACACATGTGGACAGCACATGAACACATGAAGCTGCCTTCTACTGAACCAGACCCTCGGTCCATCAAAGTCAGTATTGTCTACTCAGACCAGCAGCGGCTCTCCGGGGTCTCAGGCAGGGGTCTTTCCCATCGCCTGCTTGCCTGGTCCCTTTAACTGGAGATGCTGGGGATTGAACCTGGGACCCTTTTGCATGCCAAGCAAATGTTCTGCCACTGAGCCACGGCCCCTCCCCAAGGAGAGAGGTGGAGGGAAACATAGGGGACCCATCTGCATGTGCTTTCTAGACCGAGCTATTGTCTGCTCTGACTGGCAGAGGTTGTCAGAGACGGGCCCTTCCCGGCTCGAGGTCCCGTGGATCGAGACCATGTGGGTGCCAACCGGGTGCCCGACTTTGGAGCGAGGGCCCTGCAGAACGCTTACGTTGCCCGACCTCCTGAAAGGGGCGGAGGGGTTGTTTTCTGCTTTCCTTCTGTAGGAAAGAGATTTTAAAGAGAAAAATCAACAAAGGGTTCGGAGGGACGGGCGTTGGCAGCTCAGCCTCTGATTGGCGCACGGTGTGGTGGACTTCACCCTTCACCTTGGCTGGGTTTTTTCTCCCCCACCCCAGTGCAGCTAAGAACATTCCTTGTCTGCATGATGCTGATTGCTCATAACCATTGTACAGGAGGCGGACTCTGGAGGACACCCATGGAGGAGGAGGAGGGGGGGGATCTCATCCCTGCCCTCTGACACCCCCCCCCCCAGGATTTCTCCCCTTTTGCTCTGCCTCATTGCCTGGTTTCTCCTCCTCAGCTTGCGCAAACGGCTGTCCCCCAGCCGATCCCGCTCCCCCCACCCCCGTTTTCATGCAATTTTAAAAAACATGACCTCTCTGCATGCACAGACACCATGAGTGGCTGGAAGTCTTTCTTCACACAACGCGTCGTTCAGTTGTGGAACTCCCTGCCCCAGGATGTGGTGATGGCTGTGGATTTGTTCTGCCAGCGCTTTCTCTGGTGTAAGGATCCTTCTTCACACCTCTTGCACCAGGAGAAGGCTTCTTGTGCCGGAGAAAAGCGCAGAAAGGATCTGGGAGATTCATCGCCAAGTTTCCCTCTGAGCCCACTCAAACCCAACCTAAACATTATATGATGATAATTTTACAGGGATTGCCGGTCGCCATGTTTTGCCCCCCAGTACTTCCCCTCTTGATAGCCCTGCGTAGAAGCAAAGATTTATTGATTTGTGCCATTGAATAGAAAAGGGAGGAGAGTAGGGCCCCTCTTCTGGACTCTGGAATCTCGAGGTTGCAGCTCCCAGAGGTTGGTTCGCATGCTCGTGTTTGCTGCAAAGTGAGTTATGGACAGTTTGCGTGAACTCACCATTTTGGGTGTGAGCGAGAACATCCCATTCTTCTCACACCACCTCAGCGCATTTCCTGTTGGGGCAGTTCATGCGTTTGGCGGTCAAGCATTTTGGGGGCAGAATCGGAGCGATGTGTGAACCTGAGAGCAGGTTTGCTCCTGCGCATGTGTCCCATTCTTTAATAAAGTGTTCCCGTGTAAGCCTGGGCTAAAATCCAGCCTTCCCTTCGTCTCACGTCTTCTCCACCTGCATGTTTCCTGACTGCTGGCTGATATTGTGGGGTAATTGTATTAACCAGACTTGTGAAGCTTGATTCTGGTGACTTTGTAACCTTGCGTCGCCTGTGGTCTTTCTGATGCATGCCATAATTCCTAAACAGTGAGCTGCGAGAGAAATCCCATGAGAAAATTGTGTGATTGCATACTTAAAGTAACATGCCAACAGGACAAGAACAAGACTGTTCAGTGCCAATCTCAGCATGAATACACACTAGTCCTCTGAAGTGCACCCGTGCCCCACAGAAGGGGGTGTGGGGTCCCCCAAAACCTACACACCGAGAGGAGTGTCAGTGCATCTCTGTACGAGTCCATGTCCTAACCTTGCCTCTTTCTAAACAGCCTCTGCTAGGAGCGGGTGATTTTTAATGTGTTTCTGCATCGGGTGTGACTGGACGACTTCCAAAGTAGAGATGCAGTGGCGTTGCCCTTTTCAGAGCAATTGCCTCTGCTGTTGTGTCTCTGCATGAGTGATTGCTCAGGGCCAGTCTCCTTCCAGCCAAGGTGTAACCAGGAGAACAGAGACCTGAGGGTCTCAAGTTGATCTGGTGTAAGTGTGCCTTTGATTTTAAGCCAGGTTTTTTTTTTTTTTAAGTGTGAGGAACAGTGGTTCAGAGCTGCAAATCAGTGAAAGAGTGAGAGATGAAATTGCCCTTCTGTGGGGCACGGGTGCACTTCAGAGGACTATTGTGTGTATTCATGCTGAGATTGGCACTGAACAGTCTTGTTCTTGTCCTGTTGGCATGTTACTAAACAGTGAGGTCTGGTTGTAAGGTTAAGAACCTTCTTTGTTTTTGTGGGGAGATCTACAGAAGTCCCACTCTGGGTCCCATCTAGTCTGAACTCCATGTTGCGGCAGATCACACATGAACACATTAAGCTCCCTTTGAGTCGGATCATTGGTCTGTCGGGCTCACTCTTGTCTATGCTGATTGGCAGCAGCTCTCCATGGTCTCAGGCAAAGGTCTTGCTCATCAACTAGTACTTGATCCTTTGGAACTGGAGATGCCGGGGATTGAACCCCCCCCCCCAAGACCTTCTGCATGCAAAGCAGATGCTCTACCACTGAGCCACAGCCCCTCCCCAAACACAGATCTGGGCCGATGTCCATCTGCTTGTCTTGTTCACATGTTACATTTTTAGGGGCTTCGCGTGACCTCAGAATAATAGCAGATGTTGTTTTAGCAAACGCCCAGTCAGTTTGCAAAACAGAACGGCTTTGCGGGGAACACATTCCTTCGATGCGCATCTGAAATCCCGCAATTGTTCCAAAGTTTCTGGCTCGAGATGGTCTCCCCAGCGCCTAAGGACCAGATGGGGTTCGAAATCCTTGTTGGCTTTCATGACGTTATGGATTATGAGGGATGAAAAGAAGCCTAGAGACACACTTCTCGAGCTCTTATCAGCAAACATTAGGAGAATAAATTCTTGTGGGGAGGGGAAGGAAGGAAGGGATCGACTCAGTCGATGTGAGCGGTCTGTCAAAATATTTCCCCATTTTAACAGAAGTCTTGCGACGGAGTCCCAGTAGCCTCGGCTGCCTTGAATTCTTACAGAGGAAACAGCACATTAATGGATTATTAATCCTTGTTTCGTGGTTGCGTGAAGAAGTTGTGTCTTTTAGGTTGGAATCCAGGAGTTACACCCTTCTACTTAGGGCTGCCAGGTCCCCCCAGTCACTGGTAGGGGATGGTGTGTGTGTGTGAGTGAGTGAGTGTGTGAAGTTGCCAGATTCAGGTTGGGGAACTCCCGAACAATTTGGGGTGGAAAGTGGGGAGGATAGACCTCCATGGGGTTGGGGTTGTTTTTATTGATCTTGCACATTTGTACGGTCGGTCTGTGATTCTGCGGTGCAAAACTATTGAGTCTGGAAATGTTGATGCGTTGGCACGTGGTTGGTCAGTCGACCATATTAATATTTTTAATTTGATTTGACCTCCATGGGGTACAATGCCATAGAGCCCACCCTCCCAAGCATCCATTTTCTCCAGGGAAACTGATCTCTGTAGTCTGGAGATGAGCTGTAATTCCGGGGGAATCCCAGGTTCCCACCTGGATGTGGGCATCCCTATTTTCTACATCCACTAAAGTCGATGGGCTCAGAAGGGTATAACTCAGCTTAGGATGGCACCACGAGATGGGTTCACACCACGTGCCGCATGACTTGCCATCCAGTGATAGCATGTGTGCTTGAACAAGCCATCGCAGGGAGAAACACTGCCGATAGCGTATTTGCTCAGGTCCGGATGCAGATATGTGTGGGGAGGGCCTTAGAAAAAACGCCTTAAGAGCATCAGAAGAGCCCTGCTGGATCAGACCAGTGGTCCATCTAGTCCAGCATCCTCTCTCACTCAACAGCCAACCAATTCCTCTGGAGGGCCAACATCAGGGCATAGAAGGAAGGGCTGTGGCTCAGTGGTAGAGCATCTGCCTGGCGATGGAGAAGGTCCCAGGTTCAATCCCCGGCACCTCCAGTTAAAGGGACTGGGCGAGTAGGTGATGTGAATAGACCTCTGTCGGAGACCCTGGAGAGCCGCTGCTGGTATGAATAGACAATACTGACTTCGATGGACCGAGGGTCTGATTCAGTAGAAGGCAGCTTCATGTGTTCATGTGTAGAGGCCGAGGCCTTCACCTTATAAGAACATCAGAAGAGCCCTGGTGGATCAGATCTAGTCATCCTGTCAAACACAGGGGCCAACCAGTTCCTCTGGAGGGCCCACAAACAGGGCATAGATGCCAAGGCCTTCCCTTGATCAGAACATAAGAAGCGCCCTGCTGGATTAGACCAGTGAGGCTCCATCTAGTTCAGTATCCTGTCTCACACAGTGGCCAACCAGGTTCCTTGTAGGGCCAGCAATGGGGCTCAAGAGGCCAAGGCCTTCCCCTGATGCTTCCTCCCGGCACTGGTGTTCAGAGGTTGACTGCCTCTGAATGTGGAGGGTCCTTTTAGTCACCATGGCTGGTAGCCACTGATAGATCCCTCCTCCGTGAATCTGTCTAATCCCCTTTTAAAGCCATCTACGCCTGTGGCCATCACTACGTCCTCTGACAAGCAAACTCCATATCTTAATAACTTGTTGTGTAAAGATTTTTTTTTTTTTGGGGTCTGTCCTGAATCTGCTGCCCGTCAGCTTTATATAATTATAAAATGGGCCGTTTTATTTTCAGATCCTTTGGGTGATCTCCCCCCCCATCTAGCCCCCTCACTTCTGGGGCTCCTTGAAATCCTCCCTGCCCCCCATCCCAAGGTTATGTTTCTTAGTAGAGTCAGTCCGAACATTCAGCCGCCAAGTAATCTTGGGTGCAGTTATCAAGAATTAGACGTCACCAGTCCAAAGTTCCTTGCTGTTGGGACAACTCCGTCTTCCTTAAAAGCAATGTGACATTTTTGATTTGTAATGATATGATATTATTGTCCAAAGCGGGTATTTGGGTGATGCCTAATCCAGCAACATGGGGTTTTCATGGTATTTTGTGAGCAATATTAAGATTTGTGTATGGCCGTGAGATTTCACCTTGTTTAGGTGTGCATTGTGTTTTAATCACCTCTGTGGTGACACCTCTCTCTTCAGCGTTTTGGTATTTTCTTGGGATAATACTTGGGTTGTACAGTACGGATTAATTATCTTCTCCGCCTTGAGCCGTGTGCGAACCCCGTGGGCAGAAGGGTAAGGATTTTCATTAACCAGAAGCGGCGTAGCTGCATGGCTCCTTTTCATAATCGGTCGCTGCAGAATTGGGGTCTTGAACTTGGGGAAACATTGAGGGGCTCGAGATTGTGTCTGTCTGACTGTCTTTGGCAGGGAAGCGGCGTTAAAAAAACAGCCGAACCACATGCATAAATGAACAGCGGCCGGTAAAATTTCATTCACTCGCTGGTCCACTTGGAAACAAAACTACTTGATCTTTTACAAGGAACTTTTTTACACAGCCAAGATTTCCCCCAAAGGTGCTGCGTTTAAGGCCCTTGACGGTTCCTGCCATCCATGATCTCTCTGCTGGTGTCATGTGCTATTATTAGGGTTGCCAGCTCCGGGTTGGGAAATAACCTGGAGATTTGGAGGGTAGAGCCTGAGGAGGGCATGGTTTGGGGAGGGACTTCAGCGGGGCATAATGCCATAGAGTCCAAATGCCAAAGCAGCCATTTTCTCCAGGGGAACTGATCTCTGTTGCCTGGAGATCAGTTGTAATAGTGGGAGATCTCCAGCCACCACCTGGAGGTTGGCAACCCTAACTTGCATTTTTCTAAACACTCTTGTGGTGAACCAGACACAATCCAAGGCCTTTGTAGAGTGTCATTAGGCCCTTAGCCAAGCTGCTGTTTTTCAGACTCAGCTATACGATGGTATTGCCCCCTTATAGGGTTGTTTTTAAGATTTTTTTTTTGCTGTAACCACTATATAAACCCCAATCTTTTCTTACATCCCATTTCCTGGCTTATAGTTTTATGTTGTGAAACTGCAAAGAATTTTTATTTTAATTTTGTCTTGCAGATCCAGATTGGGCATCTCAGACGTTGGGCGTATTTATCTGCTTAAATTGCTCGGGCATCCACCGCAACATCCCCCAAGTCAGCAAGGTGAAATCCGTCCGTTTGGATGAATGGGACAATGCTCAAGTTGAGGTACGCTCTTAGTTCGGATGAAACGCTGCATACGTGACTCGGCTCTGTCCTTCCTCGCCCCTTAACCGAGGTCGAGATGTGCCCTTCACGTTTCCGTGGGCTCCGAGGATCTCTGCTTTTGGCAGTTGTGGTGCCGGCTACGAATTTGTCTTCTGTTCTTGTCAGCGTCTTACCGTTAAGGCACAGGCTGCTTGAACTGATGACGGGGACGAGAGATGTAATTCTGCCTCTTCTTGCAGCCTTCCAGATTTCCCCTGGGTATGACGGCAGGGACAAAACATTTTGATAGGTCTTCTCGGTGGGCAGTGATCTAATAACAGCCGAGCGTCCTTGTCTGTTCTGTGTCATAGTTGGAGTTCTCTTGCCGTCTGCACAAGCGGAACGGTCCCGTGGTTCAGCATGCCCCAAAGACACGAGGATATTGGGTCCCCTGACGCCTTCCACATGGCTCTGCACTAGGGTTGCCAACCGCCTGGAGATCTCCTGCTGTTACAGCTGATCTCCAGCCTATAGAGATCAGTTCACCTGGAGAAAATGGCCGCTTTGGCAATTGGACTCTGAGATTTAAGTCCCTCCCCAAACCCCGCCCTCCTCAGGCTCCGCCCCCCAACCCCCCCCCCCCCCCACCGGTTGCAAAGGGACCTGGCAACCCTACTCTAAACCCTCTTGATTCTTTTTTTATTTTAAATTTTTTATTTCGATACACAAACATAAAACATAAACAATCATATTTATACAATTTATGTGGCGCTTCCTTTTTCAATTTGCATTTGACATTTTAGCAGTTCTTTTTGAGTTAGGTAAGGTAAAGGTCCCCTGTGCAAGCATTCCTGACCCATGGGGTGATGTCACATCCCGACGTTTTCTAGGCAGACTTTTGTTTTGCGAGGTGATTTGAGCACTTCAGGCCGTGGTGGAGATGGGGAAAATCACGTGGTTGCATGGAAGACCATTTTTTTTAAAAAAAAAGCAAATTAAAAGCAGCCCGTAATCCGCCCTGAGCCCCGGTGAGAAAGGCGGACTACCGATAATGCCAATAAATAAAAGTTTCTGTCCTCAGCTTTTCTGTGGTGTGCTGGTTTTCGGCTTACAAGGAATTACCGGTCCGCAGGACCTTAAAAGTGTCTCCTTCCGGCCACCTCAGGGCTGTACCGCCTCATTATCACCCCATTCCTTTGCTGCGGGCCTCAGGAGGGGTGCCTTGGAGGAGAACGGTGGCCATTTTGCACAGAGATTTCTCCCTCCTGCCTCAGGCAGCTGCGGCCTCAGACATTTTCCTCACCTTTCCTCACACCTAACCACCTAAGGTGGTTCTCACCTTCCTGGTTTTTTTTTTGGGGGGGGGGAGAAATTGTACATAGAAAGGGTGTGTGTTCCTGCTTATGCTACAAACAGTATTTTTTTGTGAGGGGCAGTAAGTGGTAACGGTTAAAATGTTGGGCTAGGCCTGAGGAGACCCACTGGGTGACTTTGGGCCAGCCGTTCTCTCTTTCAGCCCTAGCTTACCTCACAGGGTCGTTGTGGCAAAGACATGGAGGAAGGGAGAGCCCTGGCAATTGTCGTTGACCTTGGGCTAGTCATTCTCCCTCAGCCTACCTTACAGGGTTGTCGTAAGGATAAAATGGAGGAGAGGCAAAAAAACAACAACACATGCGTGCCATCCTTGGGTGGAGAGGAGGATAAACGTGTGATAAGCAAATGTCTAAAAATTACAATCAGCTGCCCAACAAATAAATACTAGAACCAGGTGGATGTTTATTTCATTTCATTTATAGTTTGTCTTTCTCGCACCGTGGAATTCAGTGCAATCGATAGGATGAATGACCTCAGAAGCAACGAAATGTAGAAGATTAAAAATACGCTAGGAGCTCAAAAGCAGCAGAACGCTGAAGAATTCACCCTCAAAACAGCTCAGAATAAAATAGAACGGCAACGGTCGTCTCATAATAATGATATTATTGCATCAGTCTGAATCTCTGAAGATGTCTGGAAAATATCTGCTCGAGCCAGACTGTTCAAAGGCTGACTGGAAAAGAAAGGTTTTTTGACGGTGCTTTGCGAAAACGCTCAGTTCCCCCCCCCAATCCGCTTTCCCTATGGCACCGCTCGAGGGGAACGGCTAACGGTTTACCGCAGAGTTAACAATTAACATGGATATCGGTTAAAATGTCATGTTTTCGCGCAGACACAATGGAAGGGTGACGGTGTGCGGCTGCTTCACCGTACACGTGTGAGAATTCTTGCACATCTAGCAATGGCGGTTCACATTGAAGGGGGTGGTAGGTTGCATAGGAATGAGTGCATGGGTGGCTGTCCTACTGTTGCCAACCTCCAGGTGGGGCCCAGAGATCTCCGGGGATGACAGCTGATCTCCCGACGACAGAGATCAGTTCCCCGGGAGACAATGGCCGCTTTGGAGGGTGGACTCTGTGGCATTATATCCTGCCCTTCCCCAAACCCTGCCCTCCCCAGTCTCCACCCCTCATATCACTAGGAATTTCTCAACCCAAAGTTGGCAACCCTAGCGACTGCCCCAGGCCCTTTCCACAGGACGGCCCCCTTTGAATGGATCCTGTAATTGTCAAGTAACCCCTTGTTACTGTCAAGTAACAATTACCGAAGCTGCTCTGAGAGCTAATTTTTTGTTAAAAATAGTGCTAAGTGTGTAATTAATAAATAAAACAGGGTACATTCAAATCTTCATTTTTTTAAAAGCCTCTTTTTTTTCTTTTTGCAGTTTATGGCTTCCACTGGAAACAATGCTGCGAAAGCAAAATACGAAGCCGAAATCCCACCGTTTTATTACAAGCCAACTTCTTCGGACTGTCAGTAAGTACCCTGAATAATAATATATATATATTTTTAATTCCCCTGTTATAAACAGCTTGTCTGCAGCTGCAGCTTCATAATATTTTTTTCTTGCTTGTTCATGTTACATTTTTAATTTCACCGTGGGGCTTGACTTAACAGAAAAGGCCCTGAAAACCTTGGTTCTTCTTTCTTCTTGGTTCTTCTATGCCTCAGAAATGTGAGAGTACGGTGGGGCTTTGGAGTCGCTCACTTCTGAGTGCTTGGATTGTGACAGGAGAAACCCCTGGTTCGGCTTCCCTTTCCTTCCCAGCTTTGTTGGGGCTTAGTTTGTATAAAAAAAAGGTTCAGTTTTGAACTTGCTCATTCTGATCTTCTTTTATTCCACGTCTTAAAATTTCAATTCCTGGTTGAATTTGAAAACATTACAAGACTTGGCATTTAGGTAGTGCCTTCACACATTATTGAAGTGATCCCCAACGTGGTGCCTGTGGGTGTCATGGCATCCACTGATGTGTTTCCTGGTGCCCACGTCCTTCCCTAAAGTTAACAGATACGAAGAACCCAAGAAGCATTACATTGGTGTCTGTAGGGAACATGTATTTAGAAACAGCTGCCTCCATCATAGGATGCTTAGAGGAGAACCAGTACAGTGTAGTGCTTGGCTAGGATCTGAGATACCCAAGTTCAAATCCCCACTCTTGCAATGGAAACTTGCTCGTTGTCAATCAGCAAATTTCAGCTTGACCTACTTCACAGAGCGGTTGTTGCCTCGTATGCTGGTTGGGACATGCGGGCCCATCCCACGTAAAAATATAAGAAAGGCCATACTGGATCAGACCAAGGCCCATCAAGTCCAGAAGTCTGTTCACACAGTGGCCAACCAGGTGCCTCTAGGAAGCCCACAAACCAGATAACTGCAGCAGCATTATCCTGCCTGTGTTCCACATCACCTAATATAACAGGTATGCTCCTCTGATCGTGGAGAGAATCGGTATGCATCATGACTAGTATCCATTTTGACTAGTAGCCATGGATAGCCCTCTCCTCCATGAACATGTCCACTCCCCTCTTCAAGCCTTCCAAGTTGGCAGCCATCACCACATCCTGGGGCAGGGAGTCCCACAATTTAACCATGCCCCAATTTAACGATGCCCCAGTGTGCTGTCACAGAGAAGAATGGGGTATCTCTTCTTAACAATGCTCAGTTGCTCCGTATGGCTTTGGAGTGCTGAGAGGGTTTTCTTGCTTCCTTCTCACGCAAAAACATACAGCGCAACGGAGAACTGTTGCGGTAAGGTGTAACAGCTGGTTTGAGCATGAGGCTGCCCATCTAGTTGGACTTCCTAAAACACCCTTTCAGGCCTCGCCATTCAGATGGCCTGTGCTTTTTTTAATTTCTGCAGTCTCCCGAGTGGAAAGTCTTGCAAACATTCCTTTCTCGGTGTTGGCCTGGAACCAACAGGCTATTTGTGGCTTCTGGGAAACCTCCGGACAGAACGTAATTCATGTTCCTCTTACCCTACTTAGCATTTCTTGGGACAGAAAGGAGAGCAAAGGCGTGGGACGATGTCCAGCTGAGGCAGGCTGACCCTTGCGCTGGGGAGGGATGGGGGCTTTGGTTGTGGCTGGCGGGTTCTGCTCTGAATTTTTTTCTTTGCGAAGGGGTTTCTTAACCCTCCTTCCCTTCTGCTTGATGGACGGTACAAGAGAAGGCAGGCGGGCCAAGCGGTGTCCCAATTCTGCGTGGCTGAGTCACACGTTTGCCATCCTTGGCTGGGCTGCGTCTGATGAGGCCAGAGGACTAGAACATTATTTAGGCTCCGGGGGGTGGGGAGATGCCCGCAGGGCTAATTTCGCAGCAGGTCAAGCCAAAAATTCATTTCTTAGACACCAACTTGTGCCGTCGTGGTGTCCCGCAGTCATTCTGCCTCTCTCTGATGTACCTTCTGGACAGAATAGACAATCTGGGCCCATGAAATTTTTGAACACATGAAGCTGCCTTATACTGAATCAGACCCTTGGTCCATCAAAGTCAGTATTGTCTACTCAGAACTGGCAGCGGCTCTCCAGGGTCTCAGGCAGGGGTCTTTCACATCACCTACATGCCTAGACCCTTTAACTGGAGATGCTGGGGATTGAACCTGGGACCTTCTGCATGCCAAGCAGATGCTCTACTTCCGAGCCACAGCCCCTCCCCATCTGAGTCCTTGAATGCCTTCTTCCTTTCTTCCCTCTTGCATTTCGGCCACTTTCTTCTGTGCAAACCAAGACAAAGCTATTAACTTCTTTCCCCTCCTTCTCCCCCCATTTAGAATCGCAAGAGAACGTCAGGCAGATCCCTCCCCATGAGCAAGATGGCTGCTCACTCCCATTTGCCTGATATGGGGCATTAACCTGCGGAACTCACCGCCACATGTGGTCAAATCTAGCAGGGCAGTTTTATTATGTATTTGTTGTCTTTAAGTAGTCCTTTGTCTAGCAGCCCAAACCCAGTTTGGGCCGAGCTCATCAGATCTCAGAAGCTAAGCAAGGTCGGCCATGGTCAGTACTTACATGGAAGACCACTGAGGAAGACTGGGGTCGCTATGCAGAGGAAGGCAAGACAAACCACATCTGCTCATCTCTTGCCTTGAACACCCCATGGTTGCGGTCACCATGCGTCTTCTGCACATTAAAATAGAATCCATTTGCTCAGCCTGAATTAGACACCTAGGCCAGAGAAAAGGTGATCCTTCTGCCTTTTGCAAAGCAGACGGCTTGACTATTACCTTAGGGACGTAAGATCGCCCCCTCTTTCTCTTATGAATTCAGTCCCAGCCATGTGTACCTTCACAGGCTGTGGCAGCAGCAGCCGTCTTTGCCTTCCCTTGGCTCTGTCTGGAGATCTCCCGGCATCTGTTTGTCCCCAAACGATGACTGAGAATATCTGGAACCCTACCAAACCTCTTAATCGCACAGACCAAAAGACCTGTCAATATGGAACTCGGCACTTGTCAGAGTAGTGCCTTGTGGATCTTGTTTGGGTTTTTTTTTTTTTGCTGTCAACCGACTTACCTATCCCTTAGAAGCGCCTTGATCCATTGATCTTGAGCAGCATATATCTAATGTTTGAGGGATATAAGGACTGAAACAAATCTTGCCACTGACAATGTAGCCTTGGGATCCCTGTCACTTAGTGAAAAAGGCATTATGTCAGACACAGAGGCATTAGATTTATATGTTAAAAGGGGAGAGATATAATGTGATCGAAGTTTCTCGTAAAAGCGGCATTCCAAGAGGGCATGAGCTAATGAATCGATAGAGCCAGAAGAGCAAGGACAGGTCCTGTCTGGGTATGGCATATTCAAAATCCTTCCCTGCGTAACCACAGAGGGGTTAGCATTCAGTCTAGCTAAACAGAAGGCTCTAGAAAGACGAGGAATTGTCAAATAATAAGTATAAGCAGGCAAACCACGTGGTGGTGGTATTCCAAAGAACTGGGATGAGCAAACGTGGCAAGCACGAAAAGTAGTGTCAACCGACTTACAGCGGCCCTGTAAGATTTTCAATGCCAGGGACGTTCAGAGGTGGTTGGCCATTGCCTGCCACTGCATCACGAACCTGGACTTCCTTGGCAGTCTCCCATCCCAGTACCAACCAGGGCTGACCCTGCTTAGCCTCTGAGATCTGGTGAGATCGGGCTAGTCTGGGCCATCCAGGCTCATGGATCCGCAAACCTTAAAACCAGCGCTGTTTTTAACCAGACAGATTAGACACAGCCCTCTGGCTCAGCACAAGCACGCAAGGCTAAATAAATCCACCATTGCCGTGCTATAAGGGTGCGTGAAAGGAAGCCGAGGAGTTAAATTTATATACGTTAACATATGTTGTCATGGGGGGGGGGGCTGGAGGAGCTCTCATAAAAGGGCTTTTTCAGGAAGCCTGTGGTGAGCCGAAGAGGGAAGCACAGACAGGGCGGGAAATGCACTGCGTAAAACTCAGCCCCTGTGTGGTGGTCAGGGCCTAAATAAGCTACCCTGGTTTAGACAGGCAGTCTCTCACAAGCATCTGTCTAGAAAGCCTCTGCTGGTGGAACAGGGTAGTTGACAGCTTCAAAAAGGGGCGAGATCCTGCTTTGGAAACCTGACCTGGATAACCCAGGCTAGCCGGATCTCATCAGATCTCATGAGCAAAGCAGGGTCAGTCCTGGTTAGTAGTTGGATGGGAGACCACTAAGGAAGTTCAGGGTTGCTATGCAGAGGCAGGCAATGGCTAACTGCCTCTATTCATCTCTGCCCTGACCTGGATGGCCCAGGCTAGCCGGATCTCGTTAGATCTGATTGTGTCTTCAGGGAAGGAATCTGATTTATTTTAGTCCAGGCTGCTAAGAGAGGAAAGAGAAACCAAACCAGGATTCCAGCCTGGCCCTAACTTATTTTTGGAAGATGCCTGCTTTTTATGGAATACTAACAGTTCTTGGCAGATTCTGGATCATACGTCTGATTATTACCCCCCACACTACCACTCTCTTTTATTTTATTGTTGGTTTTGTTTTGTTTTGCAGGCTGCTACGAGAACAGTGGATCCAAGCCAAGTATGAAAGAAAAGAATTCATTTACATTGAGAAGCAAGAGCCTTACTCTGCAGGTAGTGGGGGAAAGAACTGTGATGAATTTTTCTGTGTAAAGAAGTTTCGTGTTCATTGTTGAAAGCTCCTGTTCAGCTAGAGTGATATTTACATTTTGAATCAATAATGTTGGGGCCACTCAGGGACTAAGGTTGCCAGTTTCCAGGTGGGGCCTGGAGTTCTCCCAGAATTTCAACTGATCTCCAGACTACAGAGATCAGTTCCCCTGGAGGAACGTGCACCTTCGGAGGGTAGACTCTATGGTATTAGACCCCACTGAGGCCCCTCCTCGGGTTGCCAGCTCCGGGTTGAGAAATTCCTGGCTATTTGGGGGGCGGAGACTGAGGAGTATGGTGTTTGGGCAGGGGAGGGACTTCAGTGGGGTTAGAATGCCATAGAACCCACCTTCCAGAGTGTCCAGGGAAACTGGTCTCTGTCGCCTGGAGATTAGTTGTGGTCCCAGGAGATCTCCGGCCACCTCCAGGAGGACATGTACTTTTGATATGTCCAATAACTGGATACTTACCTGACACTGTATGGAACTGAATTACTGCTGTGGTGACATGCCCTAAGTGGATGCATATGGAAACATTTGTACTATTGTGTCACATGTGACTGTGTTGTTAGATTTATGTTTTTGGCATTATATTATCCTAGTAGTATGGTTGTTTAATTCTAATGAAACCCTGCACACTATTGAATTTGCCTGGGTTGCTTTGTTTTTGTTAGTACCCCCCCCAGGAGGTTGGCAACCCTAGCCCCTCCCCAAACCCCACCCTCCCCAGGGCTATCCCAACCCAGTCACGTGTGTGAATATCTCGATCACATGCTCTGCCCCCTTAAAAGAGAAGGGGAATCAAACCAATGGCAACTATCTGTGCGGAACCCCTTTTCTCAGCTGCCATGTGGAATCCCTTTTCACATGGAAGACCAATCTCAAATATAAGAGGATGGGTTTGCCTGCTCCATGGTGTAGTTTTCTCCCAGTGAACGCGTGGCCTGTAGTCAAGGCGACAGCATGCTTGCGTTTAGGCAAGAACAGCTTCTCGCCGTTTCCCCCCACTTCCATCTGCCTTCTCAAAGTGAATGCCCTCCTTTCCTGGTACATCTTTTCGGCTTTGAATCCCCTGAAGGGATGGTAGATTGCCAGTTCCTATGGAGCATTTTCTCCCACTAATAGAGACATCAACATTCATTTCTAGGTGCTTGTTGGGCAATTTAATTCCATCTTCCAGATTCAGGAGCATTTCTTTCCTAGTCTAATCATTTTTTTGTTGTTGAGTAGCTGCATAAAAGAGAGAGAGAGAAAAAGAAGAATGCACCCTTCTTGCTGGTTCTGGGCATATTCATCTCAGTTTTTCGGAATACCACCACCACACGGTTTGCCCGCTTATACTTACTATCTGACAACTCGTCTTTCTAGAGCCTTCTGTTTAGCTAGACTGAATGCTAACCCCTCTATGGTTATGCAGGGCAGGATTTTGAATATGCCATACCCAGACAGGACCTGTCCTTGCTCTTCTGGCTCTATCGATTCATTAGCTCATGCCCTCTTGGAATGCCGCTTTTACAAGAAACTTTGATCACGTTATATCTCTCCCCTTTTAACATATAAATCCAATGCCTCTATCTCTGACATAATGCCTTTTTTACTAAGTGACAGGGATCCCAAGGCTACATTGTCAGTGGCAAGATTTGTTTCAGTCCTTATATCCCTCAAACATTAGATTTATTCTGCTCAAGATCAATGGATCAAGGAACTTCTAAGGGATAAAGGAAAGGTTCTGGGCATGGTTTGTTTTCCTGGCTTTAAAATAAGTTTTATTTATTTGGTGAAACTCTTTTTTTTCCTCTCCCCGTTTTGTTTTGTGGCTGTAAAAACCTTTGGGGATAGACTGTCAAATGTTTGCAAGCGCTGAAGGAAACCTGCGCTCGCTTGACTGACAGCAAGACCTCAGCGGGAGCTGTGGGAATGAGATATCTCCGAGCAGGATTGAGGTGCCAAAGCAGAGATGCCTAAGGAGATCTGAAGGGACAACTTGGTAGGAAGACGGGGGCCAATTGTCAGGGGGAGAGCAAGAGACAGCGCTTATCTGGGGGCCGCGTCAAAAACGGAGGCTCAGGAGCTTTGTGTAGGACACCTGTCACAAATTCTCGTTTCCCGTTCGACCCGACGGGAACAGCAGCATCCCCCAGGGCAACCCCCAACTGGTGTTTTCTTTTGGGGGTAGGGGGCACCATGGCCATTTATGCATGGCTGTTTCCTCGCAGTCACCCTGCGGACTTCTTCCAGGCTTTGCTTCGATTGTGCACGCATTTCCCGACCATCGCTCTTTCTGCGTGTTTCCCACCGCTTTTTCTGGATGCTGGCTAAACACAAATTCAGAAAAAACACTGGCAAAACACGCGGAAACACTGGGGGTGGGGGGGAGAGTGAGGGGGCCTCTGACGGTTGGAAAATGCATGCATGATCAAAGCAAAGTCGGCAGGGTGACTGCAAGGAAACAGCCATGCTTAAATGGCCCACGTTTCCAGCAACTAAGATTAAATTTGCGGGAGCCAGCAAAAGGACGCAGGATGTTAGGGAGTACTGAGAGAAAAATGAGACAACTGTAAAGACTTGTGGCCTCTTGGCGATGGACAGATCCGTTAGTGCCGACGTGGGGTGAGCGATGGAAGAGAAAGAACATGCGCTCATGAAGATGTTGTGGTGTTGGGAAACAAAGCAAGGAATAAGATGAAAGTTGGCTGGACGCGTTGCGAGACAGGTGAAGCCCCTTTGGCACCACCAGCGCTCCAAAGGCTTGTGTTGGAGCCAGCGGATGGTTCTAGAGGTTCGGGATGTGTGCCGGCAATTGCCTGCCTCTGTATCACGTACGCTTTTCTAGGCTAGGGTGGCCAAAATGGGTTTTCAGGTCTTCGTATGCGCACAGACGCACGGGCGTGAAGAGAATATTGTCAGCGATGTGGGCCGGAGATGATGGAACCCCTCAGGCAGTGAAATTTCTGGGCTGGAGTTCTTACATAAACAAGATAACCACACAGCCGCAGTAACAACTAACACATGGACTTGCTAAGCTAAGTTCACTTCTGACATGTGGGAGGAAACCGGTATCCTGATTGAGGCTTAGTGGGATAGTATCAAGGTTTCTGAGAAATTCGAAACCAGAAATTTCATTGCGCTAGCTCTTGCAGCCTAAGAAGGAAAAAAAAGCAATGTGTGTTTGTGACTTGGGAGGGCATGGTATAGCCTGATCTTGTCAGATCTCGGCAGCTAAGCAGGGTCACTACGTGGATAGGAGACCTCCGAGGAAGAGGCAGGCAACGGCAAGCCACCTCTGCTTCTCACTTGCATTGAAAGCCCCTCTCTGGGGTCCCCATAAATCTGTTGTGACTTCACAACACATATGTACATAGGTGGGGTTGAGAGAGTTTGGAGAGAGCTGTGACTGGCTCAGGGTCACCCAGCTGGCTTCATGTGGAGGAGTGGGGCATGGAATCCGGCTCTCCAGATTAGAGTCCGCCGCTCTTAACCACCACACCACGCTGGCTCTTGGATACACCCTGTTGTGTAAAATCAAGAAAAATACACTTTTCACGTTCCTGTCTGTGCATGTGTAGATTTGATCAATTAAAATTCATGCAATTATTAATCAACTGACACATTTGCACAAGAGGAAGTCCCTTTGAGCATAGCGGCGGCTACTTCTGAGCACGCCTGCTTAAGATTGCACTGTAGGACTTCGTTTATCAGGCGATCGCCCTCCTTTGTAAAACTTTTTTTTGTGTGTGTTGTTTTCTTTTTGCTGTTCGCAGCGGTTTTCTGTGGACGGTTGCCTTTTGCCGGCGCTGTGTCGGTCCTTTCGTGTTGCTGAGCGCGCCTTAAAAATATCAGTTCAAAAATGAGCTGAGTGCGAAGTTATAGATTATTTTATAATGAGTCAGAGAAAAACACCTTCTGAGAAAGTGTCTTCGCTGTGTTTTTAATTCTGACGGTGGCAGCAGTTTTAACTGCTGAGAAACACTAGCCGTAGATCTCCTTGCTGGCGCGAGCTGGGAACCTGCTCCGAGTTGTCTTTTTTATTTCTTTTCCATGTGGCATTTAAATGCTGTGTGCATATCAGCGACGTACATACAGACTGCATTCAGTCCTTTATCAGATAATGGGAGAACAATTAGAATAAGGGGAATAACAGATCAGAGATCTCATTGTGCCGTAGGTGAATACTATCAGGAAATCACTCCCAACGGGATAAACAGCGCCTTGTTCTTTCTGTGACTCCCTTCAGACTTTTATTTCATTTTTGTTCAAAAAATTTCTGCCCCGTCCTCCTTCCAGTGACCTGAGTGCCCTTTCTATCCTCACAACAACCCCATTGAGATAGGTTAGGCTGCTGGCAGAGCGTGATGTGCCCAAGGCGTGGGCCTAGCGGGCTTCTGTAGGGTGAAGGAGTTCAGCAAGGGGAGGGGCCGCTGCCGAAAAGACCGTGTTCTTTGTCGCTCCCCGCCCCACTCACCTGAACTTAGAAGAAAGAACCTCTCCTGATGATTTCAAAGTTCACGGGGGAATGTACATGAGTACAGTCTTTTTAATAAACAAATTTGAATGAATGAATGAATTTATTTTTACTGCATTAGCCAGAACAAATAGACAAATTTTGTTACAGTTGTCTGTTCGTGGACGTTTTCCAGCTCATCCCTATTGTCATCTCAAACACCTCCTGCAAATAAATCTGTATAATGTACGAGTCCTACAGAAAATGGCTGTTTTGAATAGTGGCCCCTATGGCCTTATACCCAATGAGGTCCCTCCCCTCCCCAAACCCCTCCGTCCCTAAACTCCACCCCCAAATCTCCAGGAATTTCCCAGCTTGGAGTTGGCAAGCCTAGCTGTAAAGGGCCCCTCATTTGCCGGAAATGAAATAACCAGCGTTTTTGAAAATTATGTTGCCTGGAGATTCATTCTTATCGCCGCAGATGATCAGACAAGGAGGCTGCTTGCGAGCTTTTGCAAAATGGTGTGTTTGTGGGAACAACGGATGCAATGTTGCACAGTGCCAAAATTTGCTCCCCACCTCTCTTGACTCAAGTGGTTGGAATCTTACCCCAAAGCCCTTTGTGACAAGGAGGAGGGGGTACAGTGGGGGGGGGGCGGGCGTCTGAGTGTAATTTTTAATTTGTTTTTAGCATGTTGGTGTGATCACGTGTGCATGTTTTGAGGCTATATTTCTCTGATGTCCTGTGCATGACAAACAACAAAGAAAGCAGGCACCAAACAAACAAACAAACACAAAACCCACCCTCTAGTACAGCTACCAACTCCAGGTTGGTGAATTCCTGGAGATTTTGGGGGTGGAGCTTGAGGAGGGTGAGGTTTAGGGAGGGGAGGGATCTCAGCAGGAGCAGGATATAGTGCCATAGAGTCCACCCTCCAAAGCAGCCATTTCCTCCAGGGGAACTGATCGATGTTGTCCGGAAACTAGTTGTACTTCCAGGAGATCTCCAGGTCCCACCTGGAGGCTGGCAACCCCACTGGGAGACCTTAAAAAGCATCCAGGGTCAGTACAGGAAAAGATTCTCTCGTTGTAGATTCTGAAACAGCACGTTTAATTCTGCGAGCCGTTCAGGGCAACAACCCGTTTAATTCTGCAAGCCGTTCAGGGCAACAATCTGTTTAATCCCGCGAGCCATTCAGGGCACCCAAAGGCTTTATTGCTGCCGCCTGTGGATATCGTGTGTTTTAGATAAGGGAACGATTTCCCTTGTCGTGTTTAATGACGGTGGTTTTTCCGTAGATAAATGATAAGCGCGGAAAAGGGAACACAACATTCCAGCCTCTGCCTTCCCTGCGTCTCGTGAGCTTTCCATCTTTCCTCCTTCCTCAGCAGACGCCCCTCACGTAGGAGCCCCCGCTTTAGCTATTTTGACCCCACCTGTGTTAGGCCCCAAATGTACCCAAATGTTACCCAGATGTAGAACTCGGCACTTATCCTTGCCGAATTGCATCCTGTTCGCATATGCACTGCCCTTCTTGTTGACGACGAACCACCTGCGTAAAACGAGCCCGCTTTCACTCCTGGGTTTTAATCTTCCCTTCCGAGGACAGCTTGGACAATAATGTTGTTGCTAACAAAGAGAGCTGGAAGTGGTACAGCTGGGCAAATGGTGGTGGTTGTCGGTGGGCTCTCCGCCGGGGGAACACACAACCATCTTTCACGCTGCCTGGCCCGGCAAAGAATCTCTGGCATTCGTGGGCTTCTCGCCGCCTCCTCCTGACCTCGTGTACGGGCCCTTGTTCCCTTCCTTGGCTGTACACAGCTGGCTGCGGCCGTGGCCGATCTGTCGGTCCTTTGTTCTGAAGGACAACAAAACAAAACAAGGGGAAACTTGTGAGGGGATATAGCACGGCCACTGCAGGAATGGTGAATGGTGGGCGTGCCTCCGAAGGCGTATCTGAGTCCGGGACTGCGCGACGAAGGAGGAGGGAACAGAAATCTAAATCCTGCACTGAGAAACAGCACAAAGGAAACGACGTGTGTTTTCACAAGCACATCTTTGTTCGTGCAATATGGCGGTCCCAGCTAGGGCTGCCAGCTCTGGGTTGGGAAATACTTGGAGATTTTTGGGGTGGAGCATGAGGAGGGCAGGGTTTAGAGAGGGGAGGGACTTCAATGCCATAGAGTCCAGTTGCCAAAACGGCCATTTTCTCCAGGGGAACTGATCTCTATCGGCTGGAGATGAGTTGTAATAGCTGGTGATCTGCTAGTACCTGGAGGTTGGCAACCCTAGTCACAGCAGAGATGGACCTGAAGATCACAGGTTGGCCTTGGGCCAATAACAGTGGCTCAGCCTCACACAACTGTTGCACGGATAAAATTGGTACGGGGTACCACTCGTGTGGTGTGTGGGAACCTCACAACATAAGATTGCCGTTGCATTTATATGTGTGTGTGTGTGTGCCGTCAAGTCACAACTGACTTATGGAGACCCTTCGTGGGGTTTTCAATGCAAGAGACGTTCAGAGGTGGCTTGCCGTTGCCTTCCTCTTCCCTGGTGTTCCTTGGAGGTTTCCCATCCAAATACTAACCATGGCCGACCCTGCTTAGCTTCTGAGATCTGACGAGATCAGGCTAGCCTGGGCTATCCAGGTCAGGATTTATAGGTGCACATTTTTTTTAAAAAAATGTAACGTTTGAAGAGAAGGTAATACAGGAGCAACTGATGTGCTGGAAAGTCAGTTTGTATGCACATTGGCTGAATACAGATGAGCCTCAAGATGACTTCCCATGGTGTCCCCCTAAGTATTGCCCCTAAGGCTAGCCTGATCTTGTCAGATCTCAGAAGCGAAGTCGGGCCTGCCCTGGTTAGTACTTGGATGAGAAACTCCCAAGGAAATCCAGGGTTGCTACACAGAGGCAGGCAATGGCAAACCATCTCTGTTTGTCTCTTGCCTGGAAAGCCATACGGGGCCTCCGTAAGTCGGCTGCAACTTGATGGCGCTTTCTTCCACCTAAGTATTGCCTTTCTAAACATTTGGAGAAAATATTTCATAAGGTCCCAGTTGTTAGTGCTTCTCTCATATCAAGGATTGTTGTCCAAGCCCCCTTTCCACCACAACCCCAGTTAAAAAAAGGTAAAGGTAGTCCCCTGTGCAAGCACAGGGTCATTACTGACCCATGAGGTGACGCCACATCCCAACTTTACTAGGCAGACTCTGGTCACGGGGTGGTTTGCCATCGCCTTCCCCAGTCATCTACACTTTACCCCCAGCAAGCCGGGTACTCATTTTACCGACCTCAGAAGGATGGAAGGCCGAGTCAACCTTGAGCCAGCTGCCTGAAACCGACTTCCGTCGGAATCAAACTCAGGTTGTGAGCAGAGCTCTTTGACTGCAGTAATGCAGCTTACCACTCTGTGCCACGGGGCTCCTAGCCCCCGCCCCCAGTTGAGCATCGCAAAAATCAATTTTCTCCTACTGTACGGTGTAGCCTTTCACTCTGCGATACCGCGATCCGCACCAGCTTAAAAGGAAACAGCATGCCCCGCTCTTTCCGTTTGAAGAGACACTTTCAAAACATACCGTCTTCCTTATTTCTGATGTCCTGCTGAAATATTCTTCAGCGGCGGAGTAGCGTGAAGACTGCAGGCTGTGCACTGTGGGGTGCTTCGTGTTCAGCGCTCGGAAGAGACAAAATCGCACCGAGTCGACGTCCGTCCTCGGAGATTTAATTCCTTAGCGACTCTGAGAAGGGAGCGGAGTTCTGAAGAAGGATTAAAATGTTAGCAGGAGTTGCTAGAACTGTCCTCCTTCAGAGCTCAGCTTTGTTCTGAGTATTCCTTCTGGGTATTCCCCACAGGAATAAAAATAGCTGGGGACCGGAAAATTGGCCTCATCCTTGGTAACTTTTGAGACAAGTGGGAGCATTTTTCCCCCCTCTGCAGCTCAGCAAAACCCCGAGAAAGCCGGGGATCGACGAAGTTCTCACCACCACTTGTGAGAACAACGTTGCACATGCGCAGTAGGGCGCGTGAGCACTTAATAAATGGTCATGGTGAAAGATTCAAAACAGTTAAAAGGAAGTCTTTCTTCACACAAGGCATAGTTCAGTTGTGGAACTCCCTGCCCCAGGATGTGGTGATGGCTGCCAGCTTGGAGGGCTTTAAGAGGGGAGTGGACATATGCATGGAGGAGAGGGGTATTCATGGCTGTTAGTTAGAATGGATATTAGTCATGCTGCATACCTATTCTCTCTAGTATCAGAGGAGCATGCCTATTATTTTGAGTGCGGTGGAACACAGGCAGGATGGTGCTGCTGCACTCGTCTTGTTAGTGGCTTCCAAGAGGCACTTGGTTGGCCACTGTGTGAACAGACTGCTGGACTTGATGGGCCTTGGTCTGATCCAGCAGGGCCTTTCTTATGTTCTTATGTCATCTGTATTCACCCTACGTTAAAAACATGGTGAAAGTAAGCATAGATAAGGGAAAAAAGCCCAAACAGAATCACACACACACACGCTTCTTTCATAGGCAATGAAAAACTGTGTTGTTCAGGCAGGTAATTTCTTTTTTTTTCTTTAGAGAGCCAGCATGATGTAGTGGTGAAGAGCGGTGGTTTAGAGGGATGGACTCTGATCTGGAGAACCGGGTTTGATTCCCCACTCCTACACACGAAGCCAGCTGGGTGACCTTGGGCTAGTTGCAGCTCTCTCAGCCCCACCCTCCCTCACAGGGTGTCTGTTGTGGGGAGGGGAAGGGGAGGTGATTGTAAGCTGGTTTGATTCTGCCTTAGGTGGTAAGAGAAAGTCGGCATATAAAAACCAACTCTTCTTCTTTGCAAGGCTGCCCGAGTGTTTCCATGTTCTACCACGGTGTGATTTTATAGCCGTACGTTTTTATTGCCCTACATTAGCTGTTTTGATGGGTCCCTTTCAGGCAGGGGAAGCGGAACAGGCCAGTTGAGTGATAAATAACATTTATTACAGATGCAAGGAGGAGAAACTGCTGATGGTATTTAAAAAAAAAACATGTGCCCGGGCCCCGCCAAACGCAGACAGCTGCTGGGCTTTCAGTTTAAATATATCTCCCCGTAGATCCCTTTTCTTGTCTAACAGTGGGTTTTTTTATGAGGGGGGCGAGGAGCTGAAAGAATCGGGGACCCCCTGGATTAGCAGCAGGCGTTGAAGTTTCCCATCTGGGCGATGCAGAAGCCGTAAGGCATCATCTGCTGAACAGCAGCAGTGCCCGTCTTTAGTGGTGGCAGGGGAGCTGGCGAGAAGGTGACGTCATCCCGCCTTGCCGGGGAAGTGATTCATCCAGAGAAGCCGCTGGGTTTCTGGACACCGGGGAAATGCTCATTTTTCCAGGAGGCTTGTCTGGAGGAAGAGGAGGAGGAGGAGGTTTTTATATGCTGACTTTCTCTACCACTTAAGGAAGAATCAAATCGGCTTACAGTCACTTCTTTATTTTATTTATTTATTATTTCCACGTATTATCCAGCTCTCCCCGGCCAAAACCGGGCTCAGAGCGGCTTACAAAAATAAATATCCCATTGGATCAATAAAAACTTTAAAACATTTTAAAATAGCCCTATAAAATCATATTACTATCATCCTGATTTACCCTAAGGCGCCTCTAAAGTGTAACACAAAACACAAACTTCATTAAGGTGAGCAGATGGAATAAATACAGACTGAATAAAAAGATATTACCACAGACACCCTACAACAGACACCCTGTGAGGTAGGTGGGGCTGAGAGAGCTGTGACTAGCCTAAGGTCACCCAGCTGGCTTCATGTGTAGGAGTGGGGGAACAAATCCAGTTCACCAGATTAGCCTCCGCTGCCCATGTGGAGGGGTGGGGAATCTAACCCGTTTCTTCAGATCAGAGTTCACCGCTCCAAAGCACCGCACTTAACCACTACGCCATGCTGGCTTCTGACACTTTCTCATTGAGTATAGCCCAGGCTAGCCCGATATCGTCAGATCTTGGAAGCCAAGTTGGGTTGGCCCTGGCATGGATTTGGAATGGAGGCCTTCAAGGAATAACAGGGTCTTGATGTGGAGGCAGGCGATGGCAAACTACCTGTGAACATCTTTAGCTTGGAAAATACCTGGAGATTGTGGGGGTGGAGCCTGAGAAGGGTGGGGTTTGAGCAGGGGAGGGACTTCAAGGGGGGGAATGCCATAGAGTCCACTTTCCAAAGCAGCCATTTTCTCTAGGTGAACTGATCCCTGTCAGCTGGAGATCAGTTGTAATCCCAGGAGATTTCCAGCCACTACCTGGATGTTGGCAACCCTACCTGGAAATCCATTGTAATTATGGGAGATCTCCAGGCCCCACCTGGAGGTTGGCAATCATAGAGGGCAGAGAGGCTAAAAGTGAGCCAGTGTGGTGTAAAGGTTAGGATCTGGGAGACTCTAGTCTCTTTCTCTCTCCCTCATTTTAACCATGTGTGCTACTTTACGGTCACTGGATTTTTAAAACATTAGATGGATGGTGTTGCTTTCACCAGTTGAGCAAAGTTTTTGTTGTTGTTGATGGGAACATGAGAATCTGAGGCTTTGCAAGGATTTCCTCCTAATATAGCAGCTCAGAATATTCAAAGCAGGGGAGCTGAAGTTTGTGGTATTCCTTGCAGTATTCTTCTTTCCCTTCCTAAGCCACGGCTTTCGACAGGAAGAGCTGCCGAAAACACAACCTGTGCTTCCAGGTCCTTCACCTTTTTTACCCAGAGCCGCGTGATCTCTTTTAATATCTCCTGGGCTGTTCCTCGGAAGGTGGCGGGCTCTCCTTCTTTGGCGGTTTTTGAGCAGATGGTAGATGGTCATCTGACAGCAATGCTGATTTGGTGAACTTAGGCAGATCAGGAGAGGGAGGGCAGGAAGGGTTGCATCAGTGTGTGAGAGATCCCCTCTCTCTGAGTTTACTTCTCCAAATCAAATGTTCAGACGTTGATAAAGAAACAAAGGATTTATTGAAGACATCAGGAGATGAGACAGGCACAGGTAGAAAGTTGCAAGTGAGGGGCTATTCGGGTTTACAGAATATATTGACTCCAGGGCACTGGGGCACTGGGGTTCACACTTATTGTTATGGGAAGTTACAAGCTTGGCATAATACAAAACATCAGACGAGTCCCAGGAAGTCTGGTGAAGCTATCACACTTCCAAGGCCGCATCGGCCTGAGGGAGTACTGACAGGAAGAACAGCGGGGGGGAAGATACTAGGGGCAATCAGGCCTGGCGCCTGAGACCAGAAGGTGTGAACTGCTTTTACGAGTTCACTGATAACAAGGCAGGTGATGGGAAGCAGAGACACATAGACAGAGACCCTCACATTCTGCCCCCCTTAAGGCCCCCCTCCAGGGTCCTCGAGAGGGCGAGGCTTATCGGGATAAGCGAGGTGGAATTCTCGGATCAAGCGAGGGGCCGCCATGTGGGGTGCGGCCACCCACTCGTCGTGAGCGGACCCAAGGTTTTTCCAACGAACAAAGTAAAACAGTTTCCCTTTCTTCCATTTGGAATCTAAAACCTTGGATATTTCCAAATGGGTATCCCCCCCTACCACGGTAGGAATTTCGTGTGCGGGAGGGGGGTGGAACTGGGGAGCTGGCACATAAGGTTTGAGGAGGCTTATATGAAAGACTGGATGGACCCCCTTGAGGGTCTTTGGGAGTTCCAGTTCCACGGTAACCTCGTTGATTACTCTGGTAATGGGGAAAGGTCCCACATAACGGTCGCTCAATTTTTTGCAGGGACGCAGAGAGCGGAGGTTTTTAGTGGACAGATAGACTTGCTCTCCCACCTTAAGTTCCCATCCCGGAGACCGGTGTTTGTCTGCCTGTTCCTTGTACTTGCTTTTTGCCCTCTCAAGATTCATGAGCAGCCATGGCCAGGTAGATTTGACTACCTGAATCCACTCCTGAAGATCAGGGGTGGACTGGAGCTCTGGCGTGACGGGAGCGGAACCGAAAGGACCGAATTCCGTCCCGTATATTACTTGGAAGGGACTAAAGCCGGTAGAGGAATGAGGCGCATTGTTGTACGCATATTCGGCAAATGGCAGCAGGTCGACCCAGTCGTCCTGGTGGAAATTTACATAGCAACGCAAATAACATTCTACCACCACGTTTACTCATTCAGTTTGACCATCCGTCTGGGGGTGATAGGCGGAAGAAAGGCCCTGTTCCTCCACCCCCATTAGCTTTAGGAAGGCTCGCCAAAATTTGGCAACAAACTGGACCCCCCGGTCGGAGAGGACCTTCCTCGGGATCGAGTGTAGCCTGAGGACGTGTGTGACGAACAGTTTAGCCAAGCCCTGGGCTGAAGGAAGACCTGCACATGGAACGAAATGGACCTGTTTGGAAAAGAGGTCCGTGATTACCCAGAGAACCGTCTTTCCCCGACTTGGAGGTAGGTCGGTGATAAAATCCATGGCGATGACTTCCCAGGGACGGGAGGGGTTCTCAAGCGGTTTGAGAAGCCCTGGGGGTTTTCCCATCCGTCTTTTAGCTGTGGCGCAAGTGGGGCAGCTGCGCACGTACAGCTCTACATCGGATCTCATACCGGGCCACCAAAACTGCCTCCGTACCAGGTGAAGAGTTTTTATGAAACCAAAATGACCCGCCAACCTGGCACCATGTACAAGTCCCAATACCTCTTTACGAAGGGAGGATGGGACATATAGTTTTCCCCCTTGCACCCACCAGGTGTTGGTTCGTTCCAAGCCAGTGGGGAGGAGATGGTGCTCCTCCTCCTGTAGGGAGGCGTCCCGGAGCCGCTGTTGGAAGGCTTCCGGGATACCTTTGAGCGTAGGGGGGGTGTCTGGTTGTTGGGCTTGGGACCGGGTAGTGACGGCTAAGCTAGGAACCTCCCCTCGCTGCTCGGGAGTGAACAGGGAGTCGACTGGGCGATCGAAATCGTTGCGATACTGGGGAAGTCGTGACAAAGCGTCGGCTAGGGCATTCTCTTTGCCAGGGACATGCTTGAGGGTGAACCGGAATTTTGCGAAGAATTGGGCCCACCGAATTTGTTTGGCGTTGAGCTTTCTAGCTCCCTTGAGAGCCTCGAGATTCTTGTGATCGGTACACACTTCAAACGGCAGCTCGGCACCTTCTAAAAAGTGCCTCCATATGGTGAGGGCATGTTTGACCGCCGCCGCCTCCTTCTCCCAAATAGCCCAGTTGATTTCGGACTGGGAAAACTTCTTGGAGAAGTAGGCGCATGGTCTCAACCGCCCCCCTTCATCCCTCTGCAATAGGGCCCCGCCCATGGCCACATCCGAGGCATCCACTTGCACCACAAAAGGCTTGGTGCAATCCGGGTGAGCCAAAACGGGTTCGGATGAAAAAAGCAGCTTTAAACGTTCAAAGGCTTGCTGGCACTGGGGGGACCATTGCAAACGGGCTGAGGGAAGCGCGGCGCTAGCCCCCTTGTCCTTGGTACGCAACAGGGCAGTGAGGGGAAGCGCAACTTGGGCAAAGTTGGGAATGAAGTTGCGGTAAAAGTTAGCAAATCCCAAAAACTGCTGAAGCTGGCGGCGGGTAGTGGGGGGTTCCCAATCCCGCACCGCCTGGACCTTTGCGGGGTCCATTTCTAACCCTTGGTGGGAAATCACGTACCCAAGAAATGTAATGGAAGGTTGGTGGAACTCACATTTGGACACCTTAGCATATAGTTTGTGCTCCCGCAGCCGCTGGAGCACTTCTCGCACTAGGCGCACATGTTCTTCCATGGTTTCAGAGTAAATAAGGATGTCATCGAGAAATACCACCACCCCCCGAAACAGCAAATCATGCAAAACCTCATTAATTAATTGCATAAACACACTGGGAGCCCCCGAAAGTCCGAAAGGCATGACTAGGTATTCAAACATTCCAAAACAGCTGGAAAAGGCTGTTTTGGGTTCGTCTCCTTCTTTAATGCGAATGCGGTGGTATGCTTCCACTAAGTCCAGTTTGGTGAAGATTCGGCCCTCCTTTAATTGTGCTAGAAGGTCGGGAATAAGAGGGAGAGGGTAAGCGTTAGACTGGGTGACGGCGTTTAGCCTACGAAAGTCAATGCACAGTCTTAAATCTCCCGTCTTTTTCTTCACAAAGAAGGCTGGGGCCGAATAAGGAGCCTTGGAAGGGCGTATGAAACCCCTCGCCAAGTTGGCATCCAGATAGTCCCGTAACACCGCCTTTTCACTAGGGCTCATGGGGTATACCTTCCCTTTAGACAGTTTGCCTTCCCCCACAATTTCGATGGCGCAGTCCGTCTCTCTGTGGGGGGGTAGTTCGTCACATTCCCTAACATCAAAGACGTCCGCAAACTGCGAGTATTCAGTGGGCAGTTGAGGAGGAACGGTGGCTGGGGGGGGGGACCCCACCACAGCGGCGGCCGGAGACCGGACAACCCGTTCCTTGTCATGTAATCTACAGGGGTTTTCGGGAAACGAGAGCACCCGTTCAACCCAGTCGATGGACGGGTTGTGTCCCCGTAGCCAGTTCATCCCTAACACCACAGGGGTTACTATAGGGGCGATGGTAAAATACAAGCGTTCCCAATGTTCCCCCACGGACATAATCACGGCTGCAGTTCTGTGGGTCACCGGGCCCCGTTTGAAATCACTCCCGTCCATTTGGGAAAAGCGGAGGGGTCCCGGAAGCCGCTTGCGCCGGACTCCCAGTTTCTTGGCAGTGTCCTCACTAATCATGGTGCGGGCACACCCCGAGTCAACCAAAGCGGGGAATTCTAAACTGGGACCCCCTTTTGGTAGGGAAAGGTGAACACGCACATATACATTGTCCTCTTGGGCGCTTACCATCGGTGGAGCTCCTTGCACAACAACAGGGGCGGTCTGCTGCGGAGCCCCCTCTACAGCAGACCGACGGCGTTTTTTGCCGGCTGTTCCCACTCCTCCTCCTCACTGGAAGAGGGGGAAGGAGTGGTGGCGGTCGGGGACCCGTCCGAATCAAAAGTAGTACTTGTAATCCGGGACCCCGTTGGGCCAGTAGAAGTGGAGACCCCGTCCTGGGGGCGCGCATGGAGAGCGGAGGGCGCGCCGGAACGTCGGCCCGGTGGTCCGCTCCTGCGGCGGGGCTGGTCCTCGGCGGCCGCCTTCTGTGGTTCGGTCGGGGCTTGGCGTGGGGGGTTGGGACGGCCCGAACGAGAGGGGCATTGCGACGCAAAGTGTCCCTTACCTCCGCAGGTCAGGCAGACACCGGTCTCAAAACGCTTGCGGCGTTCAGCGGCCGAGGGACCCCCGCTGCCCCCCAGTCGGAAGTCTCGGCCCCGGTCGCTCCGGGGTCTCGGGTCTCGTCCAATGCGTTGTTTGGACAAGGTCAAAAGTTGTTTGCGATTCTCGATGTCGGCAGCGTGGCGAACCCAACCTTCCACATCCGGGGGGTTCCCTTGCATAAAGGCCCAATGTTGGAGGTCCGGGTTGAGGCCCTCCCTGAAACACTGTACCAAAGTGGCCTCACTCCAGTCCAGGATTCGGCTGGCCAGTGACTGGAACTCACTTGCATACTGCGCCACCGACTTGGTCCCTTGGCGCAGTTGCATCAGGGAGGCTTTAGCCCGCTCACCCAGAGTCGGGTCCTCAAAGCGGTTTCGGAGTGCTACCATAAACTCGTCCAGGGTTCGCAGCACCGGCGAGCGGAGTTCATACTGCAACACCATCCAGGCGGCCGCCTCCCCTTGCAGTAAGGAAGCCACGTACTGCACCCGGGACTCCTCGGAAGTGAAGGTTCGGCCTTGTTCTCGCATAAAAATGTCCACTTGGACCATGAAAAAGGTCAACTGGTCCCCTGAACCGTCATACGTGACTTTCAGGTCCCGACGGGACGGGAGGCTAGGAGGCGCGGGAGGGGCTGCCGGTGCTCCGTCCGGGAGATTGCCGGCGGGCGGTTGCACTTTCAGCGCGTCCAGGGCCGCTGCCATCTCACCCATCACACGCTGCATGGTCTCCATCTGCTCCTGCATAGCTTGGCGATCCTCCTGCCACTGCTTGCGTTCCTCCTCCATCAGGGCCTCCTTGCGAGCCGGGTCCCCTTCGAGTCCCATGCTGGGGAAGGCCAACCGGCGATCCTTCGCCGCGGTTCGGGAGAGAGACCAACCCTTGGGGGAGTCCAGCCAATTGTTAAAAAGTCCTCGGGGACGTCCGTCCCGGCCTTGGTCGGGGATGGGATCCCTAGGCTTCTTTGGCTTGGCACCCTCCTCCTTGGGGTCCGGTTTCTCCGGCACCACCGGTTCGTTCGGTGCGTCAGGGGTAGTAGGGGTGTTTTCCTCGTCGCCTTGCATTCTGTCCCAAAAGGTACAGCAGCAGTCCGAGAGGCAAGGACTTGCAACTTAATGTGAGAGATCCCCTCTCTCTGAGTTTACTTCTCCAAATCAAATGTTCAGACGTTGATAAAGAAACAAAGGATTTATTGAAGACATCAGGAGATGAGACAGGCACAGGTAAAAAGTTGCAAGTGAGGGGCTATTCGGGTTTACAGAATATATTGACTCCAGGGCACTGGGGCACTGGGGTTCACACTTATTGTTATGGGAAGTTACAAGCTTGGCATAATACAAAACATCAGACGAGTCCCAGGAAGTCTGGTGAAGCTATCACACTTCCAAGGCCGCATCGGCCTGAGGGAGTACTGACAGGAAGAACAGCGGGGGGGGAAGATACTAGGGGCAATCAGGCCTGGCGCCTGAGACCAGAAGGTGTGAACTGCTTTTACGAGTTCACTGATAACAAGGCAGGTGATGGGAAGCAGAGACACATAGACAGAGACCCTCACACAGTGTTTGGCTCTGGTAGCCCTTTCTTGCATGCCCAGGGTAATGTCGATCATCACTTTGGGGTCAGGAAGCAATTTTCTTCCAGGCCAGATTGGCCAGGAATCCTGGATGGTTCCCCCCATCTTCTGGGCATGGAGATGTGGTCACTGGGGATGTGGGAAGTTGCGAATGTCCTGCATTGTGCAGGGGGTTGGACTAGATGACCCTGGAGGTCCCTTCCAACTCTGTGATTCTATGATTCTGTGCAGTCTTGCAGGGTCTCTGCTTTGCACTCTGGTCTAGCAAGCTCAGTTTTTGTGCAGGATGTCCCTATTGCCTCCCCAAAAATACATTGTGTTGGAAGAAGAAGTTAGTTGTTATATGCTGACTTTCTCTGCCACTTAAGGGAGAATCAAACCGGCTTACAATCACCTTCCCTTCCCCTCCCCACAACAGACACCCTGTGAGGTAGGTGAGGCTGAGAGAGTGTGACTAGCCCAAGGTCACCCAGCTGGCTCCGGGTGTACTAGTGGGGAAACAAATCCAGTTCACCAGATTAGCCTCTGGCGCTCATGTGGAGGAGGGGGGAATCAAACCTGGTTCTCCAGCTCAGACTCCACCACTCCAAACCACCGTTCTTAACCACTACACCAGGCTGGAAGCCTCAGTGGAGAAATAAAAAACACACACGCACATGTATACATACTGTATTTTAAGAAAACCGGACCAACTCAAATGCAGTAGTTGCCTTTTAATCGGCAGCCTGTAGTGCCCAAATTTGAAAATGAACAGGGCCTTGCTAACCAGAGTTAAACCCCTTGACATGACTGGGTTTAGAAGGCCGTGATTCTGGTTCAGGGCTGCACCGTTAGTTGATCCTCCTAGTCCACCGTCTCTTTCTCGGTGAAAAGAAAACGGAATTGCACATCAGGATAAAGTCCAGGGAAGTAGGTCAGCCTCCAAGCGCAACCAGGCCGGAAAGGATTTCACCGTTACGGATAACAAAACGACAGGTTCCTTGACGAGAGGCAGAGGAAAGACTCCTGGTGGAGATGCTAATGAGGGAAAATTGCGCGGCGCATCCGAAAGGGAGGGGTGAGAGCTGCGCAGCCTTCCCCCACTTCTCCGCACCCCCTGCGTGCGCACATGACGTTAAGTCTGCCCCAGTTTTTCACCTTGAACTCACCGATTTGGCAGATAACGTCCACCCCAGCAGTTTCGTCCCAGGCCTGCAGAGAGAGCGAGAGGGGAAATTTACATTATTTAACAAGCCACGTTGTGCCCCTGGAAGAGGAAGAACTGTCAGCAGTTTCTGACTTCCCCGTCAAAGCCGGAGAAGAGGTTTTGTTTTGCAGCTCCTGAGCACAACTGAAGCATATCGGCATAAGCCTTATCTACGGGAGCATTTGTGCGATCATTTGGGGAGAGGAGGGACTCTGCCCTCCAAAGCAGCCATTTTCTCCAGGGGAACTGACCTTGGTCATCTGGAGTTGTAATAGTGGGAGATCTCCAGATGCCACCTAGAGGTTGGCAACCCTATTTAAGGCTGTAATCCCATATGCATCTCTTTAAAGAAAAGATTAGCAAGACTGCAGCCCTAGCCACACTTATTAGTAGGGTTGCCAACCTCCAGGTAGCAGTTGAAGATCTGCAAACACAGATCAGCTCACCTGGAGAAAATGGCCTCTTTGGCAATTGGACTCTATGGCATTGAAGTCCTTCCCCTCCCCAAACCCTGCCCTCCTCAGGCTCCGCCCGTAAAACCTCCCACCAGTGGCGAAGAGGGACCAGGCAACCCTACTTACTAGGGAGTAAGGTCCACTGAATCCCATGAGATTTACTTTGGTTTAGGATTGCACTGGGTGGGGGAATTAAGTATGTGCCAAAAAACCTCTCCCGCCGAAATCGGAGAGACCTGAAGTTGCTTACGTTTGACTGGATCGGGTCCCTCCCTACCCCACTTCTCTAGGACCTGTTGTTTCTGCACCGAGGGGGTTGATATCATGGGGTGATAATAACATTGACCTTTGGAAAGCGTCCAGATACCACGGTTGGAGCGTTAATTGCCTCAGATTGAATCAATCACTGGTGGTGCGTGTGGGGTTAATTGGCTGTTGCGGAAGCAATGCGTTTAATGTGGGGGGGGGGGCTTTCCTCTTCACCCAGACAAGTAAGCTCATGTGCACCAGGAAATAAATTGGGCTACGTAGCGGCTGCTAGACAGTGGACTGTATGGCAAACCAGGGCATTCAGGAGAAGGAATTTGCATCCTTAGCTGCCATTTAAAAAAGGAACGTTAACATTTAGATGCGATTGAAAATCAGGGTTCCCCCCAACCCCGCATGTGTCAAATTATTCGTTGAAATAGTAGAGCTGTGAGAACTCGGTTGAGTTTGAGTGATATCTTTTTGCTAGGGGAGGGGCTGTGGCTCATGGGGAAGAGCATCTGCTTTGCATGCAGAAGGTCCCAGGTTCAATTCCTAGCGTCTCCAGTTAAAGGGACTAGGCAGGTAGGTGTGATGTGAAAGACCTCTACCTGAGACCCTGGAGAGCCGCTGCCGGTTTGAGTAGTCAATACTGACTTCGATGGACCAAGGGTCTGGTTCAGTATAAGTCAGCTTCATGAGACTTTCCCTGGCCACTGGGTTGCCAACCTCCAGGCAGGGCCTGGAGACCTCTCGGAGTTATAGCTGATTGGCAAATGACAGAGATCAATTCCCCTGGAATAAATGGCTGTTTTGGAAGGTAGCCTCCGTTGCATTATAACCCGCTGAGGTCCCTCCAATCTCTAAAACCCACCCTCCCCAGGTTCCACCCCCCCCAAATCTCCAGGAATTTTCCAACCTGGAGTTGGCAAGCCTACCTTACTATGTGATTATGCCCAGCGTGGCTTTCAATAATGACGAAGCTGTGACATTAATCTGTGGCATCCGCCTTACATGAGGTACGGCAGTGGCTTTAAAAGGGGGGTGAGACAGAATTTCCAGATTTATCAACACTATCGGCCACAACAGCTTAGCGTATTAATTGCGGGATTTGTATACTGGTTTTTTTTTTAAAGGCTTGTTTTCCAAAGTAGCACACAACCATCGTAAAAAAAACCATTTTAATTTAAAAAAAAGAAAAGAAAGAATTTAAAATGTAAAGCATATTGGTAACCGGCATAATGGCCACCCGGAAAGATGTTGACAGGCACCATATTGGAGACCCCTAGTCCAAAATCACAATACTGTACAGGTGAAACAAGAAGAGGTTTCTTGTTCTGCCCCACAAGTAAAACACCACCTGTTTTCTTTCCTTTGGAGGAGCCAGTTACCATTTGCCAATTGTCGCTTTCTGTACATGTCTAGCCACCTTGACTGGTTGCAAAACGCTGCCTAATTCCGCTCTGCTCGATACATGGCAGATCACAAGGAGGCTAATGCGTTTCTCCTTTTGAGGAGGCTGACGGAAAACAGGTACACAGGGGATGCCTGGTGGATCTGGTTGACGGGGAAAAAACGTGGAGTTTGCTTGAGAGCAAACGGCTATGCTTCCTGGGTTCTGGTATCGGATAGCTCGCTCCCTTGAATAACAAAATGTTGACCCGTTAACTGGCTCTCCAGCCATGTTGATGGAGAATTTGCAAACCTCTTGGCCCAGAAGAACCTGCCTTGTAGAATCATAGAATCATAGAGCTGGAAGGGACCACCAGGATCATCTAGTCCAATCCCCTGCACAATGCAGGAAATTCACAACAACCTCCCCCCCGCCCCACACCCCCAGTGACCAGAAGATGGCCAAGATGCCCTCCCTCTTATCATCTGCCTAAGGTCACAGAATCAGCATTGCTGACAGATGGCCATCTAACCTCTTCTTTAAAACCTCCATGGAAGGAGCGTTCACCATCTCCCGAGGAAGCCTGTTCCACTGAGGAACCGCTCTTAACGGTTAGAAAATTCTTCCTAATGTCTAGACGGAAACTCTTTTGATTTAATTTCAACCCGTTGGTTCTTGTCGGACCTTCTGGGGCAACAGAAAACAACTCGGCACCCTCCTCTCAATGACAGCCCCTCAAGTACTTGAACATGGCTATCATATCCCCTCTCAGTCTTCTCCTCTTCAGGCTAAACATACCCAGCTCCTTCAACCTTTCCTCATAGGACTTGGTCTCCAGACCCCTCACCATCTTTGTTGCCCTCCTCTGGACACGTTCCAGCTTGTCTACATCTTTCTTAAATTGTGGTGCCCCAAACTGAACACAGTACTCACGGTGAGGTCTAACCAGGGCAGAGTAAAGCGATACCATCACTTTGCGTGGTCTGGACACTGCGCATTGATGCCGTGTGTCTTTAAAGGCGTATGTGTGGAAATGGATGCTGCCCCTGAGCATGGTGGTGGGGGTGGAACAGCCATTTCTTTTCACACGTCGGCCCTGTTCTCCCCGTACCACGGATGGGAGGGTCAGGTTAAATGCACTGCCATTGGGGAAGTTAGCAGGCAGATTTTCAGGGGTCCCCTTTTCCGAGCGACTTTGTGATTGTGGATCAGGGAGTTTGGCTTTTTTTTTTTTGGTAGATTGGAAAAAGCATGATCTCGCCAGAGACAAATGGATCACAATATACATTCAGAGGTGGGGACCTGCCCTAAAGCAAGATATAGTTGCAAAGTTATTGGCTGATACTGATCCAAATGCAACCCTCGCCATGGTAAAATTTTTATCTGTTGTTTTTAATTATACCTCCTTTTAACTGTACAGTTTAGATACTATATTCTGTATGTTTGGTTATTAATGTATTATGGAATGTGTTGAAATTTGTTTTGCTCATGACCAACTGTTAGTCCACGAGCATAAAGAAAGGAATAAAGGAAAATAAAGATGGGAGGGTTTGGCTTTAATACTGAAAAGAGTGGGGAGGGACTGTGGCTCCAGGGAAGAGCCTCTGCCTTTGCATGCAGAAGGGTCCCAGGTTCAATCCCCGGCATCTCCAGTTAAAAGGACCAAGCGGTAGGTGATGCGAAAAATCTCAGCCTGAGACCCTGGATTCTGGCTAAAACAGCATCTGCAAAAAATGGGCAAAACGCACAGGGAGAGCAAGGACAGAAAAGGCATGCATAATTTAAAGGAAGCCCCGAAGCAGTCGGTGGGGGGGACCGCAGGGAAACGTCCCTGAATAAAAGGCTGTACTCTCTCGTTTAGGTCTTTCACATCATTTTCTACCTGATCCTTTTAAATGGAGTTGGCGGGGATTGAACCGGGGACCTTCTGCGTGCAAAGCAGATGCTGCATCACTGAGCCCCTCCCCGAAAGGCCGTCGATTTCTCATTTCTTTTCCAAAGTTGTCAGTTCTTACTAGAAGGCGATTCTTTGTTTCCCACAGGGTATCGGGAAGGATTTCTTTGGAAGCGAGGCCGGGACAACGGGCAGTTCTTGAGCCGGAAGTTCGTGCTGTCTGAACGAGAGGGAGCCCTGAAGTATTTCAACAAAAATGATGTAAGGGTTTGAGACTGCGATCGATGGCTGTCTTTCTGCCCAAGGAGGGGACGAGGCCTCAGGGCATGTTGCTGCGCTCGCTCGCTCACTTGTGTTTGTCTCTTGTTCAGTCGATTTAATCGCTTAGAAGGATCAGTTCAAAGGCATTTTGATGGATTGAAAGCTGCCTCTGGTTTACAAGTCGCCAGGGGCCATCTTATAGGTTCCCGACTGGCTTTTGATACTTGTGGGCAAGGGGAGGGGGCAGGGGTATGGTGGATCACTACAGGTATGACCTCAGAAGAGGCATTCCCCTTCTCTCTTGCACATGCGGAAATGCCTTTTCTAAGAGAGCATTGGCATAAGAATTGTCTTAAGAAGAGGCACCCCTCGTTCTCTCTCACAGAGGAAAGAATGCTCTTTGTAGAAGGAATCTACTATATGTAAAGGCACAGAGGAGGGAATACCTCTTCTAAGAGAGCATCTGCAGTAGGGTAAATGAATTATTGCAGAAAAGGCATCCCACCTTTTCTCTGACAGAGGAGGGAATACCTCTTCTGAGAAAGCATCTGCTGTATTTAAAGGAATCATCTAAGAAGAAGCTTCCCTCCTTCTGTCTCACAGAAGGATCACTACAGGTATGACCTCAGAAGAGGCATTCCCCTTCTCTCTTGCACATGAGGAAAGGCCTTTTCTAAGAGAGCATTGGCAGTATGCATAAGAATTGTCTAAGAAGAGGCATCCCTCATTCTCTCTCACAGAGGAGAGAATGCTCTTTGAAGAAGAAATCTGCTATATGTAAAGGCACAGAGGAGGGAATACCTCTTCCAAGAGAGCATTTGCAGTATGGTAAAGGAATTATCGAGGAAGAGGCATCCTGCCGTTTCTCTCACAGAGGAGAGAATGCGCTTCTAAGAGGCGTGGGCACGATCCCTCCTGCCGTCTTCGGAGAGGGTGTGCTCGCTTCTCCTTCTGGGTTGCCAAAAACATTTGTCTCCCTCGATGGGTCAGCCCTCATTGTCAGTGAGGAAGTGAGAATCCGCCGCAATCCAGCATGAGTTGCTATTATCCAGCCTACCCATCTTTACCGGCTGTTTCAAAACACTCGCCGTGAAGTTCATGTCATCCTACGGAATAAGGGGAACTGCCTCACTCTGGCCTATTTGGTTCTGCAATCGGCTTAAAGTGCCAACTCACTTAATTTGCGGGGTCCTAAAATTAAACCTAGCGGAAGGCTTGAGCAAAAAATGTTTTCTCCCATTTCCTCTGTGTTAGACTTGAAAGTGTCAAACCCACATAATGAAGGCCTGATCCAGCAGCACCCCAGTGCAGAAGGGAGCTATGGGCCCTGCAAAAAGTGGGCTTTGAGAGCCAGCGTGGTGTAGTGGTTAATAGCAGGGGACTCTAATCTGGAGAACCGGGTTCGATTCCCCACTCCTCTACATGAGCGGCAACGTTTTCAGGGCAATGAAAGGTTGTTTTTTTTCCAAATCTGCTTCACAATTGTCAAAACTGCATTTTTGCCCTCAGTGTGTATCTAGTGTGTAGATAAGTGTCTTAGCTGATGCAGGCACATGCCTTGGCCCACATCTCTATGGGTGTGCATACAAAGCTGCCCCCTTCCCTCCTTTCTCTTCAAGGGTGGGGAAATCTATTGTACACAGGTTGTTTTAGGACAGGGGTCCCCAACATGGTGCCCATGGGCACCAGGGTGCCTGTCAAGCGATTTTAGAAAGTGGAAGGGACCAGGGGGACTTTACTCAGCAAGTCTTCTGACTGGCCACTGAATCATAGAATCATCGAGTTGGAAGGGACCACCAGGGTCATCTAGTCCAACCCCCTGCACAATGCAGGAAATTCACAACTACCCCCCCACATCCCCAGTGACCTCTACTCCATGCCCAGAAGATGGCCAAGATGCCCTCCCTCTGCCTCCTGTGGCAGCCATGTGTCAGAATTCCAAAGGTGTCTGCAAGCTCAAAAAGGTTGGAGACCTTATTTCGCACACAGTTCTTGATGCACACGGCATTATCTGAGCTGCTGTAAATGAATGAAATGAATGAAAATGCTTTTTCTTCTGTAAGCCTACATGTTTCTGTGTGTTTGAGTTTGCTGCCTTCACCCTGGATCCTTATCATTGCTTCCCCTCCCCGGCAGGCCAAGGAGCCGAAAGCAATTATGAAGATTGAGCACTTGAATGCCACTTTCCAGCCGGCGAAAATTGGGAACCCACACGGACTGCAGATCACGTACCTGAAAGACAACAGCACGAGGAACATCTTTGTTTACCACGAAGATGGCAAGGTGGGAGCTCAGAAGTAAGAAAGGAGGCTGTTCTGGGGGCCGCTTTGTGAGGAAGGGGGGGGGCAGAGCATGTGCAGATCATCTGCGTGTTCCCCTTCCATTTTTGTGTGTGTGTGTCAACGAGAAAACTTGTGCATTTCTCCCAGTTCTGTACCAGCCTGGAAGAAAACCGGTCAAGCTTAAATAGGGGAAGGGTGCATGTGTCCTGTCAGGAGTTGCAGCCACCAGGCACCAAGTAGCAGTGACCTGCCAATGGATACCACGGCCCAGGGAATTAGATCCTGATGTTGGGGTGGGAGGAGAAGAATGTGTGTGAAAGAGAGAATGAGGCTGTTTATGCTTGGTAAATAGCAGCGTGTTCCAGGCTGAAGTGCCCTGCATATTTTTTGGGGTTCTTCACGCTGAACCATCATTCCAGATGTCACTGCAAAGCCGGCCCATACCTGCTTCACATTTCTTAAGAGCCCCTTTAACGTGACCTTTTTTTATTTGCTCTGACCCGGCCTCAAAGCATCCACTCAAGGAAGCATGAAGAATCACAGCCTCGAGTTAGCTATGCAAACGACGATTGCTAATAGCTGTGCAAACGAAGGAGAAGGCGAGTGGGGGATGGAATTTGTTTGACTTTCTCCTCTTGCATCGGGACAGTGGATAGGCATTTTAAAAGTCAGATTCAAAAAAGGAGCTTTGAGCAAGCACCAAAATCGACCCTGCATAAATGGCCTGAGAGAGAGTGTGTGCACGAGAGAGAGTGGGATCGCTGTTCAGTACCTGGGAGAGCTCTCATCACGACAGACGTTGCTCCGAGAAGCCCGAGGTCAACTGAGCACCGGAATGGTAGAGCAAGCGTAACTTTGCCGAGGCAACCGCCCTGTACTCTGCCATCGCTTGGTCGCCTCCAGATGCACCGTCTCTGCTGAAACAGTTCAGGGGAACGAGTTATAAAACCTTTTCTCGCAGGAGATGGGCTTTCCCCACGCTGCACGGCCCTGTTGACCTGCTTGGTCTCCAGTTTGAAGCACTGACGAACATGTTAATAGAGGGATGTTCCCTGTCATTGACATTGAGACGGGTGAACAGCTCCAAAAGCCTTCTTCAATAATAAAGACCTTGAACACATGAAGACATGAAGCTGCCTTATACTGGATCAGTCCTTTGGTCCATCCAAGTCAGTATTGTCTATTCAGACCGGCAGCAGCTCTCCAGGGTCTCAGGCAGAGGTCTTTCCCATCACCTACCTGCCTGGTCCCTTTAACTGGAGGTTCCGGGGGTTGAACCTGGGACCTTCTGCATGCCAAGCAGAGGCTCTACCACTGAGCCACAGCCCCACCCCTTGAGTAAAATCCCTAGATCATGACATGTATTGGGAGATGGAGCATATTAATCCCCCCCCCCTTAAACACCTGATTTTAAAAAATCAGTATTATTTCATGCACTTAACACACAAAGCGCAGGCCGTGAATCAGTGTAAGGCAAACGAGTAGGGGTAAAATGCTTTTTAAGACTCCTCAGTTGTTCTAACACCGGAAACCCAGCTCGAGGCCGTGCTCAAGCCGTTTCCACTCGCCAAATGCGGAGCGAGTTCGCCAGGCCTTCTTTCCAAGTGACATTGCCTGCCGCAGAGTTTCACTTTCAGGCCAGTTTGTTTGTGGCTGACGCGCCCTCTGCAGGCCTTGGAGTTCTCCCGTACTCTCTCCCTCCGTTTGAACAGCCTGGGAGGCGTTTTAAAAAGGGCAAAGCAAACAGGAGTCTTGGGACACTTTAAAGACTAACAGGTTTTTATGTGGGCATCAGCTTTCAAGGGCTGGAGCCTGCTCTTTAAGGTGCCTCTTCCCTTTTTTTGTGTGCTGCATCGGACTTTGGTGCAGGGTTGTCAACTCCGGATTGGGAAATTCCTGGAGATTTGGGGGTGGAGCCTGGGGAGAATGAAGGACTGGAGGGAGGAGGGACTTCAGTGGGGTATAATACCAAGCAGCCGTTTTCTCCAGGGGAACTGATCTCAGCCACCTGTAATTCCAGGAGATCTCCAGGTCCCACCTGGAAGCTGGCATCCCTACAGCCATGCGGCTGCCCCTCCAGAATTCAAAAAGTTAAGTGCAGACAGCAACCACAGCACTTAAACTATATAGAGTGGAAAGCAAAGTGCTGTGATATTGCTCTGTGGAAACAATATCAACTCATAGAATCATCGAGTTGGAAGGGACCACCAGGGTCATCTAGTCCAACCCCCTGCACAATGCAGGAAATTCACAACTACCTCCCCCCACACACCCTAGTGACCCCTACTCCATGCCCAGAAGATGGCCAAGATGCCCTTCCTCTCATGATCTGCCTAAGGTCATGGAATCAGCATTGCTAACAGATGGCCATCTAGCCTCTGCTTAAAAACCTCCAGGGAAGGAGCGCTTCCCACCTCTCGAGGAAGCCTGTTCCACTGAGGAACCGCTCTAACTGTTAGAAAATTCTTCCTAATGTCTAGACGGACTTCCTCTCGGGCGTGTTCTGATCAAAACCAGGATTCGGTTTAATAGATGCCAACTTCGAACAGTATAAAGCTATTTTTGCGTCTCTCTTTAAAATGGTTTTCTGCTCCCTCGTCAGGAAATGGTGGACTGGTTCAACGCCATCCGCGCCGCTCGATTCCACTACTTGCAAGTGGCGTTCCCGGGAGCCAGCAACGTTGACGTGAGTTCCCGTTTTTTATTCTGTTTTCTTCCCCCCACCCCCATCATGTCTTGTTTCCCTGATGCACACCTGGGAGGATTTGCAATGTCTTCTGCTGGAAAGAATGTGATATTTCATTGGAGAAAAAGACTTTGCTTTCGATACCTGGTATCCTTTCCCCGCTGCATTATATCTGCACTAACACTGTGTTTTATTTCTCTCTCTCTCTCTCTCCCCCTTCTGTGTTTTTCCAACTGCAGCTGGTGCCAAAACTGTCAAGGAACTACCTGAAGGAGGGTTACATGGAGAAAACGGGGCCCAAGGTGAGGCTTTATGCCGAGAGCAAGGATTTTTTTTTCTGTTGCATCACTCGGAGACTTCAGGTTGGAAAATAAAATGAGGTTTGGGCTGTCCTGCATGCTGAAATTCTGCTTACAGGAGTCTACCACAGGGCTTCCAACTGCAAACCTGTGTTTTGTGCTCCAGTCTGTTACTGAGGTTGACTCAGCCTTCCATCCTTCTGAGGTCGGTAAAATTACCCAGCTTGCTGGGGGTGAAGGGAAGATGACTGGGGAAGGCACTGGCAAACCACCCCGCAAACAAAGTCTGCCTTGGAAACGTTGGGATGTGACGTCACCCCATGGGTCAGGAATGACCTGGTGCTTGCACAGGGGACCTTTACCTGTTACTGAAGTAGTTTCTTTCTTCCCTTCTCCCTCCCTCCCTCCCTCCTTCCTTCCTTCCTTCTTTCCTTCTTTCCTCTTCCTTCCTTTCTCTCTCTTTCTCTCGCTCTTTCTCTCTCTCTCTCCCTTCCTTCCTTCCTATATAAAAGTACTAAATAAATGAATATAATTTAGGCCATCTTTGTTCTGTGAGTTGCTTTAATAAACATTTGTATGACTGAATACAATCCTGCAATGATCCAGATCTGACTTTTTTGTTCTGTAAAGGAGTTCCGAAATCGATTAATCCCTCTTTCTACTTTTTAGCAAACGGAAGGTTTCAAGAAGCGCTGGTTTACCATGGACGATCGAAGATTAATGTATTTCAAAGATCCTTTGGTAAGAGCTGCGTTTGGGTTTGACATGGGACAGGTCCAGACACTTGTGGGGGCCCGTCGTTCATGGGGTTGAGCCAAAGATGTGACTTGATGGCACTTTTGACCACACCACATAGCCCTGCCGTTGATGCAGGGGCAATCACCTTCTTGGCTTGGATTTCATGATTCCACAAGTAAACCCTTCTGTCTCCATGTCATTCAGAAAATATGCCATGCTTGAGTGGTGTAGTGGTTAAGAGTGGTGGTTTGGAGCTGTGGACTCTGATCTGGAGAATTGGGTTTGATTCCCCCCTCCTCCCCATGAGCAGCGGAGGCTAATCTGGTGAACCATGAAGGCTAATCTGGTGAACCTAACTACGAAGCCAGCTGGGTGGCCTTGGGCTAGTCACAGCTCTCTCTGCCCCACCCACCTCACAGGGTGTCTGTTGTGGGGAGGGGGAGGGAAGGTGATTGTAAGCCGGTTTGATTCTCCCTTAAGTGGTAGAGAAAGCCAGCATATAAAAACAACTCTTCTTCTTCATCTTGCAGGATGCCTTTGCCAGGGGGGAGGTCTTTATCGGCAGCAAGGAGAACAGCTACAAGGTCTTGGAAGGACTCCCGCCGTCCATCCAGGGAAATCACTGGCAACACGGAATCACCATCGTGACCCCGGACAGGAAGTTCCTTTTTGCCTGCGAGACAGAAAGCGATCAGTTGGAGTGGATTGCTGCTTTCCAGAAAGTGATCAGCCGGCCCATGCTGCCACAAGAATATGCAGGTGAGGCTGTGGACAATTTTGAAGCCATGTGCCAAAAAGCTGGTTTTCGCAACATGCCTGTTGGGAAATGGGGGGCACTTTGGTGGAAAGCTGCAGTTCTGGAGGCCTCACTTTGAAAAGGATGTGGACAGAAGGGAGCGGGTGCAGGGGAGAGCGACGAGGATGATCAGGGGCCAGGAGACCAGGCCCTACGAGGAAAGGCTGAGGGACTTGGGAAGGTTCAGTCTGGAGAAGAGGAGGTTGAGGGGGGACAGGATTGCTCTCTTAAAGTATTTGACTTAAAGGAGGGCAGGAAGGTGTTCCTGTAGGCAACAGAGGATAGGACTCGCAATAATGGGTTTAAATTGCGGGCAGAAAGGTACTGGCTGGATATTAGGAAAACATTTTTTCCAGTTAAGAGTAGTTCAACAGTGGAATCAGCTGTCTTGGGAGGTGGTGAGCTCCCACTCCTTGTCAGTCTTCAAGCAGCAGCTGGACAAACACTTGTCAGGGATGCTCGAGGCTGATCCTGCATTAAGCAGGGGGTTGGACTAGATGGCCTCTGTGGCCGCCTCCCAACTCTATGATTCTATATGCAGTAGTGACTTAACAAACCTGAATAGCGTGAAGCTATATGTGTGTTAACTTAATGAAGTACTACATTTCAATATGAATAGACTATGGCTTTGAAGGAATAAAGCCCGTATTCCTTGTTCTTAGATGTTCAGTGTCCTAGAAGAGGCTTTCCTTCTTATGTACAAGTTAAGGAAGGATGCCTTTTCTCCACCGTGCTTGGCGCCTGCAGTTTCTAGAAGTCCCCAGTATTAAAAATACTTAATAGCTTCCAATTTTTTTTGGCTTTTTAGCCAATCGAAAAGCTCTGGATTGATTAATCAGACTGTATGAAGGGAGTGTTTCTTTTCCCCCTCTCTGGCAGTGGAAGCCCATTTCAAGCACAAACCGTAATCGCCTTGGGGCCGAGGGAACCGGTGCACGTGGACGGATCTGTTTACAAACCCAATAATGTTGTTTGTTCTTTGCAATGTTCGTGACGGTGAAACTTTTGGCAAATCGACTTGGACCACGAGACGGGAGGCGTTAGCCACTGCCGCACCAGGAACAAAACTGCGGCTGACGCCAGACCAGACAATTTGGAAACGTGGTGCTTCCCAAACCAGCACGGCGACGCAGCTCTTCCATCGCGGGCCATCCAAGGCCACCTACCTTGGTCAGAGGTGACCACAAGCGGCATGGGAGACTCTGGAGAATGCTCCCTCCCACGTTTTCTCTGCCCTTCTCCTCCCTATCCTTCGCGCTTGGTTATGAGAACAACGCTCCCTGGTCCTGAATGCTTCGTCCTAAGAGGTGTTATCACCGTTGGAGAACGGGATTCCCATTTTGGAGGTGGGCAGCCACTAGGACACCTGTGTGTGGGGTCCTTCTTTCAGCCGAAACCCCGCTGTCTGTTTCCCAGGAAGGACCGATAACAGGAGTCCAACAGGTCTTGTGCGCAGTGGCAAAGTTCCAACAAATGCCTTCTGATCCTGACTCGTGTGGCCATCACAGGATGCGACAATTTAAATAGCCACTGACACTCATTTTGAGGGAGACCCTCCCTCTCCCCTCCCCCCCCCGCTTCTTATCACCTTGTGATGCTTGAGTAGAAGGTTCGTATTTATTTTCGGAGACGAGTTTTGTCGTGATGCTTGGGGGTTGTTTCCAAGTTTCTTCCAAGCCATAACGCCTGGTGCCGCCCTGTTGAAAGACTAAGCTTTGCACAGCCTATCAGGGGTGGGCACAACCTAAGCTTGGCGCAACCTATCAGGGGTTCCAGAAAACGAGTGCTGCGAAAGCCAGGTGGGGCGTCAGGTAAGGAAAAATAAGTGGCTGGTGGACTGAATGTCTAAATCATCAATGGATTATATAAGGTATCGTTCCACTTTTCCTTTTTCAGGGTACAGGGCAACCTGGAGCACTCCTAATAACGGTGGTGTTTTTAAAGTGGTGTGAGACCCAACGTGGTGTAGTGGTTAGAGTGTTGGACTCGGATCTGGGAGGACCGGGTTCAAATACCGACTCTGCCTTGGAAACTTGCCTGGTGTCTTTGGGCCAGTCACACAAGCTTGGCCTAACCTACCTTGCAGGGCTGTTGCGAGGATAAAATGGAGAAAGGGGTGAAAGGGAACTGCTTTTGGTCCTCATTGAGGAGAAAAGGGGGGTAAAAATGAAGAAAAATAAATAAATAACAACATCTGACTCAGCTAGGAGTTTGGCAGGGCTGATTGAAGAGGGTATGACTATTTCTGAGGCCAGAGGGTCTGTGTATATGTGTGTCTGTGTATCAGGGGTTCCCAACATGGTGCCCATGGCGTCCATTGCACCCACCGACACCTGACTTGGTGCCCGTCAAATGTTTTCAGACACCTGATGGGGCTTTTGCCTAGCATGGCTTCTGATTGGCCATTGGAGATCTGATGGAGAAGAATAAAATAAAAGTTGCTTTCGCAGCCACTGCCACCACCGGATTGGCATTATTCTCTCTCACTTCTTTTCTAATCTGGTATTGAAATTGCTCCTCTCCTGCACCGGAACGTCCTCTGGGTGCGCGGTTGACCCCCAACAACTCCGGCAGTCGTTTTGTGGCTGGCTCCACCTCCAGTGGCAGCCACTTTGTGGTTGCGCACACCACCCTGTGTCAGAGTTCCACAGGTGCCCACTTGCTCAAAAAAAGGTTGGGGACCCCTGATGTTTACACGCGCATACACACGCACACATTAAACAAAATAGCTTGCTGTGAAAACGAGCAAGAGAAACCTCTGGAGGCTAAAATGACAGGCTCACCCCCTGTGCTTTTTGTACCTGTTGGGTGGTCATGCATTCCTTTTCTTAAACAGCCTCCTAAATATGGCGGAGTATTCCCCGCCTTGCGTTTTTGACCTGAAGCAAGCACATCCTTCTCGAGGCTGAATCCCCGTGCACACTTCTTTGGGCGGGGGTACACCTTCTTGAGCACAATTTTGGCCCTCGCCTCTGGGAAAATGCACATAAGATTGGGCGGCACATTTCATTGAGGGTAACGGGAGAGAGTTAAGCACACGTTCCAGTCTCTCTGCAGGGCTTCAGAGCGTGTAATGGGCTTGCGGCCGGACTCTGCGTTTGCAGCGCCCCCCTGCGTTAAAGCAAAGCCTGGGCGGGAAGACTCGGGATAGATTTTCCAGGTTGCTTCTCTGATATTAAATCAGAGTGTGGGAAGTGACCCTAACACAGTGACGTGTCAGAGGAAACTCTGGAAGGGGGCAAGACCATCAAAAAATGGAATTTACTTAGGCTGTTGGTAGTAAAAGAGACTCCTTCCCTTAAAAACAGCATGCAAAAGTCCTCGTTGGAATTCCTCGTGCAATCCTGTCACAGAAACATGTGGAGCTGCCTGACGCTGAATCAGACCCTTGGTCCATTAAAGTCAGCACTGTCTACTCAGACGGGCAGGGGTCTTTCACCTCACCTACCATCTGATCCTTCTTTAGCTGGAGATGCCTAGGATTGAACCTGGGACCTTCTGCGTGCCGAGCAGATGCTCTGCCACTGAGCCACAGCCCCAACCCATCTGTGATCTAGATCTCCTGTTTCCTTGCTAAACTCGGTGGAGGTATCGTCAGCTTTATAGGAAAGTTGGTAACCCTGAGAGGCCAACAGGCTTTGGGGCTCCCAGAAGAGAGACTGCTACTAGGATTTTCAATCAGGTACTGCAGAAGAGGGGCTGACCAAACCACCCCGGAGTCCCTATCCTAAATGATTCCTTGGATGGAAGCGAGGCCATATGCCCAAAAATACCCTGTTCTTTTGAAGGATTAGATACAGAAATCACATGCAAATTTGGCATCTGACAACTGAGGATATGGCTAAACTTAGTTCAGGCTAAAGAGAGAGTTCCTGAATCGCCTGGGTTTCCTCAAGACCCTGGCTACCCCCCCCCCCCAAAAAAAAGTTTTTGAGCTGGCCATGGTGGTAAAAAACATCTGACCTTGCTTTTGGGAAAAGCACACAATTGCCGCGATGTTGACGCACCCCTCTTTGCAGGAAAATGTGGGCAAGGCGAAGCTTGACTTGGCTTTGTTTTGTACGGGTGTTTTTTTGTGTGTGTGATGTGTATAAATGTCGCCAGCGGTGTTTTTGTTTTGTTTCGATTCGTAACAGCCAAGATGTGACTTCTGAATAATTTAATTCACTGTAGATGAATGGTTGCTACTTGCAAATAGGATGATGAATAGGTTAAAAATTAGGTGGGATGAAAATCGGCCTGTGTTAGGGGGGACCAAATTAAGTGCCTGTCAGTGAGAAAATAATGGGGAATCCCAAACACAGTTCAGTAGGTGCGTTAAACATGTCGGAGCACACTGCAGTCATTGGACATAAAGCTGTATTGGATCTAAGTGGGGACGACACTGTTATGGAGGTTAAACGGGGCTGGAGCAGAATACCCCTGGCGTTGTAACCTTTTTCTTTTTGCACCAGTAATGGGCTTCTTGGAAGTCTGCTCTCTTGTTTAGAAACCCTCTGATAACACGAGTATCAGTACAGAAATAGTGGTGGAAGACATCTTTTGAAAAAGGGGATTATATGGCCACTTAGATTGTGGGAAAGACTTATGGAAAACAGTGGGCGGGGATCTAGGAGTTTGGGTCGTGGACTTTTCTGGGGCCATGCATTTCTCGCCGTCCCCAGCCAACCTGTGCCAATAGTGTGGCTTCAAGAACCATCCTTCCTCAGCTAACACACCTCATGCAGAAGTTAGCAAGTCTACTTAGGTGCAATTGAGTTTCCCGGGCAATATGTGAAATACTTACACCTTAATGGGTATTATAAGGGATGAGTCGTGGTGCACCTGGTTTCTCTCTTGTGGTTATATTGATACTGACAGCTTGGAAGCATCACTTTTTCCCGGCATCTGTTCTGCCAGTCGGAAGTGCAGTGGTTTTGGGTCTTGGTGTGGGAAAACTGGGGTTCATATCCACTCTGTGCCACAAAGCTCATGGTTCATGTTGGGCCTGTCTCTCTTTCAGCCTGACCCACCTCACAGGATTGGTGTATAGATAAAGTGGAAGCTAGGGGGATAGCCAGAGAAACGCCCCATCTTCCCGAGCCTCAGCAATGATCTTCACAGAGTTTTAAAAGTATTCTGAAAATTTTCTGGAGGATCATTGTCAGTAATATATCTGACAGGTTTGAGATTTTCTCTGCAATGCCAAAACAAATGCCCATTTAAAAAAAAAAAGAGAGAGAGAGAGAGAGAGACTGGGAAACCAGTATCGTTCTGAGTTCCAGGAAGCATCCTCCCCCCCCCCCCATGTGTGCTTGTAGAGTAATTTCCCTTTGGTCCATTGTATACATTTAAACAACTGGTTAAAAATCAAACAAACCGTGATACTAAATGTCATGCAGGCCAATAAATTATTACTACATCAGCTGAATCGAGATGAAGATTCTTTTTATGGTATGGGGGGGAGGCAACAGATAGGGTTGCCAACTCCAGGCTGGGGGATTCCTGGATATTTTGAAGGGATGGAGCTTGGGGAGAACAGGGTTTGGGGAGAGGGTAGAACCTCAGTGGGGTATAAAGCCATAGACTCCACCCTCTAAAGCTGCCGGTTTCTCCAGGGGAACTAATGCCTGGAGATCAGTTGTAATTGGGGCTTTTGTCCTTGAGGGTAAAAGTATATTAACACATTATTACTGAGCTGAAATGGAGCAAACAAAGACTGAGGAGATGCTTTGTATTTCACACAAGACTCTGTCCCATTTACGAGAAGTTGGGAGCCGTCATTTCCAGTGTCGACTCTGAGTCCTTTGTATCTGGAAAAACAACTTGGAGGGGTAAGTAATCTTTTATTTATGCAGAGATTATTTTTTAATGCTGCTTTTCTCCCAAAAGGGGCCCAAAACCCACACAGCTTTGGTCTGAATGCCCCGGAAACATCTGTGCACCCAAATGTTTCCGATTCAAATTGTTCGGAGTTTCAAACTTTTTTTGTTTCTGTCACTGCTTCCAGGCAAGGAATGGCGGGAGCTCTCCCCCCCCCCTTGGAAAGGGCTACAACCCGCTGACGAAATGGGCTTCTGGGGGAAGCCCGGGCCGCTTATTTTTAAAAGGTTCTGTGCGCTTTAAACTTCTCCTGTATGCACGGCCAGTATAAGACTGGGAGTGCAAGCAGGAGACGGTCATGTCTGACCTGTAGGAAACAGCAATGCAGGGAAAGAGGTTCAGAATTCCCCAAGGTGGGGGGAATGTTTCCAGTAACCTCCCCACTTGTCAGTTGGCAGGATACAAAGCAGAATCTTGCCATAAGTCCTGCACTCGGCATGGGGGAGTGGGTAGCCCTGTGAACCTGGCCAGAGCGGGAGGAGAGACCACATCTGCGAAATGTTGAAAGGAATGGGCTGTACCCACCCTGTAAGCGGTGTGGCGGGTGGCAACCTGAAATCAGTGTTGGGAGCCGGTTGAACAAGACCTCTGTTCTCAATAAACGCCTCTTGCACTTCAGTCTGGGTCTGTCATTTAACTTTAAGCAAGATTTCCTCCAGAAAAAGGCTGCTCTCCATGAAGGACCTCTTGCTGCAGACTTCCTTTTGGCGTCTGCTCTTCCTAAAGGAACCCTGGGATGGGTTGGGATGTTGTTTGGGTTATGTTATTCTGTACCCCAGCGATGGGCACTGCCTGCCCCAGCACCCACTGTCAGGCCTGGGCCACCCTTAACAAGACTTTGCAACCATTGGCTGCACTGGGGTCCCCAAGGGGAGAATCACTGGGAAAGGGGGATCCCTAGGGTTGCCAGGTTCCTCTTCGCCACCAGCAGGAGGTTTTAGGGGCGGAGCCTGAGAAGGGCAGGGTTTGGGGAGGAGAGGGACTTCAATGCCATAAAGTCCAATTGCCAAAGTTGCCATTTTCTTCAGGTGAACTGATCTGTCAGCTGGAGATCAGTTGTGGCAACCCTAGGGATCCCATTTCCTGGAGCGATGCCCTCCCTCTTTGAAACTCTGGGGAACTCTTTGGGGAGACAAACAGGGAAGAGCCTTTGGTGGTGGGGAGCATGGAGCATGTGGGGAGAGACCTCCCTCTCCCCCCCCCCCATGCTCGGGAGCAAACCCTCCCCCCCCCCCGAGAATGCCCTCGGGATGACAAACACCAATGCCAGTTTATAAAGTGCCCCAGGACTCTTGTTTTTCAGACGGGCTGCTAGACTTCACTGCCTGTCTGGAAGTTGGCTCGACCCGCAAAAACCGCTGAATCTCCCGTCTTAGCCGTGCAGATTCTTCGTTTCACCGCCAAACGGCGGCATCTCCTTTCCCAGGATGACCCTCAGGTTTCCACCGGCGGCGGCCCGGCCGCTGAAGGCGCCCAGGGGACGTTTCAGGCCAAAGGGGCAACGGGATAAAGGTTGCAACCTCGACTTCCGGTCTCCGCCGACAAGGCCGCTAAAGAATCACAGGGGACGTTTTAGGCCAAAGGGGCAACGGGATAAAGGGTGCAACCTCGACTTCCGGTTTCCGTCGACAAGGCCGCTGAAGAATCACAGGGGACGTTTTAGGCCAAAGAGGCAACGGGATAAAGGTTGCAACCTCGACTTCCGGTCTCCGCCGACGCGGCTCCCAGGGGACGTTTTAGGCCAAAGAGGTAATGTTGCCGTCGGTGGAGACCGGAAGTCGGGGTTGCAACTTTTATCCCGTTGCCCCTTTGGCCTAAAACGTCCTGTGATTCTTCAGCGGCCTTGTCGACGGAGACCGGAAGTCGAGGTTGCACCCTTTATCCCGTTGCCTCTTTGGCCTAAAACGTCCCCTGTGATTCATTAGCGGCCTTGTCGGCGGAGACCGGAAGTCGAGGTTGCAACCTTTATCCCGTTGCCCCTTTGGCCTAAAACGTCCCCTGTGATTCTTCAGCGGCCTTGTCGACGGAAACCGGAAGTCGAGGTTGCAACCTTTATCCCGTTGCCCCTTTGGCCTAAAACGTCCCCTGTGATTCTTCAGCGGCCTTGTCGACGGAGACCGGAAGTCGAGGTTGCAACCTTTATCCCGTTGCCTCTTTGGCCTAAAACGTCCCCTGTGATTCATTAGCGGCCTTGTCGGCGGAGACCGGAAGTCGAGGTTGCAACCTTTATCCCGTTGCCCCTTTGGCCTAAAACGTCCCCTGTGATTCTTCAGCGGCCTTGTCGACGGAAACCGGAAGTCGAGGTTGCAACCTTTATCCCGTTGCCTCTTTGGCCTAAAACGTCCCCTGTGATTCATTAGCGGCCTTGTCGACGGAGACCGGAAGTCGAGGTTGCAACCTTTATCCCGTTGCCCCTTTGGCCTAAAACGTCCCCTGTGATTCTTCAGCGGCCTTGTCGACGGAGACCGGAAGTCGGGGTTGCAGCCTTTATCCCGTTGCCTCTTTGGCCTAAAACGTCCCCTGGGCGCCTTCAGCGGAAACCGGAAGTCGAGGTTGCAGCCAACGCAGCCCGTCACCTGGACCGGAAGCGCAACACGGATTCGTTGCCCCCGTTCTGTAGTTCCTAACCTCATGACCAGAAGTGTTACAACCGATACGGTCCCCCGTGTTCCGTGACCGGAAGTGTTACAGATTTCTTTCCTCGGTTTGTAGTCTTTTAAGTATCTATCTAGCCATTCTAAGTGTCTATGTAGTGTGCCCCCCTTCCAGTCTCCCTACATTCAAAGTGTCTATCTATCCATCTATTAACAACACATACTCCGTTGATGTTTTTTATTTTATAAATTTATTATTTTATGTATTAACATCAACAGAATATGAGTTGTTAATATTTGTTCGTGCTTTTTAGGTAGTCCACACTGTAGACCCAGTGTCTTTAACATCTATTTGTGTACAATATAATAAAAATAGCTTTGTTTATATTTGTGTAGAAACTAGACAACCGATTTCCCCATTCAGTGACCTGCAGGGCTCTGCCCTCTTTTAGACTGCTGATTCTGTTTCTCCGACCCTACTTTGACAAGCCCTCCTACTTTCACTGAGCAGTGATTGTTTTCCTCTCCCCCCCCCCCGCCCCCAGGCTCTCTCTCCACAGCAGCAGCTCAGGAAAGATGCCGGTTTCAGATGTGGTTTTGTCCAAGGGAGATGAGAATGTTCCTGAGCCTGCGGAACTCTCTGCTACCGCCCGTGATGAGCTCTCTGAAATTGCAGGCTCCTCATAGGATGACTTTGCTTACCGTTCCTGATTATTCCTCACATGAGCTGCAGCTCGGGAGTTCGCCAAAGAGGCCCTCCCTTCCAGCCACCCAGCTAGGACATGATCTGCCTGCTTGGAGCTTCTCCTGCAACGGCTCAAATGGGTACTCACTAGGCTCCCATTTTTTCTGTCCAGAAACTGCCTGCTGAGAGAGCCAGACCACCTTCTGCCAAGATGGAGAGATGTGTGATGAACACATGAAGCTGCCTTACACTGAATCAGACCACCAAGGTCCATCAAAGTCAGTACTGTCTACTCAGACTGGCAGCAGCTCTCCAGGGTCTCAGGCAGAGGTCTTTCCCACCACCTACTTGCCTAGTCCCTTTAACTTGAGATGCCAGGGATCAAACCTAGGACCTTTCTGCATGCCAAGCAGATGCTCTACCACTGAGCCACAGCCCTTCCCATACCGGAAAGCCAGAAGCCAAGACCTTTAACAACCAAGCAAACAGACTCCTGCACCATCTACTGAGCCAGGGACACAAATACCACAAAGACTTTCCATCCAAAGATTCATGGTGGAATTTTGCTCAGGCGTGGGTGTCTCTGCAATATGGGGAGGGCTTTTATAAATAAATACATCTCTATCGCAACCTGCTACGTCAACCAGAAGTGGGGGGGGGGGAAGAAAGGAAGTGTAATCATGGTGAGATTCCTGAAATAGGAGCCCGACCGGGGTCCAGCAGGGGGTGTGGATTAGCAGGAATGGGAAGTGGCAGAAATTGTCCCGCCCCATCCCCACCTGGGTGGCATGCTTCCTGCCTCTGCACATTCCGCCCCACCAGGTCTCTTGCTGCTCTTGAAGGGATGGCTCACACCCCCAACATGAACCCCAGAAGCACACTGACACACCAATTCCTGAGCCATAAACATGCCTCTCCTAACATGGAGTACAGCCCCGAGAAGACTTCTGGCTGCCTGTTCATTCCTTACCTTTAGGAACACAGAGGTGGATAAAGCTGCATTTCACGCTCTCCCATCTTCTCCTTGGTTCTACGTAAACACACGTCTGGGGCAAGCGACAGGATCAAGACGCGCATCTTAACACGCTGCTCAGACTTCACAGATTACCTTGTCCTGGCAAATGCTTGCCAGAGAAAGCTCTGCTGTGGACCAAACAAGACCTTTCACCCCCTAGCACAGGCTTCCAAAATGTTCAAAATCAGAACACCAATCAATGAAAGACAACTTCGGGTGAAAGTCTATGCAACAGTGTGGTGGAGGGGAGAGAACGATCCACATAAATGTTTGGTCAACGAGGAGAGCCAGTACGGTGTCGTGGTTCAGAGCAGCAGGCTTGGATCTGGAAAACTGAGTCTGATTTTCCACTCTTCCACGTGAAGCCTGCTGGGTGACCTTGGGCCAGTCATGGTTCTCTCCGGACTCTCTCAGCCCATGCGGGGGCAGGCGATGGCAAACCACCTCCGAACGTCTTGCCTTGGAAACCCTACAGGTTCACCATCACTCACCTGTTCCTTGACAGCAGACACACAAAGAAGAAGAGTTGGTTTTTATATGCCAACTTTCTCTACCACATAAGGACTCAAACCGGCTTACAATCACTTTCCCTTCCCCTCCCCACAACAGGCACCCTGTGAGGTAGGTGGGGTTGAGAGAGCTCTAAGAGACCAGCCCAAGGTCACCCAGCTGGCTTTGTGTGTAGGGGTGGGGAAACAAATCCAGTTCACCAGATTAGTCTCCGCCACTCATGTGTAGGGGTGGGGAATCAAACCTGGTTCTCCAGATCAGACTCCACCGCTCCAAACCACCACTCTTAACCACTGCACCACGCTGTATGGCACAAACAGGAGATGTTCCTCTCCATTTCAACAACTGCTGCCAGAAAAGGAGAGATTACAACAGCACTCCCTTCTGTCAAGTCATGAACACATGAAGCTGCCTAATACTGAATCAGACCCTTGGTCCACCCAAGTCAGTATTGTCTGCTCAGACCAGCAATGGCTCTCCAGGGTCTCAGGCAGAGGTCTTTCCCTTCACCTACTTGCCTAGCCCCTTTAACTGGAGATACCGGGGATTGAACCTGGGACCTTCTGCATGCTGAGCAGAGGCTCTACCACTGAGCCACAGCCCCTCCCCAGCAAAGTCCACTGGAGAATAACAGACAGCCCTCTCCCCAGCAGGAGAATAAGGCAGAGTCAGACTGCAGTCAAGGCATAAAAAAAAGCAAAGATACTCTAATCTGCCAGGCAGAATCAAGCAACTGCCTTGGACAGCCAGAGCCCTTCACCCAGGGAAGGGGCTCACTGCGACAGAAAAGCACATCGCCCTGCACAAGCAAAGCAGGTACATTACCGCAGAACATGTTCCTCACCTCTTCAAGACCTGTTCCAAAAGGCAAAAGCGTCCAAAAAATAATAATCCCAGTATAAAGTATTTATTTAATACTCAACAATTAACACAAATCCATCCTTTTTGCTTTTTTTACAGTAAATAAAAATGCATTATTCCCCTCATGCATGATCACTGCTATTAATCTAAGCCTTTTATCTTAAACGTGAAAAAATAGTGTGTGTGTGTCCCCCCCCACTTCCATTTTCCATCATACCTCTAACATCTGGTGTCGTGTCCACCAAATGAGACAAGATGTCGGTTGATATGAAGCCGAGCGTGTGATTTGCAGTTTCTCGTAAGTTTGTTCTTTTTCGTCTTTACATAAAAGTGTTAAAACGGATCAATAAATCATCTAATAAAAAATAAATATCAAATGAGACACCACCCAGAGTTCCGCATCCTCTTTCGTTCGAGGTGCGCCCACTTCCACATCTTTGCATGCTGGGTTTCCGGCTGAGACGTAGTGTTTTGGCTGGGCGCCGCGGGCGAGACCGGCACACTATCGAAGACACTCAAACCCCCTGCCCTGGGAACGAGAGGCGCTGTCGCCTCCAGACACCCAAACGGGAACGCCGCTACACAAAAAGACATTCTGCTCCAACCCCTGGGTGGTAGCAGAGATTTCTTTACTGTACAGAAAGAGACCCTGAGGCCCTAGAATAAGTTGCCAGCTCAGGGACTAGCTACAATCTTTCGGTGTCTCGCGACGCATCTTTCCACAATACACATGAATTTGTTCTTTGGAGGTTCCCTGTTCCCAAGAAGCTCACCTCGAAAGGCTTTCCGGCCACCTCTCCCCCAGGTCTAATCCTGCCTTTCCAGATGTTCCTTTGTGCCTTAATTTGGGAAGTGAAACACAGACTTCGACAGACATGTGTGCGTGTGTGTGTATAGCCCCAAATTCCACGTTCCGTTTTTATTTAGTGCGATGGTGACAGAGGGAATACCGAATACTGCTTACGGGAGGCGGCTACATGTCACTCAGTCACCAGCGGCCGTTATCAGAGGTCCGCTAACAATCACGCCAAATCGGGTCTCTCAGCTACCCTGCTGTCGTTTTTACATAAATAATATAGACCAAAACATTATGAACATCTGAGCAACCTTCTTTAAAATTAAAAAAACGAAAAAAAAAAAAAAACCCCGAACAGAGGAGCCTGTGGACCTGTTCAGAAACGATCTTGGGATCTGTCCTCAAAGTGTCTTTTTCCGAGAGAGCGGACGCGCCATCGAGATTCCCGGCAGCTCTGGAAGACATCAATCGAGCTCGATGGGGCTGCTGTCCTCCTGCCCGTCTTCCGTGTCCTCCTCCTCTCCGGCTACCATCAGGCTGTTTAAAAGATTGCCTGGGGTGGGAAGTCCAGGACAAGGTCAGCGAGTCAATCCGTTAATTGCGCCGGGGGTTCTCCACCATTTCTCCGTTATTTATTTATTACAAGCTGTCCGGAGTAGCCGTGTTAGTCTGTCACTAGCAGTAGAAAAGAGCAAGAGTCCAGTAGCACCTTAAAGACTTCGAAGTGAGGTGTGACAAAAGCTTCTGCCCTGCCAGAAATTTTGTTAGTCTTTAAGGTGCTACTGGATTCTTGCTCTTTTCTAATGTCAGTAGGGACGTATGCACACAAACCCACAGATTCGCCCCCCCCAGCAAGACGTGCACTCATTTACACGCACATAGACAGAGGTCAGATCTAAAGATCTCAAACCAGGGGTCTCCACCCTTTGGGAGCTTGTGGGCACTTCTGGAATACTGAAACAGGGTGGTGGGGACAATCACAACATGGCTGCAACCAGAGGTGGAGCCAATAGCAAAATGACCGCCGCAGGAGGCAGAGCCACACACACGCGGCAGAAACCCAAGTGCTGGGGAGAGGAGGGGTAATTACACACAACAGCAACAACAACAAAACCCTGGGAAAGAACAGTCAGAGAGAATAACACCACTACTGAAGCAACTTTGGTTTCATCTGCCCAGCCCACAGTGGCCAATCAGAAGTCCTGCTGGGCAACAGCCCCATCCGGTGCCACCCACTTTCACAACACACCAGGCAGCCACCGCGGTTCCCCACAGGCCCCACGCTGTCTACAACCATCGCCGGCTGCTGCGTGCTGAGGGAATGCCCGCGAGTCCACTGCAGCCCCTTCCCACCAAGACCAGAACGGTCACAGACTTCCTGTGAAAACTCACCTAGCAATCCTCCGTAGGATGACGTTTGTTTGGGGGGTACGCCGAAGAAGAGCTGTCCTATTCTGTCTAGGTACTAAAGGGACAGGGGGGGGGGGGAAAGAAGGGCTGATATGACTGGCAATTCCACCACAAGGGTGTGGGGGGGAAGCAATCGAATTGATTCCTGGCAACAGATTTAAAGGTCGAGCTATACAGTGAAACACAACCTCCCTCCTCCAACTGATCTTTTTGGAAATGCAAAAAACATAAAAAGGATGGTACTGCAGAGGAGTGAACAAATAAGGAGGCTTTAGAGTACCTCCTGAACTGATTCCCTATTACATTAGGGTGTTTAAAGATGAAGGCCTGGGGTTACTTTATGGCTGTTATGACAGCCATTTCTTCCTACGGAAAGAAGGCAGCCTTCCCCCACCCCTGGATCCAAAGGCCACGTTGCTGGAAATCATTCCGTTCCCCCTCGGTACCCGCCACATTTTGTCATGGCAGGTTTCAGGAGAACGCCGGGATATATGCACCGCTTTCTCGTTTTCAGAAAAGCCCACACTCACAGCTTGTCCTATCACTCGGAGGGGGGGGTCGGTTCAGATGTCCCCCTCAGACATGAACTCACAAGACAGCCTTCGACAAACCGTTAAGTCTTTTGACTGTACTTTCCCCTCTCCCCAGCTGCAAGAAGGAGACTATGCCAAGCAGACAATCTAGCAGCAAGATTCAAGTCCAGTAACACATTACAGACCAACAAAATTTTCAGGGTGGGAGCTTGGCCTCTTGAAAGCTCACCCCCCTCCCCAAAAATTCCTTGTGGGTTTCTAAGGTGCTACTGGGCTCCGATCTGGCTGTTCTACTGCAGAACAACATGGCTATCCTCTGAAACAACTGTCACGAACAATCTAAGTCAGGGGTATCAAACGTCAGGCCCATGGTTTGGATCCAAACCCTTGAGAGCTCTTATGCGGCCCGCAAGCCAGCCGCGCCCTCCCCCCTTGATCTGGGCTGGCAAGGCCTGGCCGAGTGACATTTCTGTCATATCCGGCCCTCGTAACAATTGAGTTTGACCACCCCCTGATTTAAACTGTGCTATATACATGTCAAGTATCCCCTCCTTTTTACATCAGAAAACATCCCGGACACTCCCTCACACACCCACACATGTGCTATTCACATGACATTTCCTTTGAAGAGAAGAAGAGTTGGTTTTTATATGTCAACTTTCTCTACCACTTAAGGAAGAATCAAACCGGCTCATAATCACCTTCCCTTCCCCTCTCTACAACAGAAACCCTGTGAGGTAGGTGGGACTGAGAGAGCTCTAGGAGAGCTGTGACTAGCCCAAGGTCACCCAGCTGGCTTCATGAGTAGGAGTGGGGAAACCAACCCGGTTCACCAGATTAGCCTTCGCCGCTCATGTGGAGGAGTGGGGGATCCAACCTGGTTCTCCAGATTAGAGTCCTCCGCTCCAAACCACCGCTCTTAACCACTACACCATGCTGGCTCTATGAAAGGAAGAATTTCTACACTCTGCTTTTAAGGCAATTCTACGGAAACGGGCCCATGGCACGGACTGAAAGCGACTTACTTCATTATACATGGGATCCCTCTTCAGCGAAGGCTGATACTGTTCACACAATACTGTAAACACCGTTAGCTTTCCTCTAAAATAGAAGAGAGACACCCCCCTGCCCATGTCAAACCAGGTGAGACGGCAAAAGGTACTTAAGTGATTTTGTGACGAAAAGGGGTCTTACCCGTCCACTGCCAGCAGCAGAAACCAAATGAAGTTCAGCAGGGGCTGGACAAAAGGGGGCCCCCTTTCTATGGAAGGGTGCTTCTGGGTGTAGGTCGTGAAAACCACTAGCGCGCTGGTTTTGTTTTTCAAGCAGAGAAATCTGAAAAGAGGAGACAGACAGTTTCACGCTGGCGTGCTCCTGTCCGAGGTCGGCCCCTGGACAAATGCTGTTCTACGTGCTTCGCTCCAGGGTCTGGATATTTACAAAGCTGGAGGATCTACTGGGGGAAGGGTCACCACCCCTGTTCCCATCTCCAAGGCGAGAGGACTTTCCCGGGACCATTTGGTGCAGCAGGGCTAAGAGGGTGAGCCGGGTTCGAATGTTGCTTCAATCATGCTCCAAAGTGGTGGCCTCAGGCAAAACACACCAGCACACAAAGCTGCCTTAAACAAGAGCCAGAATGGGCTCACCCGGGTCAGAACTGCCTACTCATCTGACCCTTGGAACAGGAGATGCATCCTGGGATTATTATTACATTATACTTTGTTACAGTCAAAGACCAGCATAAAAAAATAACATCTCAGAAGCAAATATAATAAATAAAATCAAAACATCACATATTATATGTAATTGCTACATTAAATTATCGTTTTACAATCTAATGTTTATCTAAAATCAAAATTAGTATTCATCCTTTGTCTGTTGCTTTCACCATAGCACGTCTTATCGTTGCTATGAAACAGAATTTTGAAGCAAGTTTGGTGACTTTCGGGTCTTTATCTGAGAGGAGATATTTAACACAGAATTCCTCTGTGCTTTCTTAGCAGTGGCCGGATCAGCTCTCTTCAGATATCACAATAAGACAAGCAGTATAAGAGAACGTGACCAATTGTTTCGATCTCATCTGTGCTATGTGGGCATAGTCTCTGATCAACTGGTTATGTCCAGAGGAGGGCAACGAAGATGGTAAGGGGTCTGGAGACCAAGTCCTGTGAGGAAAGGCTGAAGGAGCTGGGTATGTTTAGCCTGGAGAGGAGAAGACTGAGAGGTGATATGATAACCATCTTCAAGTACTTGAAGGGCTGTCACATAGAGGAGGGTGCCGAGCAGTTTTCTGTTGCCCCAGAAGGTCAGACCAGAACCAACGGGTTGAAATTAAATCAAGTGTTTCCATCTAGACATTAGGAAGAACTTTCTAACAGTTAGAGAGGGTTCCTCTGAGGAACAGGTTTCCTCGGGAGGTGGTGAGCTCTCCTTCCCTGGAGGTTTTTAAGCAGAGGTTAGATGGGCATCTGTCAGCAATACTGATTCTATGACCGTAGGCAGATCATGAGAGGGAGGGCATCTTGGCCATCTTCTGGGCATGGAATAGGGGTCACTGGGGGTGTGTCGGGGGGAGGTACTTGTGAATTTCCTGCATTGTGCAGGGGGTTGGACTAGATGACCCTGGTGGTCCCTTCCAACTCTATGATTCTATGAGCTTATATCTGCCATCTAATAAGGCTGAAGGGAGAGCATTAAAGCTGGGCTCTAGAAAATGCCCAGCGATATTTGGGATAATCTAATAAACTTAAGTTAAGTTGCTGGGTAAGATCTCTGAGGATCTCATAACATCCTGGGATCTTCTGCACGCTATGCAGATACTCTCTCGCTCGGCTGTGGCTCCCTCTGAAAACAGAAAGCGGCCTGTACTAAGTCAGACCACCGGTTCTATCAAGGTTGGCTCTGCCTGCTCTGATGGGCAGGGTCTCGCCAGGGTCTCAGGTGGAGGTCTTTGACATCACTTCCTACCTTGTCCTTCAACTAGCGAGACCCAGGATTGAACATCGGACCGTCCCACACCATAGCACTATTCTCCCCCTTCTTGTACCTGTGCTCCAGGTAATGATACTGGCCTATCTTCACGAGTCGCTGCAGGGATGATCAAAACCACGAATGTGGGAGGCCTTTAAAGCTTACAAATGAATGCCAGCATTAAGGGCAGGGATTTGGATCTTGCTCAACGTTTAGCTATTGAGCTAGACTAATCCAGCCTGCCTAAGCCTGGTTAAAAACACACAAAAATCAGCTCGGCAAGACTAATCTGCAGAATGCGCAGTGTGTTTTCAGACAAACTGAAGCCTGCGTCACTTTCCGCTTCTCCTTCCAAAGTGATCTGGGGAAAAACCCAAAAATGAACACTTAAAAGTCAAGGGCGGGACACTTACTGTAAGACCGCCTGAGCGACAAACATGTCCGCCTCGCTGCGGTACCCGCGGGAAGAGGAATATTCCACCAGCATGTTCGCGCATCCTTCTCCGTCCGTGGAGTGCAAGAAGTGATACCGGGATTCGCAGTAGTTTTGCTCTGGAAGTAAATGGAAACGGAACAACGCTCACAACAAAGGCAAGGAGCCAGCGTGGTGTAGTGGTTAAGAGTGGTGGTTTGGAGCGGCAGATTCTGATCTGGAGAACCGAGTTTGATTCTCCACTCCTCCATATGAATGGCAGAGGCTAATTTGGTGAACGGGATTTGTTTCCCCACTCCTCCACACGAAGCCAGCTGGGGGACCTTGGGCTAGTCACAGATCTCTTAGAACTCTCTCAGCCCCACCCAACCTCACAAGGTGTCTGTTGTGGGGAGGGGAAGGGAAGGTGATTGTCAGCTGGTTTGATTCTGCCTTAAGTGGTAGAGAAGGTTGGCATATAAAAACCAACTCTTCTTCTATGCTGGTTTGAGGCATGTGCCATCCCCCAACAGTACAGTGGTCACAGGAGTTGCTTTCAAGCTTACGATGGCTAGGTGTGAGTGGTTTCACTTTGCGAAAACACCACACACCCTTTGCATCAACCAGGAAAACACACGTATTCATAGGGAACCTGGGAATTCCTAGAAATTTCATCGTTCTCTTTTTTAACAAAAAGTTTCTAGCCTTTATGGCGGTACAGGAAACTTGAAAACCTTTGGGTATGGTGGGTTAGACAAGGCGCAGAACCTGAAGGGTCAGAAATACCCTCTCCCCCTACTCACTCCTCATTCACCACACCACAGCTGGTTAGAAATGCCTACTTCCACACTTGATGAGAGGGAGAGCCAGGAGTATCACAGCAGTTTCCGAGAAGAAGAAGAGTTGGTTTTGATATCCTGCTTTTCTCTACTTTCAGGAGTCTCACAGCGGCTTACAATCACAGTCCCTTCCTCTGCCCGCAACAGGCACCTTGTGAGGTAGGTGGGGCTGAGAGAGTTTGGAGAGAACTGTGACCGGCCCAAGATCACCCAGCAGGCTTCAGGTGGAGGAGTGGGGGATTGAACCCGGTTCTCCAGATTCCAGTCCACCACTCTTCACCACTACACCACGCTGGTCTGCTGTAGAACAACTAGATTTGAATCCAGTAGCGCCTTAGAGACCAACAAGATTTCCCGGGTATAAGCTTTTGAGAGTCAAAGCTCCCTTGGAGCTTATACCGGGAAAATCTTCTTGTCTCTAAGACGTTACAGGACTGGGATCTCGTTGTATGACCACAGGATCTGGAAAACTTGAGGAAAAGATCTGAGCTTCTTCAGGAGACACTTTAAACATGGGGGAAGGCACACAAATGCTACAACTACCCTGAATGCATTCTTAACTTCCAAAGGCGCATGGCATCTTGTGGCGGAGTGCAGTGGAAGACAAAACACTGCTCTGAACGACGCCAGGCCACGTTTGCTGGACAGGGTTAAACAGGGGTCAGTTTCCTAAAATAAAAGGCCGCTGGGACATCCTGCCAGATTACTAATCTGGTGCGTTCGTTCTGGATTTAAGATCAAGGAGATGCTGAACCTGCAAGCTAATCCAAGATGCCAAGCACAGGTTGAGAGGCGTGGCGTCTCAACGCCAAAACCCTTTTTTACTCCCTTCTCTGACACGTTTTCCTAAGACTGAGCAACGCCACAATTAGTTTACAAGATGCAAGGCGGGGGTCAAGGACATATTTTACTCACACCCAAGGAACTGCATATGCTTGGTGGGATTACTTCAGTTTTTCGGGTGGCAATGGGATTCACCCCACTTCTAATTTTGTCAGACAAACAGCCACGAAAGTTGTGCCTCATGTCCACAAGAGGTTTCTCACCCCACGTGGGGGGCTACTGTTTGGCCCTAGGTCACCTTATTTCAAGCAGCTGAAGAACAAGCTACGGGTGCTTTTATGTGTACTGGATAATGTGCTTTAGTGATCGTTTGCAAGTGGGTTTTGCCCTTTCCCACAGTCAAATCCAGTGGCAAAGTGCTCTGAAAATGACTTGAAAGTGCATTATGAGGTATGAATGACAGTAAACATTCACATGAAACACTAAACATTCACATGAAACATAAACATTCACGTTTTCCTCGACCTACCTTTCCACAACGTGATGGCGAGTAGCTGATGTAATTTTGGATGCCCCAGTTTCCCTGACCCTCCGCTGGACCACTTCAGGGCCCTGGACACGAAAGCGACCCTTTCGGGTGAGTTGGGGTCCATCAGGCTGAACACTTTAGCCAGGTTTTCTGGGAAAGAAATCAGAACGCGAGAAAACTTTAACGCGGCGTTTCTATGGCAGCGGCCTTCCGGAAGCAAGACAAGCAGTTAGCTGAGCGCTGGAGGAGGAGTCAAAAATCCCCAAACACCAACTTGGATGACGAGCTTCTCTGGAGATAAAAGTCCTCAAGGACCACCTAACTGCTGTAACACGGGCAGCCAAAACCTTTTGAAGAAACGTCAGCATGCTGGGGGAGAAATCATTCCTCTGGGATGGTGGAAAGTGCCGTCAAGTCGCAGCTGACTTTTGGCGACCCCGTAGGGTTTTCAAGGCCAGGGACAAAAAGTGGTGGTTTGCCACTGCCTGACCCTGAGTAGCAACCCTGGGCTTCCTTGGTGGTCTCCCCACCCAAGTTCTAACCAGGGCCAACCCTGCTTAGCTTCAGAGATCTGACAAAATCGGACTAGCCTGGCCCATCCAGATTAGGGCTTAAGGAAAGGCCTTCTGAAGTCATCTTCCCTCAAGAGATGCCACCAGCCACCAAGACGCTGGGTAAGATGCCTGGCTGGTAGGTTCAGGAACAGAGCCAGCGTCGTGTAGTGGTTAACAGCAGTGGTTTGGAGCGGTGGAATCTAACCGGGTTTGATTCCCCACTCCTCCATATGAGCGGCGGAGGCTAATCTGGTGAACCGGGTTGGTTTCCCCACTCCTACACATGAAGCCAGATGGGTGACCTTGAGCTAGTCACAGCTCTGTTAGAGCTCTCTCAGCCCCCCCTACCTCATAGGGTGTCTGTTGTGGGGAGGGGAAGGGAAGGTAACTGTAAGCCTGTTTGGTTCTTCCTTAAGCGGTAGAGGAAGTCAGCATATAAAAAACAACTCTCCTTCTCTTCCCTGACCTTCCGCACTCAATGCAGTACAACCTCTCCATGAGATTTCCAGATAAGCAGTTAGAGAAGAGCTTCGTCAACCGCATGCTTGCTGAATCTGACAAGCGCAAGGATCAACCCACGATTGGTGAGCGCACAGCCCAGCTGTCAGTCAGAACGGCACGAGAGGTCAATTACTGTGCAGACATTACAGGGTGGGCGTGGGTCGGGGAGGAAGCAGGTGCCAAAAACCTTGCCCCGCCTACAAAAACCGCCAAGCGTGCTCAGAACCATGGCCTGGAGACCAGTGATGACAGCAGCAGCACAGGCCAGCCACAACAGGTGGTTTCTAGCACGCCTCTGGTGTACTAGAAAGCAGACGGTCCTCAGGGTCTCCCAGCTCATGCTGGCAGGACGCTACAATAAGAAAAGCAATGTACATACAATGTTTCTTATGGTCAAAAAAAAAAAAAAGAGAGAGAGAAATTTCTCACCTAACAGCTCATCGGTCACTTTCGCATCTGATTTCTCCAGCGACTCTAAGACTAGCATGGACAGATCAGCGGCACTGTTTTGCTAGGAAATAGAAAGGGGGGGGGGAGAAGGAAATTGGGAATGTGACTAAGCATCTGATCCAAGCCTGCCTACATATGCTGGTATTTTTATAAAACTTCCCAAGGCAATCTTATAGCACAATCCTAAGGGGTGGGGAGGCAAAAGGGCTTCAGGAGCCAACTGAGCCTTCCGCCAGCATCTCTCGGAGATACAACGGTGTAAGGGCCAGTTACACTGGGGCAGGACCCTGGCGCCACTCCGCCACTCCTGGGTGCCAGCACAGCTCTGCAGTGGCTGCATGCTGGTGCAACTCAGGCGAGCGGCTCTGCATCGGCGTCACTGCGGGCAGATCTTGGGCCTGGCTGGTGTTAGTCCGCTCCCTAATGCGTTTTGGCCTGGACAGAGGTGCAAAGTCGCACCAACAAAAAACGCGGCACAGCCCACAGACATCCGTTGATCAGAAAAACCAGGTTCCCCCCACCCCAGTTTCAGCCACGCCCACAAGGCCCCAAGCAGCTCTGGATGCCATTTTAAGTGGAGAAGGGGAAGGCGCGTGCCGTGCGTCCTGCCCTCCTTCCATGCCCTGAAAGATCTTGCACGATTTTAAGGGCGGGGGCAGTGATCTGAGCAGCTCTGAGTTATGGCACTCTGGGCTGCAGAGGAGAGTCTCAAAGGGCTGGAAAGGAAGGAGAAAAGGCACATCGCACTGGCCACCGCTGCACGCCCCCAGTGAGCGCACCAGTTCACAGATCGCTTGGCTGCCTTGATGTCTCCACAAAGATGTCAATCTTGATTCAGCCAGTGTAGCTGCTGGTTGTGCACGTCCCTCCCCCCAAATCTTTCAGCACCATTTCCTGAGGCGTCTCTTCCCTTTTGGCAAAAGGCCTTACCTGATTGTGACTGAAGAACAGCAGTGCCCCGGAATACATTAGTTCTCTGGCTTCCACGTGTTTGCCTTGGGACATGTACCTGCAAAGGGAGACACAAACGGAGAGGTTCTCAGAATATGGTGCCAAGAGACACGCTCACAAATGCCTGGAGCTAAAAGTTATCGTCGCCCCTGGAGAGCAAGATGCTATCAATTGCGCCAGCGCACAAGCAAATGTCTAGGAATGGAGAAGCACATGCCGGGTCTAGGTGGTTTGTACCTAAGGAATGACCCTGCTAGTTGAGCGGATTCACTCGCCACCCTCTCGATGAGATGTTGGCTTTTTGAGCCTTCCTCTGCCTGAAAGGAAACAATGGGGAGGGGCTGTGGCTCAGTGGTAGAGCCTCTGCTTGGCATGCAGAAGGTCCCAGGTTCAATCCCCGGCATCTCCAGTTAAAGGGACTAGGCAAGTAGGTGATGTGAAACACCTCTGCCTGAGACCCCGGAGAGACGCTGCCTGTCTGAGTAGACAATACTGACCACCGATGGACCAAAGGTCTGATTCAGAAGGCAGCTTCATGTGACCATGTAACAGGCAACCAATATCTCAGCGTCATCTGATGCCACTGCCAACCCACTCTCTCCCAAGGGTCTGATTCAGTAAAAGGCAGCTTCATGTGTTCATGGCTTTATTTATGCTCAGGGAGGGGCCATGGTTCAGTGGTAGAGCCTTTGCTTGACATGCAGAAGGGGACCCAGGTTCAATCCCCAGCATCTCCAGTTAAAAGGACTAGGCAAGTAGGTGATATGAAAGACCCCTGCCTGAGACCCTGGAGAGCTGCTGCCAGTCTGAGTAGACAATACTGCCTTTGATGGACCAAAGGTCTGATTCAGAAGGCAGCTTCATGTGACCATGTAACGGGCAACCAATATCTCGGCGTCATCTGATGCCACTGCCAACCCACTCTCCTAGTCAGCTGCTACCCACCAGCCTAGAAAGAGCTGGGGAGATGCCAGAAAAAACTGCCGGCGCATCAAGAATTGCTGCCCGCAGGCAACAGCGGCATACACGGAGGCTCCCTTTCCAGTCAGCCGGCCCCCAGCAGACTCTAGGACCAGCCCCAGCCCCTGGAGTCCACAATGCCCTTTGGATCTTCTGCCACGGCCACCGTTGCCGGAAAGGGGACCTGCTCTCTTTCTCTAGAGGTCAAAACTTGCATGCTGTGTGTGATAGGTAGGATCCGAAAACTATAAATGGGTTTTAAAAGGTAATGTCTGAAATTTATTCTCACGAGCTATTTGGACTGATTCTTATTATTGTTTGTAATGCTGGTCAATGACTGTAATAAAGATGATTTATTGATGCTGTGTGTGTATATATGTTGCGTGTGCGTAAAGTGCTGTCAGGCCGCAGCTGACTTATGGGTTTTCAAGGCAAGAGACGTTCAGAGGTGGTTTGCCATCGCCTGCCTGCCTCCGCCTCACGGTTCTGGTATTCCTTGGACGTCTCCCATCCAAGTATGTGCCAGGGTCGAGGCTGGGAGTGTCCAAGGTCACCCAGCAACTTTCCACAGAGCAGGGATTCAAGCCTGGGTTTCCCCGGAGCCTGCTCCGACACCTTCACCACTACACCACGCCGGCTCCCTTGCATATGTGTGCTCCCCCCCGTTAACCGGATGAATCCTAACCAGCACTGTGGCTCAGTGGTAGAGCCTTTGCTTTGCATGCAGAAGGGGACCCAGGTTCAATCCCCGGCATCTCCAGTTAAAGGGACCAGATAAGTAGGTGATATGAAAGGCCCCTGCCTGAGACCCTGGAGAGATGCTGCCGGTCTGAGTAGACGATACTGACTTTGAGGGACCAAAGGTCTGATTCAGTAGAAGGCAGCTTCATGTGTGCTTGGGGAATTTGCAGCTGCCTCCCCAGAGACCTGGTTGAGGGCCTTCCCCTTCCCCCGGCAAGTCCTCCTTCCCTCACACTTGCAAAACGACTACATCCCATAATACGTTCCTGCTTCCCTCCCTGGATCGTCCAGCCACCTAATCGATGCCAGACACCACGCCTGTAGGGCGTTTACAGCGACGGAGGAGGGGGGGCGATTCCAGCCGCTGCTTCTCCCGCGCCCAAATCCCAAAGCAGGGCACGGGATGAGGCATATGGTGAAGTGGCCGTCAACCGGGGACGGGCAGTAAAGGCTTGGTCAGATGGCAGCTCCCTTTGCCGCTCGTGTGCCAAGCCAGAGCTGCCGGGAGCCAGCGCAGGGCCCGTTCCACCCATTGCTGAAGCCCAATCCCATCACGTGTATTGTCTGAATCCGGCTGGTCCTGCGCTCACAACCACCTCGTTCACGGAACAGGTAGGGAGACGCTAGGATGACGTCGAGCAGCCGGATAGTAGAAGACAGATGCTCACAATAGCCTCAGATGCGGAACCCCCCCTACCCCCGCCACCATTTCTTCCTAAATGAGAATTCCAGTTCCCCCCACCCCTCTCTTAGTATCTCAAGCTACATCAAAATCCATCCTAGGAAGGATTTCACTGCACCTTGTTTCAGAGCCTTTCGGGAGAACACAAAGACCCGTTTCTGAATGAGAACACGGTGACATTGGCTTCTTTAAAAAGAGCAGCTTTCTAGCTCTCGTGGCTGTGAGAACAGGCCCGAAAATGTGTGGGCAACCTTGAGCGCCCTCTCAGAAGCCAAAGAAAGGAGACCTTGGCTATACCCTCTATTTAGAAGCGGAATTATCTCAACGGGGGCGTACACGTTTCAGATTTAATCCAAGAGACTAAATGCCATTTTTTCTCAGCACAGAGTTTTGTTTAGCACACAATGCCAGAGCTCCAACTACAGCTTAATTATACCCTTGAAAGTCCTGATAATGAATGTTTCCTTGCCGCTCTGGAATACTGGCACAGGCCAGCACATCTCACTCCTAGCGCCACTCCAGCTAATAACAAAAGAACGCAGGTGTTATTTGTTTTCTCCATTGACTCTGCGTAAACTACCTCGCCTTAACACCGGCGCTGACCCACAGAAGAATGAGCTCGGGGCCAGGACACTGCTACGAAACTAGAGAGGGTCAGGAACTTTGTGTCTCCACGTTGAGTGCAACCGGGGTGGGGTTTTTGCTGTGCTGCGTTTCACGACCACGGTTTCAAAAGGGAACCGCCGCTGCAAACGCACCCTGCTTACAAAACTTCCCATCCTGCCATTCTGTCATCGGCTCAGACACGAGATTGCGCCAGTGGTCAACGGCCGACGTGCCGTCCTTTGGGGGGAGTTCAATGACTTCAACAGACTTGGAAGGGTGTAACTGGAGACGGCCGCACCATCAGACACTCAAGTTCTTGAGAAATCTGTATTTTGGCACACCCAACAAATTCAGATCACCATCCTAAACACAGTCACACCCCTCTAAGTCTGTTAAAGGCCAGATTCTGCTAAGGCCAGCCCTGCTGATCTCTTGCAGCTCTGAACAAGCAACAATCCTCATCAGATATGTAACTGCAGTTAATTCAGTTCCTTTTTAACACTGGAAATTGCCAGTCGCAGGGCTTTTGCTCCGGTCAGCAGCACAGAACACTCTTCGTGCTCCAGTAGACTCGTGCTGTGAAAGCCGGACGAATGAGGACATTTTGTCTTCGGGAATAATGTGCCGAAGCCTCAATTCGTGCGTCAAGCTATCAGTCTGTAGAGGGGCAAGAGAAAGGTCTCGATCCCACCGATGCGAAAAGCGCCCCCAGAGCAGCTGAAGAGGGCACGCTCCTCTCAGGCGTGGCGGCGGAGTCTCCTCCTCTCCAGACCTGGAATTCAAAACCTCCTCATCCCAAGTGCTCCTGTTTATCAGGTTTGCAAAGGATTGTGTTTTCCGAGGGGAAGGGAACCAGAGAGAAGCCGTGGTGCCCCCCCCCCACAACCAGGGAAAAGGCAGGAAGCTGGTGAGACAAACTGCCAACTCGGTGAGCGTGATTCAGCCAGACGGATGCCTCTGCCTCCCACTTGGACCAGACCCGAACACACCTACCCCAAAGCTCAGTTAGGCTTACTCTCGAACCCTTCCTTCTCCCGCTCGCTGAACTTAACTAATTAAATGCTGATTTGGTAATGGCGTGGCTGGCTGGCAGAGCGCACCCTTGGGACGCTGAAAATTCACAGGTTCAGTCCCTGACGTCACTAATGAAAGGCGGCAGGTGCAGGAAAAGACCTTTTGCGGCCCGAGACCTGGAAGAAGTTGGTTTTTATACCCCGATTGTTGTGGGGAGAGGAAGAGAAGGCGATTGTAAGCCGGTTTGATTCTCAGTAAAGGCACGTAAAGGAGGAGCGGGGAAGCCAACCTGGTTCACCAGAGCAGAGTCCGGCGCTCATGTGGAGGAGTGAGGAATCAAACCCCTTTCTCCAGATTAGAGTCTGCCGCTCTTAACCACTACACCACGCTGGCTCTCAGCGGCTGTCACCTGGTGAAGACAATCCTTGGAACTAGATGGACCCATCACGATCTGACTCATTATCAAGCGGCTTTGTATGTCTGAGGATTTCTCACCTATTAACCTTCTGGTTACTCAGAGCATGGGATATCCTTCCCCCTTCTCTGTACAGAGGAAACTCGCTATTCCAGCCTACGTGACTAAATACAGTTCTGGCAGCCGTTGTTATCCCTTATTAACCTCCAATAAAAGGGCATAAACCCTACTTAAGAGGCTTCCTCCGCCATTATGTCTAATCACCACGAAGAACCAACTCTTGAACTCTACACTAACCCTGTGCAAAGCATGAACACGGGCAGATAGCTGGGGTTTTCGGGGCGGGTGCTGAAACTCTACTCCCAAACAGACCCACCGATAGTCCAAGCGTGAGCAGTCCTGGAAAGCCTTCTTGCTTGGGCTGATTTTTTAAAAACCAGTGCCTTATTTTAACTCTGTTTCTTACACCTTGTTGGTTTCATTTTGGCGCGTTTGAATTGACTGCCACCTGCCCCAAGTTCTGAGGGGTGCGGAAATCCATGCTGGTTTCAGAGAACTCAGGCGGCTGACAAAAACTACGAATCCAGAGACGACTCCATTCCAAGCCTACTCAGAAGTAAGCACACCACAGATTTCCAGGCAGCCTGCTTCCAAGCGTGCCTATCTATACCACGGCTCTAGACAAACTGGACTTGAACTTCAGCAGGGTGCAGGCCAGGCAAAGTTATTGCTCATGTTTCTTAAGCTTTTAAAACCACCAAGCGTCTCCAACCTCGTATGTTTATTAGGATATCTCCCTGCTCAGGTTTCTAGTTTTGCGGGATCAAGCCAAACGTTCGTCAACACTATGTCAGGCACACACCTTCGGAAGACCACAGCAACAAGAAGAAGAAGAGCTGGTTTTTATATGCCGACTTTCTCTACCACTTAAGGGAGAATTAAACCAGCTTACAATCGCCTTTCCCTCCCCCTCCCCACAACAGACACCCTGGGAGGTAGGTGGGGCTGAGAGAGCTCTAAGAGAACTGTGAAAAGCCCAAGGTCACCCAGCTGGCTTCGTGTGGAGGAGTGGGGAATCAAACCCGGTTCTCCAGATTCCCACCGCTCCAAACCGCTACACCACGCTGGCTCTCTGGATCACCAGGATTGCTACCAGCAACTAGCCTCATTGGTCTAGTGAGGGTGTGCGTGTAGAAGTCTATTGCTACGAGGGCTGGATAGGACATTAATGTCACTCGGTCGGGCCGTGCCGTGCCTCGCCAGCCCAGATCGAGAGCGGGGGTGGGTGGGTGGGTGAGTGGGCGCCCCGCAGGCTGGAGAAGAGCTGTCAAGGGGCTGGATCCGGCTCGCTGGCCTTATGTTTGACACCCCTGGTCTAGGGCCTCTGGGCACAGGGGCCCCATTTAGCGGCCATGACAACTAGCCAACAGAAGAATTCATAGGGGACACCCCTTTTCCCGGAAGTACTCTAAACCAGGGGCCTTTGTTCTATTTTGTGGTGGCAAATCCTGTCTGACACACATGACCGATGACATATGACTCTAATGCCAGGGCTTGTAGCCCACAAAGGCACGTGTCGCAGTAAGTCAAGTCTAGAGGTGCAGTGGTTGTTGTTGTTGTTGTCTATGCAGCCTCGCCGGGCGGTCCCGGGCCAACCCTTCCGGGCCCGTTTCAGCCCCGCTCCCCTTTTCCCCTCTCTGTCCCTCCGGCCTACGCAGGAACCGCAGCCAGACCACCTCCCTCTTTTTCGACCAATCGCGCGCCGCGCAGGCGGGAGCGGCGGCCGGCCCAGCCAATGGCGTGGGGGCGAGGGAGGGAGAGTCCGCGTGATGGCGCGCGCGCGGGGGGGGGGCGACCGTCGGCTGCCTTTCGCTGCCGTGTCGTTAGAAACGTCTGGAAAAAGGCGGGGCCAAAGAAGGTTCCGCGCGCGGTGGGGAGTGTGTGGGGGGGGGAGAAGAAGAGGGTGGTGCGCGCGCAGCCCCCCTCCCCCTCCCCGCGTACCTGAAGAAGAGCGTCCGGTACATTTGGTGCGCCTCGTAATAATCCCCCTTCTCCACACTGGCGCGGAGCTTCCCTTCGACGCGCTGGACGCCGCCGCGGTTCCTCCCGCTGCCGCCGCTCGCGCCGCCATTGCTGCCGCTGCCGCCGCCGCCGCCGCCACCCTTCAAGCCCTCTTGCTCCGCCGCCATGACTGCGGGGCGACAGACGCACCGCCCGGCTTCCGTCGGCCCCGCCCAGCGGCCGTGAGGGGAGGGAGGCGGGACGGCGGCCGACGAGGGACATCCGCCGACGCGCTCGTCATGTGACGCCGCAAACGCTGTGCGTGCGTGCGCGCGGGGGGAAACGTCTCTATGGCAACGCTGAGCCAAGAGGGCGCGTGCTGACGTCGAATGGAGCCTGAGAGGGGGGTGGCCTTGCTGGGGTTGCCAACCTCCAGGTGGGGCCTGGAGACACCCCCCCCCCAGAATTATAATCCAGCTCCAGAAGACCATATGGCCATTTATGCATGGGAGGGTTTGCCTTGGATTTGCCGCCCTGTGGGTGCACATTTTCCCCACCCGAATTCTCAAACTCAACAAGAAGCCCCCATGCAGAGTTTTGAGAATTCAGATGGGGGAAATGTGCATCTAGAAAGCAGCAAATCCAAGGCAAAACCTCCCATGCATAAATGGCCAGAAATCGGTTAGCTGCAGGAGATTCAGGGCGCTCACACATTGCCTCTATTTTAGGGTTGCCAACCTCCAGGTAGTAGCAGATCTCCTGCTATTACAACTAATCTCCAGCTGATAGAGATCTCCCCCTCCCCAAACCCTGCCCTCCTCAGGCTCCGCCCCAAAAACCTCCCACCAGTTGTGAAGAGGGACCTGGCAACTGTATCTATCATGTCTGCCCTTAACTGCCTCCTTTCCAAATAAGTAGCCCTAAGCGTTTTAACGGCTCCCCATAGGGCAGTCGCTCCAGCCCCCTGGTCATTTTGGTTGCTCTTTTCTGCACCTTCTCAAGCTCTGCAATATCCTTTTTTTAGGTGTGGTGACCAGAACCGTACACAGTATTCCAAGTGTGGCCTCACCATACAAGGGCAGCATCCTTCACTTGACCCTCACAACAAACCACAAGCCCCTCCCTCCCCAATGAGAAAGATGACAAGCGGAGATCTGAATCCAAGTCACCCTCACCCTAGTTCAATGTGGTCACCGTTACCCCACGCATGGCTGTGAGATTGGATTCCTAACACGCCTTCCCGTTGTGCACGCGCTGTCTCAGGGTGGAAGTGGATAGATTATCTTCCCCCTCACAACAGTGCAGGTGAAACAAAGACCAGGCAAGTGCCTACCCTGGATCAGTCTCTGTGCGCATTCCCACCCCACTCACAGCCACATCTCCCCGATCTATGCAGCACCCTATTAAATATTCATACCCGTATAGGGTCTTGACCCATAGGGACACCATAGCACCCCTTCCCTGCATGTTAAACCAGGAGTTCCATCCTTTGCCGAAAATCAGCCTAGAAGATAGGGTTACCAACCTCTAGGTAGCGGCAGATCTCCTGCTATTACAACCGATCTCCAGCCAATAGAGATCAGTTCAGCTGGAAAAAATGGCCACTTTGGCAACTGGACTCTATGGCATTGAAGTCCCTCCCCTCCCCAAATCCCGCCCTCCTCAGGCTCCGCCCCAAAAACCTCCCACCATTGGTGAAGAGGGACCTGGCAACCCTACTAGAAGAAGAAAAAGAGTTGGTTTTTATATGCCGACTTTCTTTACCACTTAAGGCAGAATCAAACCGGCTTACAATCGGCCTTCCCTTCCCCTCCCCACAACAGGCACCCTGTGAGGTAGGTGAGGCTGAGAGAGCTCTAACAGAGCTGTGACTTGCCCAAGGTCACCCAGCTGGCTTCCTGTGGAGGAGCAGGGAAACAAATCCAGTTCGCCAGATTAGCCTCTGCCGCTCATGTGGAGGAGTGGGGAATCAAACCATTCTCCAGATCAGAGTCCATGGCTCCAAACCACCACACCACCCTGGCTCTCTAGGCATGGCATTCTAGCAGTTTCCTCCTAGATCAGGATCCTACCCTGTATGCACAAAGATCCTATTTAGCTGTCCCAGCTCACAGCCAGAGAATGAGTCACACAGACAAAGTTGGCAAGTTCGCCTAATCTCTTTGAAAGTCATCCAGGTCGCGTCTCAAGTCCTCCAGTATTGCTTTTCCAATAACATGCATGCTGTGAGACAATCTCATATAAAGCGGAGCTGACATGAATGTTGCACACAAACGTTTATGACGCAGCCAGTTTTCGAGGAGCTCTCATTCTCTGCTGTATTTATAGACATTTAGCAGACGTACCAAAAAAGAAAAGAAACTTTATTACTTACTTCCAAATATTACATGCACTTTCCAAAAAAATTAAAACTCTTAAACATTTTTAATAGCTTCTTGTCAGTTTGGGAGGCAGCAAAGGATACCAGAGGCGAATATTTTGAAAAAAGCATTTACAAAAATACATTGCACAAAGTCCTATTTTTTTTGCTTCTTTAAAAATAAGTTAGTGTTATTCAAAATATTCCCACCCCCTCAGCTCCCCAATTTAGGTTTATACAGGATAATTCTGATTTTATATATTTAACCTACAGTATATGAAACACCTGTACATATTTAGCAAGCTCTTCTCAACAGGCCATTGGTTCTATTTCTAGCTGAACTTTAAGTGAATAAAACACGGTATTCCTCCAGAGATAACTTTTCCTAAAAAATAAATAAATATTTGAGGACTCTTGTGCAACATACAGTAACTCTATTTGGAAAACCAGATGACACCATCAGAGTGTCTTTCCAAGAAGAAAGAAATATAAATTTTAAGTTACTCCTCCTCCTCCTCACACCCCACCACTGAAAAGTAAGGTCTGAGTGAGATAAAATATCTGCACGCCATCGGATTAAAGAGTCTTGTTCCAACCAGACTTCATATCAGTCTTCATATCATACCGCATCATATTCAAAAAGGATTCAGTCACGAGGGCGGTCAACGATTTAAAAAGCAGCCCCCCACGATCCGCAAGAGGGCCAGTAAAATTTTGGCCGCAGCGCTGAAATTCCCAGCCGAGTTCTGTTTTTATTTTTGGCAGCTGAGGATGTTGCAGAACTAATTGCGTCCTTCGGGCTTCCCCGACAACGGTCATGATTTCTGAGATTTCCCCCTGGCTTTCCAAAAGTTTAGCAGCAACGCCAGGACCCCCAACGAGACTTTGAGAGGATAACTGTGCACATCAGAAACGTGTCGCAAAGAGCCCGGGTGTGAATTTCGCTTGTGCGTTAACCATTCTGAGGCAGAGAATATCTGGAATCGCTCTCTGAAATCTGATTTTTTCTTTCTTTCACTGCATCTTATTACACCCCGCCTCTCCTCATGAGCCCATCCAGTTCAAGCCCACACACAACATTCCTTCTGAGACTAAATCCCCCTTCTTGCTTTACCTGCATTAGATTTCTGTTTTGGCCAAACTCTTACCCGAGCCTGCATTCAGTACACTGACGACGTCCTAATTCCATCGCTTAAATTACAACCGCCATCAACTTGCTCAAAAGGAGACAAATGGAAAAGGCTTAAAAGGGTGATTAAAAAAAAATACAATCCCTCCTTCCCAAGTGCATTTTTAAAAATTCCTAACAGATTCCAGGCCTCTTGCTTGAATTACTGCCGGGGTCGCTACCTCCTCCTCCTGTAATGTTAGGATTACCTAATAAATACTTTTAGCAAGATGTTCTAAAATCCAGGAGGTAGGGGTAAAGCTTACTCCAGGTGAAGTAAAAAAGCAAAACACTAACTCTCCTGGGAAGACAGCCCTGGTATAAAATCTTGCTGCAATCAGTGCTTCATAATTGTGGTCAAACTTATCTAAGGAGGCATCGCTGACACTGAGGCGTCGGTTCCAACAGGTTCTGCGCTGGAACACCCAAATGCCATCGGTGCGCTTGGGAAACTGCACAATAGTAGACAGCGAGGGACTGCATTCCAGAGACATTTCTGGATCTGCAGCCATTGCCAGTGCAGGTGAGCCCCGCCCAAGGTTAAAATCCGATCCCTAGCTGCCAAAAAAAGAAAAGAAAAAGAAAGTTTTAAAAGCTTAACACTCCGATGTAGCAAAATAGTGTTTCCCCCTGTTTGGCTAACTGGGTTTGGTTTTGTTTGCAGTTGGCATGCAACAGTCTCAGAATGAACACATCTAAAAATATAAAGCCGACTGGCAGTAACAGGCTGAGCATTCAAGCAAGTAACCATTGAGTTTGGTATACAATTCGAGTTGGCAGTCTTCGACACGTCGCCTGCGGAACCTACATCGTGTATCCCTGTCCTCTGGAGGACTTCCGTTCTCCAGGTTTTCCCTTTATATACATATATACAGTCAATAAATGTACAAGTCGGGAACCCAATGTCGCGTTCATTCGGCAGGTCTCCCGTGAACTCGGAACCGATAGAGGCATGTGTAGTCATTGTGGCCCCAGTTGGAAAGAATTCTTAGTTCCACTATCTGGAAGGCTTTCTCCGTTGTCTCCTACAAGAAAGGAAAAGGCACACGCTCATTTATTTCAGGAAACTGAAGTTTCCCAGCAGCAAACACACCACTGTGATGTGTGGGAAACCAGAGCGCATTCTGTAGACACAATTAAACGCGTTTGCTCTGACCGATTTCAACGAGAGAGACCAACATGGGCTTAAACCGCTTAAAAGAAACAGGCTTGAACACTGTTTCACCTTAGTATTGGAGGAAAGTGAATGAAATCACATCTGACGGTCTTGAAATTGTTATTCCAGTAAGACCGGAAACAATTTTATTAAATTATTTCCCAGACAAACCAAAGGATATTCGAGTTATGTTTCTCCATGTGTTAATGGCTGCTAGAACAAATCTTGCGAGATACTGGAAAAGCAATACATTCCCTGACTTCAATAATTGGCTTGACAAGTTTTAAGAAACCTATGCTTTAATTAAGTTTACATTCTATAATAACAATAAAAATACGGAAGAACTTGCTGGAATTCAACAATTTCAAGGATGGAAAAAGCACTCCAAAGTGTAAATTGTAGAGAGGTAGTTTTAGTTTTTTAAAAATAATTTGTATCATTAGTATTTGATTTTTTAGTAATGTTATATCTATAGATTTTCCCCCTTTGTCTTTTATTGTAAAATTAAATTTTTATAATAATAATAATTTAAAAAATGAAAATTGTTTTAGCTTAGGCTGGTTTGTGCATTTTACCTTTAAAGGATTCAAAGTCTTGCACCTGTATATCCCTCCACAAGCTTTTCATGTCCACCTCCCCACCCCGAAGCTTCTAAAATGTTACAGCGACAGAACTGGCCACTTAAAATCGATGAAATCATAATGGATCAAACTTAAAAAAGGTTTTTGACCTGGAGCCGATCTATACTATAAGTCTCTACAAGCGGCTCTTCCCTCGGAAACAGGCATATGCTTCAGTCCGCCTTAATTAAGAAGGGGGAAGCAATCTTGGGGAACCTGTTTTAGCAGAACTACAACATTTCTGGCCGACTTCTAATCCAGCCATTTAATAGGAGCTGTTTGGCTGTAGAGATTAAGAATTTTTTTTAACAGGTTTCCGATGTCAAAAGCTACTTGCTGGAGTCCACAATTCTTCTAGGGAGGTTAGAAAACTTTGTTAAAAAGCTGGCTCTTGTCTCAGCTGGACCAAAACTGACTAACGAGCAAGAAATAAAATGGCTTGCAGGCTAGACAGCAGCTTTTTGAGGCTGTCTTTGCATGGACAGAGTAAGCAAGACATTGGGATTTTTATTCGCTTCAGGGACTGTTTACAATTGAACCCAATGCACTGCAATCTTCACACAACAGTTCCACATCAATGCCAAGAGTACAGGCTGCAAAAGCAGAACAGAACGAGAGAGAGAAAAAGAAACAAAGACAGTTACATTTTCCAACTGTATTTTCTAGTAATAGTAACATACCGTTACTTGGAACATCTGTAGTGACTCTCCATCTTGATGATACATATATCGCCCTAGAAGCACACCTTCTTCCTGATACTCATTTTCAAGACCCTGCCAACAGAAAAAAAGGGGGGGTGACTTTAATAGTACTCTCAATTAACATAAGAACATAAGAAAGGCCATGCTGGATCAGACCAAGGTCCATCCAGTTCAGCAATCTGTTCACACAGTGGCTAACCAGGTGCCTCTAGGAAGCCCACAAACAAGACGACAGCAGCAGCATTATCCTGCCTGCATTCCACAGCACCTAATATAACAAGCATGCTCCTCTGATCCTGGAGAGAAGAGGTATGCATCATGACTAGCATCCATTTTGACTAGTAGCCATGGATACCCCTCTCCTCCATGAACATGTCCACTCCCCTTTTAAAGCCTTCCAAGTTGGCGGCCATCACCACATCCAGGGGCAGGGAGTTCCACAGTTTAACTAATCGAAGAGAAGATACTCAAATGACAAACTCAATGCAAGGATTCTCTCCTTAAAAGTTCTTCAATATCACAATGCAGAAGGGAAGGAGGACATATTAAAACAAACATTCATGCAACAAATCATAGTGTTTTTAGAAAAGGAATGTGAAACGCTGGACTTTTCGACAGACCAAAGCAGCCTCTCCACCCTCCTTCACTGTGCCACAATACATTGTTTGTGTATGTTTAAGAATCGGTTTTCATTAATGGCAGCCCTCTCCTGGGACCACAAGGACACTGGAGCTGTCTGCCCAGGGAGATTTGTCCTGCCCTTTTCTGCACCGTCAAGTCAAAGTTGAGCTTTTGAAGAGCAGTTTTGATGGCTACAAATTGTCATATTACGGTTGCTGTCAGCCACCCTGAGCCTGGCTTGTGCCAGGAAAGGGCGGGGAAGAAACCTAACAAAATAAAATTAATAAAACAAATAGCATTTCTTTGGTTCTTGTAGGTTATCCGGGCTATGTAACCGTGGTCTTGGTATTTTCTTTCCTGACGTTTCGCCAGCAGCTGTGGCCGGCATCTTCAGAGGAGTAACACTGAAGGACAGTGTCTCTCAGTATCAAGTGTGTCGGAAGAGTAACACGGTTACACAGCCCGGATAACCTACGAGAACCAATGAACTCTGACCGTGAAAGCCTTCGACGATCCCTTCCTCAATTTACTATTGCAATGACTACTGGAAACATAGCCCATTTATTGGATGACAAAAGCTTTGAAGTTACCACTCAAGTAGCCGAGTTCCTGGCCAAGGTCCTAAAGGAGGGAGAAAGAAGGAGGGGAACCCTCATTTAATTGTTTATTATAATATTTACCGATGAAATGTGTGAAAGCCTTCGACAATATTTTAAATAGCATTTCTGCTTGCTTAAAAACAACAACCTTTCTCCATTTCTATTGGTTTTGATTATTTATATAGGGTCTCTGCTGATTTTTTTGGGGAAGTTTTATAATAGAGGGATGGGGTTAATTTATTGTTAGCTGCCTTGTATACTTTAGTTGAAAAATGGGAGAATAAATATTTCAAGCAAGCAGTAATTATTTGACTCCCCTGTTGTCGTTTGCACGGTCTATTAAAAGATGTACATACTGCCTGTTCAAGGCAGTAAATGAGAAACGTCCAACCTCGATAATCGTATCAAGACAGAAAAAAAAGGAACAGCCAGAATTAAACCCAGGAACAATTTTAAAAGCAGCGCCGCCTACAGCGCGCAATTTAAGCAACCGTCAAATCTCAGTGCCCCAGAAACACACTTAGGAAAAAAAATATGCTTCTCCATTTCTTTGGGAGGCAAAGTGTGGTGGGCCGCGGCTTTTTCCAACCCCTTCATCCCAAAGAGCCGCAAGCCCTAGCTGAAAAATCTCCAGATCTCGTTGAAGAGGTTTGAATTTGCCACAGCGGTGAGTGCTCAAAAGATTTCAGCCAGTGGGCCTACACAAGTTTAATCTCCTGGTTTATTATCTGTGTTTCTTTGCTGAGGTCTTTTCCCAGTCTGTTTAAAAAAAAAAAAAACCTGCACAATGCAGGAGATTCACAACTACCTCCTCCCCCACACCCACCCAGTGACCCCTACTCCATGCCCAGAATATGGCCAAGGTGCCCTCCCTCTCATGATCTGCCTACGGTCATAGAATCAGCAGTGCTGACAGATGGCCATCCAACCTCTTCTTAAAAACCTCCATGGAAGGAGAGCTCACCACTTCCCGAGGAAGCCTGTTCCTCAGAGGAACCGCTCTAACTGTTAGAAAGTTCTTCCTAATGTCTAGACGGAAACACTTGATTTAATTTCAACCCGTTGGTTCTGGTCCGACCTTCTGGGGCAACAGAAAACAACTCGGCACCCTCCTCTACATGACAGCCCTTCAAGTACTTGAAGATGGTTATCATATCCCCTCTCAGTCTTCTCCTCTCCAGGCTAAACGTACCCAGCTCTTTCAACTTTTCCTCATAGGACTTGGTCTCCAGGCCCCTCACCATCTTTGTTGTCCTCTTCTGGACATGTTCCAGCTTGTTTACATCCTCATGAGTGTAGTATTTTGCCCTTCCACGGGTCTCAAATACACATTCAAGGGAAGCAAGCCCTCAAAATGGGGTTATTTGAGGTTGGCGGTGTCATAACTCCATAATGCTGCGGAGTTTAAAACCCTTCACATAACCATTAACTGCAAATCAACATGAGCAAAAGTGTTTAGCTTGCCACAGATCAAACTTACATATACGGAGAAATCCTTGGGAGCACTGGTAATGTTGCCTGTCGGCGAAAGCGTTTTCGGTATATGTTCCAGAGTAAAAGCCGTGGGGTGGATCACCATGGAAAGGCGGACGACGAGATACCCCTGTGACCCTTTGAACGCCCAGCAGTTTCCAGGATACATGTCAGGCTGAGTGGATGGGGGAGGGGGAGAGAGACATTAACACTGATGCCATTGACCAGTGACTGAAGACATTCTGCGTCATGGTCACAAGTGGGGTGATAACACAGACAATGGCATTTCGGACCGTGAAAAATTAATAGCTCGGCTAAGAAGCACGTGCCGTTGTCATTGTGGCCTTTGTATAGCAAATCATTTTAGATGAGTGGTATGGCGATTCAAAAAGAAGGCTTGGTTTTTATATGCCGTCTTCCTCTACCACTTAAGGGAGAATCAAACTGGCTTACAATCACCTTCCCTTCCCCTCCCCACAACAGACAACCTGAGAGGTAGGTGGGGCTGAGAGAGCTCTAAGAGAGCTGTGACTAGCCCAAGGTCACCCAGCTGGCTTCATGTATAGGAGTGGGGAAACCAACCCAGTTCACCAGATTAGCGTCTACCACTCATGTGTAGGAGTGGGGAATCAAACCCGGTTCTCTGTTCCAAACCACCGCTCTTAACCACTACACCACCCTGGCTCCTCGGAGTAAAAAAAATGGAGTGAAGACAGAGAGGCCAAATTACCTGGATCACGACGCGAGGAGACTGGGAGAAGTACCACAAAGGGATCCCAAAGAGACTAATCAATGCCGTTTTGGTTTCATACGTCTCCGAACAGCGGGTGCTCAAAACGCTGCCACCTCAAAGAGACAACAGAAGGGTTAATTCCCACCCCACCGCACACTTCCCCACCAGTAACAATTCAGGTTGGTTATTAAGAGAGCAAACAGCTGTTTACCCCAGAGCTCTTATACTGAACACAACCCTGGGTCCCATCTGCCTTTTCCAGGATCTTACAGGCAAGATAGCCATGTCAGCCTCATGCCCTCTCCTTGATGGAGCAGAACAGCCTGACTCAGAGGGCTGGGAGGTCCAGTGCCGATGGCCAATCCCAGAAATACCCCATGCGGCCTTGGGAACACTCTCTGATTCTGTCCTAAGTGCCGATGGGAACAGTGGGAACAACTAACGGGGTGCTCAGCCTCCAAAAGCACCATCCTGTGTCAGGGTTCAGAAGGGAGCTTGAGAAATATCCTGCGGATTTTAGCTTTCTTGATCACTGGACATTTCTCATTTCAGAGGAGAGCCGGTGTTGGTCTGCTGTAGAAGGGCAAGATTCCAGTCCAGCAGCACCATCGAGACAGACAAGATTTAGGGGGAATAAGCTTCCGAGGGTCAACGTTCCTGGACTCGAGTCTAGCTCTTGTATTTTTCTTGGCTGTCGTGGCCGCACGGAAGAACGTGACATTGTGGGGGTAAGTGTTTGCAAAAGTGGCCCGGGGACTGGATGCGGGGAACAGCTTGATGCCGTCAGGCAGTTCGAACATCTAGCCCATCTACTCTGACTGGCAGTGACTCTCTAAGAAGAAGAAGAGTTGGTTTTTATATGCTGACTTTCTCTACCATTCAAGGCAGAATCAAACCAGCTTACAATCACCTTCCCTTCCCCTCCCCACAACAGACTGTGAGGTAGGTGAGGCTGAGAGAGCGTGACTTGCCCAAGGTCACCCAGCTGGCTTCGCGTGTAGGAGTGGGGAAACGAATCCAGTTCACCAGATTAGCCTCCACCACTCATGTGGAGGAGTGGGGAATCAAACCCGGTTCTCCAGATCAGACTCCACTGCTCCAAACCACTGCTGTTAACCACTACACCACACTGGCTCAGCGAAGGTGGGCAGCAGTGTTTCCTGAGATCCTTTAATGGGAGATACCAGGGACTGAACCCACGACCTCTCACAAACCAAAGCAGGGAATCTCCCCACCTGAACCTGTGACCCTTCCATGTTTCTGGTGGTCAAGGGTTGGCGAGGTTTAGGGCAACTATCCGTTATACCCCTGTGGCTCCCTAGTTTGGTCTCACCCACTCTCTTATTTCTACGATTCTCGCACAAAGCGTTAGTACTCGAGATCAAGATGTTAACAGCTGTCTCAACCAGACTTAAAATGTTTACATTAGTTAATCTTTTAAACCGGGCGCTTGTCGCCAGGCTAAAAAGTTGTCCCCACCCCCACTCCACCCCGTTCTTACCTCCCGATTCCAAAGCGAAGTCTACCATGCCCGTCTTGTCTTGAGAATATAGCTTTAGGGCATTGTTGACAATGACGTGGGCTTGCTGCAAGACATGCAGAAAGAAAGAAAGATCATGAGAAGTCAGGAGAAACTTTCCTTGCAGTTTTTCAAGAGTTCTGAGAAGTCACAGCAAGTCCCGCATCACTTGCTAAGACAGCATGGTCTCCCTGACAGAACTATCTCCACAAATCTTAATGTGCTTTTTAGAAAGGCATTACTGCAGTAGCCAGCAGTCTGGACTTCACTAGTTGAGAGGGTTCTCAAGACTGCTGCCGGAGCAAAAGCCTTCCTTAAACCAGAAGTCTAAAAAGCTGCTGAATAACTGCTCTGATAAGCAGCAACCGTTTTGAGGCTGCAGAACTAGAAGAAGTGCCTACAGTTCTTCGGATACTCTGCAAAGTTTCTAGGTGGTGGGCAGTAAAAAGGTGTAATTTAGATAATGACCGTAGTGGCATTTATAGCCACACCACTCCCTCCTGCACCTCTAGGTCAGATGAGGACTTCAACAGCCGGATCATAAGAATATAAGAAAGGCCATGCTGGATCAAACCAAGGTCCATCAAGTCCAGCAGTCTGTCCACACAGTGGCCAACCAGGTGCTTCTAGGAAGCTCACAACCAAGACGACTGCAGCAGCATTCTCCTGCCTGTGTTCCAAAGCGCCTAATACAATAGGCCTGCTCCTCTGATCCTGGAGACAATTGGTAAGCATCATGACCAGTGTCCATTTCTACTAGTAGCCATGAATAGCTCTCTCCTCCATGAACACTCCCCTCTTAAAGCCTTTCAGGTTGGCAGCCATCACCACATCCTGGGGCAGGGAGTTCCACAATTTAACTATGCAATTTAACAATTTAACTATGTGTCTTCTCCACAATGGGACCCGCAACCCTCCCCAACCCAGTAAAAGCACACTTGGGTACATCTCAGTGGGCAGCTCAGTAGTTAGAACATGGCTTTTTGGGGAAGCCATTCACACAGGCATCTATCGTCTTATGCTTAGACGGGATCCAACACCCAGTATTGTGCTCACGCTCTTGAAAAGCGGAGTGGCAAAAGATTAACCCCTCCTGACTGCAGCGGGCAGAAACGGCGGGTGCTGTTCTGAACCGTCGTACCGCTTCCGTGATGCCCAAAATCCCGGCCTCGTTCACGATGCTCGTCACCACTTCCGAAGACGGTCTGGTGTTTGTGGTGGACATGTGGAGGGTGATCTTCTGGAGGATGTTCAGCTCCAAGTCTCGCAACAAGACCTGCAGGTCGCCCTTGCTCACAAACTGGGACCTCAGCCGCTGAAGCAGCCATTCCGGCAAGTCCCCTTGTTGATCGCCGAGGAGCACAAACTTGACCGATTCTTTAATTTGGGAGTCTACCTGGAAACAAGACATCACATGCTAAGATGCGTTACGGGCACCGGTCACGCAATGACTTACCTGTGCGTGGAACAAACCTGTGCGTGGAGCTGGGATGCAGAGTCCAGGACATGTTCACTCAAGCAAAGAGGATTACAGAATTTTTCACCTCGCCGATTTTTTGTGCTCGTTTCGGCAGCCCAAGGGATGGACTTTCAGTTTCCTTTATGAGGAACTACTCTTTGCCTTTAGTTAACTGAGCTCCATATTCTCCAAGACCTAGATAAAGCTTTAGAGCCTTTGGAACTGAGGTTTTTATCCAAGGCCAGGCTCCAAATAAATTTGCTTGCTTCATGAGCTTGGGGGTGGGGGGGAGGGCCAGCATGGTGTAGTGGTTAGGAGCGGCGGACTCTAATCTGGAGAACTGGGTTTGATTCCCCACTCCTCCACATGCAGCCTGTTAGGTGACCTTGGGCTAGTCACCGTTCTTTCAGAACTCTCTGTTCTTTCATATCAGAGTCTGCCGCTCCAAACCCCCGCCCTTAACCACTACACCACGCTGGCAAAATACCATCAGAACAAGGATCACACGTGCAGGGGTTTTTTTCTCTTCTGGTCGCCAAGAGGCCCTCCCCTTCCTTTGGAGCGTACCTGTTCACGAAGGGTCTCGGCTGTGTCGCAGCCTGCTTTCGAGCTCTGCGCATGGAGCAGCTCCGATTTCATGGCCGCCAGCTCCAGTTCCAGCATCTGGACCTTGGATAAGAGATGCTGGCTTTGCTCGTCGGCGTCACTGATACACAAAACGGGGAAGAAGTTAAGAGATTTTCTGAGATCAGACGTATGCAGGTCTGGTAATGGTCAGATCTCATTTATTCATCATTTTTAAAAAAAAAGTACAACAGAATTTTGCATCCTGAACGGCCACGTGATGTCGAGTGGATTATGAAGCTGCAAATCCAACCTGTGTTTCTTGTGTTGTGAGCCATTCCTGAATTAAACTAATGCACTATTAGTTGTACAGACAAGGGGTGGGTTTGGATGGTCTCCTTGGAGATATGTGGGTGTCACGTTTCCATCATTGCCACGCTGGTTCTCTTTGGCATCTGATCAATGCCCCCCCCCCATGCAAAGATGCAAATTCTTGTCCATAACTCATTACAATGATACTCCTTTGCACTAAATTTGCAAAGGTTTGCAGCTCCACCTCCTAACTTAAGGCTTACCTTGCTGTTCTGGCTTTGGTTAGTTCCAGTTCCTTGTGGATGCCCTGGAAAACAAATGATTATTATTACTATTTTTAAAAAACAACAACTTGTTACTATTATAATCCGAATATTAAAGGGAACTGTGCAGAACGGATTTCTGAGCCTCCGCCTCGCGTGCGGGGCAACCAATTCTTGAGCAGAGCTTGCATTCTCTCTCTGCCCCGCAGGGGCTGGACTCCAACTGGGAAAAATCCCTCTTAAACTTCTCTAAGGTGGCTGTTAACTATAATCCAACCTTTACCAAAGGGCAATTAACTGAACATGTGTTTATGGGGGGTGGGGAAGGAGGTAATTCATAGAGACCCAGGCTCCAGACATATGGAGTTCTGCGTAAGACTCTTATGATAGGACTGACACTTAGGGCTTCTAATCTTATTTCCACCTGGGCCTCTTCCTTTTACTGCCTGTTGCTTATCCAGAAGGAAACCTGATTAGGCAAAATCCACTTCACTTTAGTATTGGACACGTTAGAAGAACATTTCGACTTGACATGGCTTCCAGGATGCATTGATTTTTAATTTTTTTTTTAAAAAAAACATTGGAAAAGCAGTTCTGGCTTTTCAAACCTACAAACTGCAATGCTGAACACATGTAGACTGGTGATATTTGTACCTCGCCTTCTTCTACCCAATTAAGAGACACCTTCTTACGCTCCCAGCACTGCTCTGGGGGGGCCTGTCTGGTTACGCCCCGGGCCGCCTGATGAAATTGCTAGCCGAGAACGGAGCTGACCCTCAGCTTCCCGTTCACAAATGCAGCGCTGAAGATCTTGTGGCACAGTTGCTCCCTTTCTGCCCTCAGCCTTTCCACTGCTCCAAAATGTCTCGTCCGCTGAGAAACCTTTAAGTTCAATATAAATATGAGGGGGAGGGGTAATGCTAACAACCCAATGTAGAAAAGAAAAAATACCCCCAAAATTGAAATTAGCAAATATAATTATATGATGCTTACACGTTCACGTCTGTATGTCAAGTAATGACACAGTAAGTCTAAAGAGGAATTGGGTCCCCATGGTTTCAGACTTTTCCATTTAAAAATCAATTCAGCTTCTAACTGCTGCATTCTCATATTACTGGTTATCAATTTTTGCTAATATTTGAGAAGTGGAGGGCTTGTTAAGAAGAGAGAACCAAGACTGTTGTCAGATACAGCCAACTGGAACAAGGTCACAGCTGTTAAACTGTTTTGACATTTCGATGCCAGTTATATTGTTATTTTGTGATTGCAGTGTCCGCATTTAATACACCTTTTGTATCCACTTAATATTGTGATGCCTGAACAATATATGTGATTTTCATTACTTTACATACAGATGTGAATGTGTACGCAATATACAATAATATTTGATAATTTCAATATTTGGGGTATTTTTTCTTTTCTACGTTGGAAGAAACTCCTTAACTGCTCAGGACCTATGGGTCATAGGAGCAAAGAAGGTAAATTTAAGGGAAAAACCCTTAAGTGCCTGCCAGGGCCCCTGTGTACTTTGTTGAAGATTCCCAAGGTGTGTTATGTTGGGGGGGGGCAGCAGAGCAGTGGCCTAGCTTTGGGGCCTCCCCAACACACCACATAAACCATGCGTGCCTGTGCATGCTCTGCGGTGCACCAGATACAAGCCAGGGAGCGCGCATTAGAGGGGGAAGATGGAACAATGTTAGGAAAGCGGTCTTATTCATTTCTTGCCAAGGAACCCCTGGGTGCCCCGGGGGTTTCCTGGAACACTGTTTGAGAAACTCCCAAGTAGAAGACCAATTCTCCTTCTTGTCGCCACTGAGCACATGTGCCAACAAGTTCCTCCAGGGCTCATTTCAAACGAAGTGCGCTAGGAATGGCAGCTGTACTCACATCAGATTTCTTGGAGAGCTTGGCAAGGAGATCTTCTAATGCCACGATGCGCCACTCGTGTTCCTGGTGCAAGGCCGAAAAGTCAGGCTTGAAAAGGGAGACGAAAATTTCAGTTTTGTTTGATTTGCCATGAAACGCGGATCCCCAAACTTCTCCCGTATTTAAACAATCGTTTCAAAATGCAACCCCCAATATTCCCCCCAGCTGAAGCCATTCTTGATAAGATGAGCTTTTTCGTGTGTGATACAATCCCAACAAAAGACAAAGGTGTTACTTCGAAACCCAATTCTCAGTGGTACCTCCTATTCCTTAAGCACAATCCACCTGTGGCAAGTGAGCCTGGAACCAAGAGAGCCGCTTTCAGGCAAGAACTCGCGAGAGCCCTTGCGGGTTCCACCTTTTGTCTCCGAACACCCCACACAGTTTTCACAAGTGGGTAGCCGCTTTTTGGGAGACCTTTAAAGTTTCCCTGGGTGCACAGGAGACTGGTTGCTCCAAATCATTACAGGAACCTGTGCTGGCGAGCGAAACGCTGTTTCCTTATTTAGAAGTGCACTTTCAGAGTGCTGCCTCCCGTTGACGTTAATGCATTAGGTCTAATGGGCCGCTAATGGAGTGTTTCCATCAGGAACAACTAAAAGATCATTTGCCAAGACTATTAGCCCTCCCAGCGCAAGCGGAAAATGCATTTACTTCACCCACGCAAATTTCCCTTCCCTAACCAGACTCCCACAACAATGGGGAGTGTGCCGAGTCTCTGGTTACGCTAAATTCCCCCAGAGACAAATCACGATGGGTAGCTGCGTTTGTCTGTAGCAGCAGAAAAAAGCAAGAGCCCAGCAGCACCTTAAAAATAACAAAATTTCTGGCAGGGTGCGAGTTTTCGTGAGCTACAGCTCACTTCTTCAGGTATCTGAAGAAGTGAACTGTGGCTCACGAGAGCTCAAACCCTGCCAGAAATTTTGTTCATCTTTAAGGTGCTGCTGGATTCTGGCTCTTTCCCCTAGAGACAAGCGACGGTCCCAAACAACATTTACCGTCGGTTGTGCCGTTTCGGAGGAGCTCATTTCTCTCAGATGCTGGTCCACCGTGTTTTTTATCAGGGCCAATGTTTCACTTTTGTCGTTCAGCTGGGCAACCTGCTGCTGAAATGTCTGGAGGAGGAGGAGCATCTGACCGTATTCCTTGTCTCGATGATGCCACTTCTCAGACAGGAAGGCCACTTGCTTTTCCAGCTCACTCATGCGACTCGAGTCGAAGGATTTCACGGGCTCCTAACATCGGGGGGGAGACCAGAAAGGCCAAGGTTTAACACCTTTATTCCTGTGGAGCAGGTGCTGGAAATTAGGACTCTAATCAGGTGAACCGGGTTCGATTCCCCACTCCTCCACATGAAGCCTGCTGGGTGATCTTGGGCTAGTAGCAGTTCTCTCCGCTCTCTCTCAGCCCCACCTCTAGGGAGACCTCCATCGTTGGCCCTATCCCCGTGGCTTCCCTGTTTGTGCGAAGACACGCCGAAAAGCAACTTACGACAGGAGGCAGAGCAGAGTCAAACAAATCCGGAGGAGGTTCAAAGACGTGTGCAGAGTGGTCCCACCAGGGTGTTTGATATATCCTTGACCAATTGAACACCGGCAGCAAGGAAAGGAAACGTTCAGAGCCACAGTGCCATAAACCTGAAGTTAGAACATTGGAAAGGAAAATAGGGAATGGGAAATTATCTTGTCCAGCTTTTATTATGGATTAAAAACAAACCAAATACAGAAATACCACAAAAAGCTTTCATCCTAAGCATAAGTCACACCTCCAGTCTGAAAGTGTAACCTGAGGGCATCTTCTGTCCCTCGAATTAACAGTATTCCACTGCTGCAAAGCTCTTAGTTGCCCCTGCAAAACAGGAGCTACGTATTCATGTCTGTGGATACCATTTACCACAACCCCTTCCCCACCTGGGCAGCGTGGTGTAGTGGTTAAGAGCGGCAGACTCTAATCTGGAGAACTGGGTTCGATTTCCCACTCCTATGCATGAGTGATGGACTGGTGAACCGGGTTGGTTTCCCCACAAAGCCTGCTGGGTGATCTTGGGCTGGCTTTTAAAACAGGTCACCTTTACCGGGGAGCTTTTCAGACTCAGGCCACATGGACATTCCCCTTACCTAGCAACAGCAGCAGAGGGAGGAGGAATAAGAACAACTTGAGCATCTTTGGAAGGCATCTGAAAAACAAATGCGGGAGCTTTGTTTTTTTAGAGAAACAACACCCATTTGCTCGCTGGAAAGAGATGCTTCAACGTGCTGCATGTTTTGGCCAACTGCAAAACTGAACTCATTCTAAAGCTCGATTACAACCATCGTTCGCCTCCCAGTTCCATCCCGCGTCCACGTATTCTGTTATCAAGCGTTGTGGCGTTACCGCAGCATCGTCTTCGATCAGCTTGTTTGGATTCGGGGGGGGGGGGGCTAAATGGCTTTCAAGCCAAGTACGGTAAACGGAGCCCCGACAGGAAACTGTGGTGAGTGTGCTTTTCGAGCACGGGACCAAACGCTGCTCGAGGGGCCGACAAACCTGGTCAGAAGAAACACGTTCAGCAAAGAGATCAGGGTCACGAGCTGATACCACCCGGTGCCGAGCCACCAGAAGACTCCTGCAGCAGCCTTGCCTGGGAAAAGAAAGGACATGCTGAATAATCGGGAACTTTAACAGGAGTGCTGAGGACAGTCGTTTTCAAACTTTCGACCCGAAGGGGAGCTTTTCCACCTCCCTGTATGTCCCTGCCAAGTGTGGCTCATACATTCTGGAATACCCACACAGGTAACATGCCAGGTTTGCTGAGCCTCCCCTTCACCTGCATGAACCCAAAATGCGCTCTAGACCAGGGGCAGAATAAGAAGAGTTGGTTTTTCTATGCCGACTTTCTCTACCACTTAAGGAAGAAACAAACTGGCTTACAATCACCTTCCCTTCCCCTCCCCACAGACACCCTGTGAGGTAGGTGGGGCTGAGAGAGCTGTGACTAGCCCAAGGTCAGTCAGTTGGCTTCATGCGTAGGAGTGGGGAAACAAATCCAGTTCACCAGATTAGCCTCCGCTGCTCATGTGTGGGAGTGGGGAATCAAACCCAGTTCTCCAGATTCGAGTCCGCCGCTCAGGTGGAGGAGTGAGGAAACCAACCTGGTTCACCAGATTAGCACCCACCACTCCAAACCACCGCTCTTAACCACTACACCACGCTGGGTATCAAACTCATTTGTTACGAGGGGTGGATATGACATAAATGTCACTTGGTTGGGCGGGGCCGTGCCTCGCCAGCCCAGATTGGGACTGGGGCAGGGGGTGGCTGCCTCAGCTGGCTGGCGGGCCGGATAAGAGCTCTCAAGGGGGCCAGATCCGGTCCCCAGGCCATATGTTTGACGCCCTGCTCTAGGCCATTGCTAGCAATCATCCTATGCCTGCACGCTGCAGGGAACAATTTGTCACGGTGGCCGAGTTTTTGGAGACAGCTCCTCTGCCGTCCCTAGTCTTTTTGGTTGAGGAAAAGCTGCCCTTCCCTGGGAGCAAAGTTTGAAAACCACCGGCTCGCGGGGTAGACCGGGAAGAGCAACACCGTGCGACACACGTTTGAGAATGGAGGCAGGCAAATGGCGACAGACATTAAAACAAGCACAGCTTGTAGCATCTCCGCATTATCTGATCTGTATTAGTGACCTGCCTTGGCATGCAGAAAACAAATAAGTACATAAATTCGAGCCATGCAGCAAGGAGTTTAGTAAAGCGGCAACGCAGGCCTTGGCAACGGTACACAAAGTGCGCAATTCAGAGCAGCATACACAATCTATTTACTCATTGCAATGACGAAAACCCTAGCAAAGAGACACAGAGAGAGAACGAAGCGAGACGCCTGAAGCTTACATGGAATTACAGGGAGCGCGTCCTACCAATGTCGGAGAGCAGCCCCTTGCTTTCGCCACTAGGCAATTCTGCCCCTCAAATACCGGAAGCGGCCTAGTTATATAACGTAGGTGGTGTTATTAGATATCCTAACACACAAACCCACCAGGTTTTTAAGCATTAAGCACACAAGGGGGAGGAAGCAAAAGTTAACAAAAGAGAAAAAAAATATCTGAAGGTAGCTCCAAACGAAAGCGCCATTTCCTATACAGCAAGCGCTTCCAAACCGTGCAAAAGCGGTTCCATGCCCCGGTTTTGCATTTCCCTCGCCTCCTCCTATGGAAGTGGCAGGGCATTTGGGACCCAACTGGGCCCGGCTGGGTTGAACAATTAAGATTAACTGGTCCAGAGGCGATGTGAAGCAGACCGGCAGGATAGCTGGCCGCAGCAGTGGGCGGAACTGTGGCTTCCCCTGTTCTGATGGAAGAATAGTAACAAATAGGCCCTGGGAAGCTGAAGGCAGAGGATTCCTCCGAACCACTGGATTAGCACGATAGGCCCAGAGGTACCTTCCCAGAGGTGCTGGGGTGGCTAGGGTCAGATTGGGGAGACGTGGATTCACGAAGCTCGCTGGGAGACCTTGGGCTAGCAGCCTGCCCTACCTCTCACAAGGTTGTGGAGAGCATAAAAGGTGGGAGAAGAAGAAGACTTGGTTTTGATATGCCGATGTTCGCTTTTAAGGAGAATCTGGCTTACAATCTCCTTCCCTTCCTCTCCCCACATTAGACATCTTGTGAGGTAGGTCGGGCTGAGAGAGTTCAGAGAGAACTGTGACTAGCCCAAGGTCACCCAGCAGGCTTCATGTGGAGGACCCTTCAACCTGGTTCTCCAGATTAGTGTCCACTGCTCATGTGGAGGAGTGGGGGATCGAACCCGGTTCTCCAGATTGCAGTCTGCCGCTCATGTGGAGGAGTGGGAGATTGAACCCGTTCTCCAGATTGGAGTTCGCCACTCCTATCCAATACACCAAGCTGGCTCTCATGGACTCCACCCAGAGTTCAGTGGAAGGAGGGTATCTTTTCAAAAAAACTATTAGCTCAACGGCCTGCAACCTCTTCCCTTCTCTTGCCCTGATCAGCTATCCCAAAGACACCTTGGGCGTTGGGCCACAGGCCAGCTGCAGGCCCTTAACAGGAAGCACTTTCTATGTAGGAAATGTGTCTGCCGCACCCGAAGCAGCCCTTAAGAACTACCCGTTCATATTCCTCAAGGGACCCCTGCTACAATAGATGCCCATATGTCCTTGGAAGCAAGAAAACGCATGCAAGGAAAGCATCGCGTGGACGCCGAGTCAATAGTAACCTGGAGACACAACAGCCAGCCACAGGAGTGACAGAACCTTCTTGGAGGTGAGCCATCCCGCCGTCCCCGTCCTCTGCAGTGCGTGCAGCCAAAAGTAACCTGGGGCGACATAGATGAAGATGGGCATCGGACACGGGAATCCGGGCCTTGCGGTCCAAGCCGGCAAGACACATTTTTGAAAGCATCTCTCTCTCTCTCACACACACACACACACACACACTCACTGCATACTGTCATCATGACAAAGGAAAAAGAGGAGGAAATATTACAGAGAAAGGCCTTATTAATTCGACAGGGCTCGGCAGTCCAGAGATTTAACTGTCGTTAAAAAGCGGTTTGGAGAGAACATGCTGATGCCAGAAGAACCCAGCCACTAACCACCCTCTCATTTCCAAGGAATTGTGTGTCTGTGTGTACAGTTGCCGCCAAGTCGCAGCCGACTTACGGCGACTCCTCGTGGGGTTTTCAAGGCAAGAGATGAACAGAGGTGGTTTGCCATTGCCTGCCTCTGCGTAGCAACCCTGGACTTCATAGGTGATCTCCTATCCAAATACTAACCAAGGCTGACCCTGCTTAGCTTCCAAGATCTGACAAGATCGGGCTACACCATGCTGCCTTCCTCCCCCGCCCCAAGTAATTAACAGTTGACAATTCCCTGATATTCATTAAGGTCCCTCTTAAGTTTGCTTCTCAAGGCCCGATCGATAACGAAGAATTTAAAGGAAGGTTTTAAGACGTGCCTCAAAGTGACAGAAACGTGGAGATGGCACGTGAAGGGGGGGGGGGAGTCCATCAAAGCAGAGATCTACAGCTTAAGGACTAATAAGGCTTTAGTTCACTTCCTGAGGAGCTCAGCCACAGCCGTGTCCTGCCTTCCCCCCAAAAAGCAGCATTTCACCTGGGGGAATCTCCCCGGACTTTCTGTCCATTCCTGGATTATATTACTTTCTACGCAAGGAGAGCGGCCTGGGCATGCGTAGGCCAGGGACTGGCTCTCTCTCATGTCCAGTGCAGCGTCAAACCCTTAGAATCATAGAATAGAATCCTAGAATCCTAGAGTTGGGAGGGGGTCATTCAGGCCATCTAGTCCAACCCCCTGCTCAATGCAGGATCAGCCTAGAGCATCCCTGACAAGTGCTTGTCCAATCTCTGCTTAAAGACTGCCAGTGAAGGGGGAGCTCACCACCTCCCTAGGTAGCCAATTCCACTGTCGAACTCTTACTGTAAACATTTTTTTCCGTAATATCCAGCCCGTACCTTTCCACCTGCAATTTAAACCCATTCTTGCGAGTCCTCTCCTCTGCTGCCAACAGGAACAGCTCCCTGCCCTCCTCTAAGCGACAGCCCTTCAAATACTTCAAGAGAGCAATCATGTCCCCCATCAATCTCCTCTTCTCCAGACTAAACATTCCCAACTCCCTTCGCCTTTCCTCATAGGGCTTGGTCTCCATGACCCTGATCATCCTCATGCTCCAAAAGGTAGGTTTTGCTAGGGGCTTGCCACTGAATGTACACTCGCTGGAGAGATGCAGCCAAAGCCCGAGCTGTCCTAGAGTGACACGGACTTTGAAACCCACACCGCACGTCCACCACGGGTTACATTCGGAGGGGCATGCCTCAAAACATAATAACCAGCCACCAGAAACATGCCAGGGGGTGGAAAGTGCCCTGAAGTCGTGCCCAGGTTACGGCGATCCAGTTGGGCTTTCGAGGCAAGGGACGACCAGAGGTGGTTTGCTGTTGCCTGCCTCTGCATAGCAACCCTGGACTTTCTTGGAAGTCTCCCATCCAAGTACTGACCAGTGCTGACCCTTGCTTAATTTCTGAGGGCTGATGAAACCAGGCTAGCCTGGGCTGTCCAGGTCAGGGCAGAACTATGCTGGAGTTTTCTATTTTCCTAATTTGAAAATCTGGGACCAGAGGTGCCATGGGCAGCCAACGGCCTGTGGATCTACAGCGGGCACTTTTTCATGGCTTTTCATTGCCGTGCAGTTAGCATATCTGATTGAAAGCCTTCAGTTCCCTTTACTACAGAAAATGCAGGAATCTCAGCTTTTGACACCCTTATAGACTAGCCCCTTTCCAAAGAGGTTCCACCATTTATATCTCCGGGCTGGCCTTGGTCCCTCTGCACCGGAAAATGACTGCAGTCTGTTTTTAATGAAGAAGAAAAGGAAGAGTTGGTTTTTATATGCCGACTTTCTCTACCACGTAAGGAAGAATCAAGCTGGCTTACAATCACCTTCCCCTCCCCACAGCAGACCTTGTAAAGTAGGTGAGGCTGACAGAGCTCTAAGAGAGCTGTGACTAGCCCAAGGTCACCCAGCTGGCTTCATGTGTAGGAGCGGGGAAACCAACCCAGTTCACCAGATTAACCTCCACTCATGTGGAGGAGTGGGGGACTCAAACCCGGTTCTCCAGATCAGAGTCCACTGCTCCAAACCACTGCTCTTAACCGCTACACCACGCTGGCTCTAATTTAGAGATCGTTCGGTTTCAATTGGGGCAATTTTGTAATGTTTTTACTGGGTTTCACGCTGTTTTATCTGCTGTTAGCCGCTCTGAGCCTGGCTTTGGCTGCGAGAAGGAGTGGGACGTAAGACTAAAAATAAATAAATAAAAATAAAGCCTCTCTGGAGAAGCCTCGTATGCTATGTTGCTAAGGGCCTGGAGAGCGTCGCCTGGCAACCGATCTGCAGATTCTTCGTCTCTACTGTACCTCCATTCAAGCTCCCTGCCAACAAAGAATCCACTGGCCTCTTTCAGAAAATGCTCATCATGAAAACAACTGGATTCGTTTCAATTAAAAAGGAGAGGTAGATCTATTGTTGCGAAGACAGATGTGTGCTCTACCAGAAGGACTTCCCCAGAAGACTCATTTATGTGAATCCATTTGAGCATCGTCATAAGCCACTGTCATCTGCCTTCCTAACACACACGGGCACAAAGGAAGCTGCCTTATACTGAATCAGACTATCGGTCCATCGAGGTCACAATGGTCTACTCAGACAGGCAGCAGCTCTCCAGGGTCTCAGGCAGAGGTATTTCATATCACCTATTACCCAGTTTTTTTTAACTGGACATGCCGGCTACTGATCTTCTGCATGCCAAGTGGAGGCTCTACCACTGAGCCACAGCCCCTCCCAAGAACACAAGTAAAGCCATGAACACATGAAGCTGCCTTATATTGAATCAGTCCCTTGGTCCATCAAACCCAGTATTGTCTACTCAGACTGGCAGCGGCTCCCCAGGGTCTCAGGCAGAGGTCCTTCACATGGCCTACTTGCCTAGTCCCTTCAACTGTAGATGCCGAGGACTGAACCTGGGACCTTCTGCATGCCAAGCAGAGACTCTGCCTCTGAGCCACAGCCCCTCCCCTTGAAGAAACTCGTGTGCCATATGCGGAAGAGGTATTGCATGCCCCCAAGCTTCCCACGGGAGAGGGGGGGTTGGGCTCAAAATCGTCGCTGGGGTGCTGCTCCTAAGACCATTTCAACCTAATCTACTTTGCAAGGAAGCTTTTTTTGGGGGAGTGGGGTGGGGAAAGCAGTACGAGTGATTAACAAATGGAGAAATTGTGAAGGAAAAGAGAGAAATCAAAAGACAAAAAAACAAAACCAGAAAAAGGTAGATGTCAACCTGCGTAAGAAAAGATGTGCCAAATGGTCCTTGAGACCCCTTTAGACTGTGAGGAGTGCGTGTAGACCGCAGTGTGCGCCCCAAGCGGTTTCTTTCCCTGACAGTCATCACCTGTTGGTGGCGGGAACAAGAGATTAATACAAGACCATTCCGTCACTCCAAACCCACAATACAGACGGAGACGCACACCGGGCGCGTCGCAGAAAAGGAGGGCCTGAGCATGACAGGAGATGGTGGTGGCCAAGCACATTTGGGGACAGCGGGGGCGACAAAAAGCTAAAAGCCTGAAAGAAGTGCCCCTCCCAAGGCATTGCAGAAGCAGCCTCTCTACCGTGGGGGGGGGGGCTTCACCACTCGTCAGCCAAGCAATGAACACATGAAGCTGCCTTACACTGACTCAGACCCTCAGTCCACTGAAGTCAGTATTGTCTACTCAGACCGGCAGTGGCTCTCCAGGGTCTCAGGCTGAGGTCTTTCACATCACCTACTCGCCCAGTCCCTTGAACTGGAGATGCCGGGGACTGAACCTGGGCCTTTCTGCATGCCAAGCAGAGGCTCTACAAACTGAGCCACAGCCCAGAACGTAAGTAAAGCCATGAACACATGAAGCTGCCTTCGACTGAATCAGACCCTTGGTCCATCAAAGTCAGTATTGTCTACTCAAACTGGCAGCGGCTCTCCAGGGTCTTTCACATCACCTACATGCCTAGTCCCTTGAACTGGAGATTCCAGGGATTGAACCTGGGACCTTCTGCATGCCAAACTAAGCCTCAGCCCCTCCCTTAAATGCAGCAACTCAGTGGGAGTGGGGAGAGTCAGTGCTGGAGCCCAGGTTGGGCTATACCACAGCCAGATCCATGGGCCCTCCAGCTCCCAACAGGGCACACCGCTGCTTCCACCACCAAGGCATACTGGCCATCAGTGCTTTAGATGGCAAGCCGAAACATGCTTCAAGGTAAAGCATGGGGTGACATCACAGCACTAGGCAGACAGTGTTTACGGGGTGGCTGGCCATCGCCTTCCCCAGTCATCTACACTTTACCCCCGGCAAGCTGGGTAATTTTACCGCTCTTGGAAGGATGCAAGGCGGAATTGACCTTGAGCCGGTGACCTGAAACCGACTTCCGTCGGGATCGAACTCAGGCCGGGAGCAGAGCTTGGACTGCAGCACTGCAGCTTACCGCTGTTTATTAGGTGTACACAATGAAATGGATTAAAACACTGGCCCTGGAATACAGGTCCAGAGTTTTAACCCATTTTATTGTGTACACCTAATCAAGATATTAGTTTATAATAATTTTTAGTTTTCAGCTCAACCCTTAGGTTCCCTGTACTTTTCTTGTGGAGTTCTTTCCCCCTTTTTTGGTTGCTTACCACTCTGTGCCACGGGGCTCTTAAATAAGCATCGTAAGTACAGGGCATAGGGGCGTGCATTTGCAGACTACAGTATTTGAATTACAAAGGGAATCCCTGTGGCAGGAGGACTCCGGATGGGGGTTTGGGAAGCAACTGGAACCACCTAAAAAGGGGGGATTGCACGTGCGTGCCGACATGAGATGCCTTCTCCAGCCTCCATAAAGCCACAGACTTATCACTGCAACAGAGGAGTCCGAACGCATCCATCAAAAAGAAACAAAACCCCAGCAAGCCACACTTACAGAAGTATTCCCCGTTCGCACCCAGCTGGTGGTCTTCCCTGAGAACTTGTTTGACATTCGTGCTTCCGCAGTAATTAGAATGAGCTGTAACAAGGGATGAAAGAGAGAGAGAGAGAGAGAGAGAGAGAGAGAGAGAGAGAGAGAGAGAGATTTTTTCACCTGGTGAAGAAAAAGAACACAACCCAGAGATACTGCTTTTGGTATGCAGGTGGCCCGGAGCGACTTTTCACTTGCTTTGAACAGAAGCTTCCCCAAAGCACAGAAAATTTGCTTTTGGAAAACAAAACAAAACCAGCTTGTTCTCAAGAGCCCAGGGAAGGAGAGAAAGGTGGCGGCACAATTGGGGGTGAAGAAGAGGATCGTAATCCAGAACACTGAGAAGTCTGCAAATTTAAGCGATACAGGTCTCTGGCTGACATCTCCAGTTTCCCTATTGGCGCATGGCTAACTCACCTATTTTGACAGAAGGACTTAAAGACTCACCTGGTGGCATGTTTTGCATGACCTTTCCAGGCCTTTGGGGAGATGGACCAGTCCATCCGTTGTGTTTCCAGAGACATTCTTTGGGATTATGTGAATGTCCTAATACCTGATCTGCTTCCAGAGAAAACCAGGACCTTCATTTCTGACACTTATTCCATGCCAATTAAAGGATAACAGAATCCAGGAAGTATATCCTCCTTCACAATGGACCACAAGGAACAATAAGAAGGCTGCCAGGAGGAAGACAGGCCACACGGACAGCTACTTAGGGTGCGCCCAGGGCGTGGCCATGTCACACATGAACACCCATGAAGCTTCCTTATACCGAAACAAACCTTTGGTCCTTCATAGTCAGTATTGTCTACTCAGACCGGCAGCGGCTCTCCAGGGTCTCAGGCGGAGGTCTTTCACATCACCTACTTGCCCAGTCCCTTTAACTGGAGATGGCGGGGATTGAACCTGGGACCTTCTGCATGCCAAGCAGATGCTCTACCACAGGGATTTCGGAGCTTTTACTTCAAACAGCAGGCTGCCGGGCTACGGCGGCATTGGCTGATGAAAAATCCCACTTAGCATACTACACAGGGCGGGACCTGCTTGGGAAACACAACTTTGATACTCTCGAACGTAGGCATAATGAGGTATACAGGTTTTTGGACAAGGGTTCAATCTCGCAAAAGGCGCTTGACGCAACAGAACAATGCAAGAGTTTCCGGAGCTGCAGTGAAGCCTGTTCTTGGGGCACGTTCCAGGATAACACAGTACAGCTGACACGTGCACGGGTGACATTTTTCAGGCACCCACGTTTGAGGCGCCTTGTGCGAAACATCCTCTAGCCAATGATAATGAACTATTCATGGCCACTATAACCAATGGAGCATCGGTACATGAAGCGCACATATAAAACAGAGAAAAGATGAGAAGCCAGAGCTTTCCAGGCGGTTAGGAGAGGGCTTGATCGGAAATGCCGGCCCAATCGTCCCGGTGAAGCTTTTCCTGGAAACACCCAGCTTGTGAGATTTCGAGGCAGAAAGGAGAAACTCACACCACCGCTTCATCCCTGCAAGGCCGATCACTTTCAAGAGAGAAATCGAGGTGGTGAGCAGAGGAAAAGCGAACGTGAGAAAGGAACCGACCCAGTTGCTACGGAAGACACCCTGGGAGCCGTAGAGTGAGAGATGTGCGGACGCACAAAGGCACAGGGCTGGCTTTGGGTTTTTTTTTTTAAGAGGGGTGTGTGCGGCATCGGGGGAAGAGCGGCGGTTTAAAACGAGAAGTACCTTTCGAATCACAGCCCAGCTTCAGCAATACCATGTGAAAGAGATGCACTAAAAGGGTCGAGACAGACGTTGCAGAGTACCTGGCCACCTGTAGAATCTTACTCGTGTAGAAAGTGAGGCCCCCTATTTAAAAAAAAGCAGGAGGATCAAACGTCATTTCCTTCCAACGTTTCATGGAAATTCAAAGACGAGTTCCGGCTGGAGGCGGCACAGGGGCGCGGAAGCAACCTGCCAAAATGCAACGGGCTGTCTCTCTCCCTCTCTTGTCCTTTACGGTAGTGGTCTTCAACCTTTCCGGACCCAAGAACCCCCCTTTCGCCCTCTCTGGCGAGCACGTGCCGGAACGTCCCACGACATCACAGTCGCGTGACATCAGAGTCACGTCTCGGGGAGAGGTGGAGCCCTGCCTTAGATAAAAAAGGATAGTCACCAGGTCTATTCGCCTCACATGAACACATAAAACTGCCTCCTACTGAATCAGACCCTTGGTCTATCAAAGCCAGCATTGTCTACTCAGACCAGCAGCAGCTCTCCAAGGTCTCAGGCAGGGGTCTTTCATATCATCTACTTGCCTAGTCCCTTTAACTGGAGATGCTGGGGGATTGAACCTGGGACCCTTCTGCATGCCAAGCGGATGCTCTACCACTGAGCCACGGCCCCTCCCCATAAGCTTCCTGTTCCTTTTCTCAGTGTGGAGGCAAACAGAGGCAGGAGGTAGGGTGCCCCCATCTACGCCTCAACGCTAGTGGCAGACTCCCCCCCCCAAAAAAAAAACCCTGTTCTCTATAAGGACTTGTAATCCAACAGGTGTGGTTCAGGGAGAGTCCTGATCCATGGGTGAATAAGAGCATGTCCATCTAGTCCAAGAGAGGTACTTCCCCATTCAATCACGTGGCTGAAACAAACCAGCACCAGATCTGTGTGGATCCCAACAGCAGAACTGCACTTTGTTGAATAATGTATCAGCTTCTTAGATGCCACTGAAAAGATTCGAGCACATGCAGGGGAAAAATGGCTTCCTGCCATCACTCTCTTCCTTCAGCATTCAAATCCTCTCACAAACGGGCCAGCGTTCTCTCCGCCTCTTCCTCTGCTAGATTCCCCCATTTCCTCATGACTCCTCTGGAGTGTTGACAAACTGCTGGAAAGCAGAGCGGCTTGTACAAGGGCTCGTAAAGGTGAAAAAAAAATGTTCCGAAATGACTCTTGCGGAGTCTGCCGTCGACCAAAAGAGCCCTCGATGACATGGATGGACGGAACCGGAAAATGATGGCCGGAGTGCCGGGCGTTATGTCAGATAAACGTACTTCCAAAGGTTAAGCCCTTTACAAGCAGGGAACCAAAGTTCCATGGAACTTCTCTTGAGTAGACAAAGGATCTGGTGTCTTCCTGAGAGCGGCCACGGGCTATCAATGACAGAGGTGGACTTCGCCCTTCTAGATTCAGAGGAACTGGCTGATCTCCTTCCTCTTCAAGTCCAGAGGTCGAAACGGTAGTTTCTCGGGATCGGGCTCCAGTGTGCAAGAAGGCCCTCAGGGCAGGAAACAGTCACAGATCAAAATGCCACAACTCTTGATTCTCCAGCCTTATGGACTATACTCCTAAACCAACTCACCCCCCACATCTATGTTGCCCTATCTTATAGATGATCCAGCACAAAGACGTTCAGATCTCCTTTTTGAAACAACAAACGAGGGATGTTTGGGAGCAAAACAAAGTAACGCCATGGGACAAACCCTAAATTACCCAGCCGAGGATAAAGTTTGAACACAGTGACTTTGCAGGCCAGTGGCATTCGCAGTGGCCAGCCACCCCTGAGAGAAAAGTTCCACGCTTACCGGACTTGTGCTTTTGGCTCCGATCCCTGGAGTAAATTCTCGAGGGTGGCATGCGAGGAGCCGAGTAGGCAGTGAGGACTTCCTTCCGCTCGGAAAGTATGCTGCAGTCGTTGCAGGTGTATCCGTTGCTTGGGGCCGTCTGGCTCTCAGCGGTTGCGATGTCCCCGTTGGCCTGAAGCATCGTTGTATTTCTACCTGCTGGGTTGCAAAGGACTGAAACATTACCATCTCATTCAATGATTTTTTTGGGGTGTGTGTGTGCGTTGTCAAATAAACAAACACGTTGTCCAAGTTACCTTTGACATCGTCGTCGTCGTCGAGACCTAAAAGGAAAGAGATGCTTTATGTGAATTCAAAATAAAGACAACGTTGGGTTCCTGCCAAGTGAGTTTTCAAAAATAATCCTGCTTGTCAAATCACAAAGAGAAAGAGTGGCGGAAAACTTGTCCTGCACACAGACAACTGCGGAGGTTATTTACTCAACAAAATGCAAAGCCCCCGGTGTGTGCAGAAACAGCCGTGCGGTTCCTTTGATCCTAGCTATGAAGAAAAAGAGTTGGTTTTTATATGCCGACTTTCTCTACCACTTAAGGAAGAATCAAGCTGGCTTACAATCACCTTCCCCTCCCCACAACAGACACCCTGTGAGGGAGGTGAGGCTGAGAGAGCTCGAAGAGAGCTGTGACTAGCCCAAGGTCACCCAGCAGGCTTCATGTGGAGGAGTGGGGAAACCAACCTGGTTCACCAGATTAGAGTCCACCACTCATGTTGAGGAGTGGGGAATCAAACCCGGTTCTCCAGATTAGAGTCCACCCCTCCACCCCTCCAAACCACCGCTGTTAAACACTACACCACACTGGCTATGTCCAGTGGAAGGCAGAATGGTATAGCCCAATCTCGTCAGTTCTCGGAAGCCAAGCAGGGTCAGCCCTGGTTAGCACTTGGATGGGAGACCACCAAGGAAGACCAGGGTTGCTACGGAGAGGAAGGCACTGGCAAACCACCTCTGTTAGTCTCTTGCCTTGAAATACCCATAAAGGGTCGCCATCAGTCGCCTGTGACCTGACAGCGCTTTACACACACACATATCCCGCAGGGGCATGAGGGCACCTTTTTCGCTTCACCGAATCAAGCACAGCACCGCCTCTGACTAGAACCACGACTCACGGGGCTGCACCGATATCCCCAAAGGCAGGCGCATGGCAAATACAAGGCTCCTTACCCCAGAAATGGTCGACAGCCGTATGCTCCCGTATGGAAGATTCATCCAATATGGTCGACAGAAAAGTCGCGTCGCTCGCGTGGCTGCTGAAACTACTGTGGCTGAAGACGGAAGAGCTGGACACAGTTTTTCTTGCGGTTTGTCTCACGGAACCAGTTTGTCTCACACTTTTATGTTGTTTAGTTACTCTTTAAAAAGAAAAACAAAAGAAAGGCAATGAGTGCCCCTTATTCATTAATGTTAACTGCACAGGTGAGGTATTACAAATCTGTGAGGTGTGAGAGAGAGAGAAGGCAGCTGGACGACTGCCCCACTGTTTCCAAGGAAGAGTGGGCCCCCCCAGATGCCAACGCTCCAGTTTAAAATGCCCCAATGCGATGTATATTTGTTCTTGTAGGTTATCCGGGCTGTGTAACTGTGGTCTTGGAATTTTCTTTCCTGACGTTTCGCCAGCAACTGTGGCAGGCATCTTCAGAGTAGTAACACTGAAGGACAGTGTCTCTCCCCAGAGAGACTGTCCTTCAGTGTTACTACTCTGAAGATGCCTGCCACAGTTGCTGGCGAAACGTCAGGAAAGAACATTCCAAGACCACGGTTACACAGCCCGGATAACCTACAAGAACCAATGAACTCTGACCGTGAAAGCCTTCGACAATATTTCGATGTATATTTATTTGGAAACATCCCATGGAAATCAGATATACGTAACATGAAGGACACAACCCATCCAAAGTTATTTTGACTCTCACTGGTTTCCTCGGGAGAGTTAAGCCCATGTCAAAAGGTCCCCCCCACCGCACAATGTCATCAGTGGGATTCAAGTATTCTTTGATTTGGCTGCAGTGGCCTTAGCTGGCAGAGGACTCCTCTTCTTCTGCCTGCAAACCAATTTCTTATGTGTGTGTGAGTTGCCGTCAAGTCGCTTCCGACCCATGGCAACCCTATGAATCAACGCCCTCCCAAACGTCCTATCTTTGACAGCCTTCCTCAGGTTGCAAACTGAGGGCCATGGCTTCCTTCATAGAGTCAATCCATCTTTTGTTGGGTCTTCCTCTTTTCCTGCCGCCTTCCACTTTTCCTAGCATGATTGTCTTTTTCCAGTGACTCTTCTCTTCTCATGATTTGACCAAAGTATAACCTCTGTTTAGTCTTTTTAGCTTCTAGTGACAGTACAGGCTTGATTTGATCTAGAACCAACTTATTTGCTTTTTTGGGCAGTCCACAGCATCCATCACATGTCCTACAGAAAGTTTTAAAACCATGAAACCCACCAAACGACACAACTGGTTGCCCGCTTTTGCACCCAGGTCTGTAATCATAGAAAAATTGAGAAGGGCCTTTAATCCTGAAGAGTGGCAGGATCAAAGGAGAAAGCCTAATATATTAGGTGCTGTGGAACACAGGCAGGACAATGCTGATACAGTCGTCTTGTTTGTGGGCTTCCTAGAGGCGCCTGGTTGGCCACTGTGGAAACAGACTGCTGGACTTGATGAACCTTGGTCTGCTCCAGTAGGGCTTTTCTTATAATTTTTTTATTTGCGGCTAGTATGCCAGATAAAACAGGTAAAACAGAAACTGACCATACAGAGGGGCTTTTCTTATGTTCTTATTTAGTCCCTGGAAATGACTTAATCTCTAGTATTTGCCCAGAAGCATGTCAAATATTAATATGTACTTGCCCAGAAGCATGTTAAAATATTGACATGGGCAGTTTTAGCCGGTATCTATAAGGACTATCCTGTGTCTATCAAGATCATTTGTATATACATTTTATACTTTCTGTATTTAATGTTTCCTTTATGTACCTATTGGTCGTGGACTGTAATAATAAAGAACGAACGAACAAAAACCATGAATCCTTTCCCAATGAAACATACAAAACACACAAAAACACACAGAGAATCTTAACACAGGCTTCGTGCTGAAGTACGCCACGCTGCATGGAAGGTAGACAAAAGGAGCTACCAGAAGAAAGGCTTACCTGGGGGACTGATCTGCAAAAGTCTTCTTCTCTGCATAGGTGCTGCCACCACCGCTGCCACCCTCTGCTGCGCCATACACCGTTGCAGACAGGCGCAAACTGCGCCTCGACATCCTCGGGGAGTCGAACACGGGATCTAACTTGTGACTGGTCTCAAAATCGAGAGCATTGGAGGAGTAACTGGAACTGAAACGGAAAGACCAGAAGGTATGGTGTATTGGAACGAGGGTTGCCAGCTCCAGGTTGGGAAATGCCTGAAGAATTGGGGGAGGGGGCGGAGCCTGAGGAAGGTGGGGTTTGGGGAGGGGAGGGACTTCAATGGGGTATAATTAGGGTTGCCAGTTCCAGGTTGAGAAATACCTGGAGATTTTGGGGGTGGAGCCTGACAAATGCAGGGTTTGGGGAGGGACTTCAGTGGTGTACAATGCCAATCCAAGGCGGCCATTTTCTCCAGATGACCTGATCTCTGTCACATGGAGATGAGTTGTAATAGCGGGAGATCTCCAGCTACCACCTGGAGGTTGGCAACCCTAATATTAACACACACACACATGAAGCTCCATTATACTGAATCAGCTTCTTGGTCCATCAAAGTCAGCATTGCCTACTCAGACTGGCAGCGGCTCTCCAGGGTCTCAGGCAGAGGTCTTTCACATCCCCTACCTGCCTGGTCCCTTTAACTGGAGATGTCGGGGATTGAACCTGGGACCTTCTGGATGCCAAGCAGAGGCTCTACCACTGAGCCACAGTCCTTCCCCATAACAGATGGGGCTCCAGCTCAGAGACAGGCCTGCTGCATACCTCCACGAGAACCACACCCACAACCCAGAGAAGTCTGAATCACAGCAAGCCTCTGGTCACCGGGTGAAGCGAGCCAGCCTCCTGAAGGTGCATTACAGGCACCCTCTAAGGTGTCAACTCCATGCCAAGCAAACTCCAGGTTTCTGCCTAGTAAGATACGGGCCTCAAGAACTTATTTCGATCTCACCTCCTCCAAACAAGATGCCTCTTATGTGCTATTGACAGTTGCCATTATTCAGCTGTTTGTACCCTTCCTTATGCCAGCAATATTTACAGACACACTATTCAAATGAAGTGCCAGGCCCTAAGGGCAGCTGCCACCCAGAGCTCAATTTGCGTGCAGCTTGGCAAACAGGTCTCTTTATTTAATAGCTCAAGAGAATAGGGCTTCTGAGAAAAAGAGGTTAATTTATGGGCACTGCTGAGACATGACCACTCTTGCACTCCTCAGTGTCTTACAAAAGGAAGCTGGTTCCAAATTAAACTGTGGTCTTGTACTTCAAAGGTGCAAACATGTCCAGAACGATTACAAGGCTGCCCATTTTTACCAGTCTACCTACCTGCATATCTCTTACATTAGTCATGTACAGCATCCCAACAGCTCGAAAGAACCAAGCCTCTTTCAATGTACTAAAGCTTCCCTGCCTGGCTCGCCTGTGGGCAACTCTTACCGCAGGCGACCAGAGGGCTACCTGTTTGCCAGCCCAGGGTCACATCTTCCACTGTTGATAAACTTCATGAAAAGAAGGAGGGAAAGTTCCCTCGAGGGCAGCCTGGCTGCTGACTCAGGGCCGTGGGGGGAGACTGTCGGAGAACAGGCGCTCCAATTATTCCCGCGTTCAGAGCTCCACAATCACAGACACCATGGAAATCACTCTGGACACAGCGCTGGCAGTATGCAAACCTGCTTCAACAGAGTCCCGGCCGCCCTGAGAAACTGCTGATACTTTAAACATTACTCCTGCAGGATCAGACTAAAGAAGCACAAGAGGAGAAGATACCGCAACACAGGTATTGCCGATCAGTGGGCAGGGTCCACTAATCTATTTCTGTGCCCATCCACTGTAAAAATTGTTCTTTCCACTCCACTCCGCGCATTGGGATGGGGTGGCTCCTAGTCACAAATCTCCTGCCCTCCGGAACTGCTCGCCGAGACCAACAAAAACACTGGAGGAACAACTCCGCGCTCACCGAAGTCACTTGGCCAGAAGTCAGAAATAAAATGAAGAGTTGCAAAGGATGGTGCAAATATACCCCCTTTGCGTCCCTGTTTGCACAATGGCCAGGCGTTCCTCCCAAAGTTCGGAGCTATATTAACGATATGCCGCATGTGCCCCCTCCCCCCTCCCTAAAAAGCCCCCACGCATTTACAAAACAATCGTATCTGGGTGCGGCTCTGAAATGCCTTATTTATGCGACTGATGATTTATGAGTCACCCCTTTTAATCACCGGCTTTGTTGGCTCAGCATCCACCAGTGCCTTTAAACACTACACAGAAAGCAACAACGGACATTTTCGTGTACAGAGATGAAACCAACACCCCCGAGTTCCCCCACCACCCTTTGCTTGAAACCCCATAACACAGAAATCAACAACAGAATGCAACTTCTCTGCAAGCAAAAACGTTCTCACCTGAGCGCATAAGTATAGCCAGTGTTTTCTGGCACGTACTGGGGAGGAGCATATGTGTGAAGATGTGAAAAATCCATGTTCGCTGTCTCAAACCATACTGCAAGAAGGTGAAAATAAAGCACTGTAACAGTTCGGAATGCCCACCGGGAACGGCCCTTGCTTGCTTCAGCCTGTACGATGGTTTACTGCAAGTTATGCTTTGGAGAGGCGGGGGGGGGGAACCCCCACCACTATCAGAATTAGCATGCGTTTCATTGTGACTGCCTGTGTTAGATACCCCTTATCAGGAATCGCACAAACTCAAACGTTTCCTCTTGCGGAGAACTTTACAGAAAGCCTTCCAAGCACGCGACTTCTGCTATTGAACTAATTCCTCGGAACATTCCTACAGACGGCCAAACCCTGCCAGCAAACGGCAGGGCTATTTTGCAAGGGATCGGGCGCGGGCTATCGTCAGACGGCGCTGCGCTGGGGCGGGGGGAAACAAACACGAAGAATTTACAATACCTGCAAACCCACAGCTCCAGTCATTCGTCCAGGCGGAACGATGAAGCTTTTAAGCGCCAGGAGGGCCACGCGGATCCTGAGAAATTCAGACACCTCAACAACTATGCAGTTTATGTCAGGACAAGTTGGGGTGTTTTTTTTTTTAGTTATGCTTTGTGCCACAGGGAAAAATGAAGGGAGGGCGCTTGGCTCCGCATGTGTTTTTTAAAGCAACAGTTCCACTTCCCTGGCATTGGTTCAACGCAATCGCCTGGAAGAGAACCTTATGTACACATCCCGGCAGACAATCCAAAAAGCATCATGACTCACCAATCTGAGGCTGGATCTATAGTTCTGGAATTTATTTAGGATTTAAAGGGAGCCTCAAAACACACACACACATTCACACACCAACATTTGGGCTGCAACCTAAAGAGCTGTACAATGAGTCTTGCTGGCCGAGGACAGCTCTGGTCTCAGGTTACAAAACATTTTTAAAATGGCACTGTGTAAAGCAGGGGTGTTGAGCTGATCTGTGACGAGGGCGGGATATGACATAAATGTCACTTTGTCAGGCCAGGACATGCCTCGCCGGCCCAGGTCGGCTGGCTCGTGGGCCGGATAAGAGCTCTCAGAGGGCCGAATCCGGCCCATGGGCCGTACGTTTGGCACCCGGGTGTAAAGCACTCTGCAACACAACATGCCGTTCTACAGTTCACACGAGAGACAAATGAAACAAATTATGTTGGAGATGTCCAAGCTCGCGCTCAACGCAGCGCTTTGGATTCCAGCCTTGGCACAAAGGGAAAGGAATGCTGGTACAAGATAAGGACCAAAAAGATTAAAACAAAGCCCCACACAGGAAGACACGCCGTAGCGCCGTGCCAAGATATGGATGGCAGCTCAAGTACAACTGAAACACAAGGAAATGTTTCGCCAGACCACTACCAGAAAGCTAGGAACTATACTACCTCTTGAGACAGCTATTCTTGGGTCCCAAGGGTTCAAAG